>NC_090956.1:13804337-14107283 GCF_040807025.1 Struthio camelus | reverse complement strand
CGTCTCCAGTTGTCCTCCCTCGCTATGTGAGAGTACCTGTGGCGGTTCCTGGGACTGCTATTTACTGCGATTTGTTCAGAAGACCTACCCACGCAAACAGTGCATAAGATAATAAAAAATTCAGTAAGCTTTCAGAAAGAGAGCATTACTCATCTGCTCCAAAACATCTGGACATTTTGGGAGTTCTGCTAAATTTATGGAATCTCCTCAACAAATCTAAGTTTTTACTCAAGGGTAAATAAGCCATTCTGGGGCTTTGCCAGCCATCTCCTCTCCCTTTTTTCTCTCCCTACAGAATGAATAATTCATCTTTGCAGAGCACAAGCCAGCAGCATGAGCGCCTTGTTTCCTCCTGTGCGTTTTGTGAGCTCCCGCTCCCTGTTTCCAGGTAGAGGGGCTGGTGCCGATGCCGGGACTCACAGCTGACAGGCCAGCCCTCCTCCTAAAATAGCAGAGCTGCGCTGATTGCCGAGGTGTTGCCTTAGGGGACATGGGGTTAGCAAAGGACCTATAGCACCGGCGTCTAAAATGTAGGACACCAGCCTTGGATGAAGTTCACTCTTATTTAAAACTACTGATGTTAAGAGAGAAACTGAAATTACAGTCCCTCTGAGAGGAGGATAAAAGTTGAGCCAAATCTCCTGTAACTAGAGCACTTGAGAAGTATATGCCAGCATCCCGAGCAGCTCTGTCAACACTTGCCACCCTCCAAAGTGACAATGTTATATAACTTTTAATGAACCAGTTTAGAGAGGTCATCCCTTAATTCCTTCTTTCCTCTGTTCCCTCCTTCCTAACTCCCTTCCTTTTCTCTAGCAGGTTGATACCTAGGCTCGTCCTTAAGCTAAAGTCTGACTTGGAAGGCAGAAATACACGCAACTTCTCCTCGCTTCATATCCAGCATAACAGTGACCATTATGAATGTCCCTTTTTGCCCTCGTTCAGCAAAGTCATTCATTCATGAACATGTCACTCATGAAATATTTGTGAATGTAAGCACAATTATAAAACCAATAAATGCGTCACATAGTAAAGGAGACTATCATTTAAAATCAATAATGAAGAATCTGTTTGCATATGATTTTTTTCATGAAAGGCCTATTTGCATTTCATAGGACCATGGGCTAGATTGTAAAGCTAAGCGTAAAACCCGTCCAGCTCCAGTGACGTGTGCAGCAAAGCCCCTGCCCCTTCACTGGAGCAAATAAACTAATTCTGCTTTTAGTGCAGAGGTACAGGCAGCCAGCGGCAGCGGTGGAGAGGGACCAGGCTCCCAAGCCTTGCGCAGGGATGCAAAGCAGCGACATAGGGCACCAAAGTCACCGAGGACTCAGGATGGTCCAACCTGGGATGTCTCACAGCTCCGAACTGTTGCAGCTCTGCACATGCAGGTCTTGCCATTTGGGCACTCACAGCAAGGTCACAATGTCACTTTAAAGTCAGATATTTTGAAGAACCTGATAAAAATAAATGCATCTGTCAGTGGATAGGTGTTTTCTCAATAGGCTACCTATTTCCTCAGGAAAAAAAAAAGTTACTTTCAGAAGAAAAAGCCACAAAATCTTTTATGCTGATTTACAGATAATATCTAGACACAAACAGCAAGACTTTATTAACTCTGGTAGGACCTAAGGTGGTTTAAAGGGCACTGTTTCTTCAACACTCACTCTGCTTTATGGATTGCAAAAGTACCCAAGCCTTAGTTTCCTCTCTTAGAAAAGCAATCCCTGAAAAGAGTAGAGCAGCTGGGATTTGACAAAGAAGGAATTTTCTTAGCCTTTATGTTAGAATGATAAGGCACAGGACACAGATAGGCTAATATATTTTAGTCCTCCCTTTTCTTCTGATGATCTTTGTTCTAGAATTGTTAGTTGTATACATATATTTAAGTTTGCACCAAGAGTATACCCAGATCTCCAGATCATTATTTTTCTTTAACTTGCAAGCTGCCCTGCAAGACACTTTCCATGCACTCCTGGAGCAGTATTGAGTTCGGAGTAGGGATCTGGACTTGCAAGCAGTGACCAAAACACATCATACTGCCTCTTCTGTGCTGCAAATACCATCTAAACCCTAGTAGTGATTAACAGGCTATGAATGCATAGGTTTATCTAGTAATTATGCATATTATATGCATAGCCCTTGTTTATCTTTCTTGCCTTTGATATTTATTTTGAGTAGAGATGGTAGGCAATTAGTATCTCATAACTTTTCTGTCTGAGCTGATTCAGTTGTAATGAACCAAAAAAAAAAACTGAATTCAGCTTTAAGTTAAAGTATTTTTAAAGGAAATATATGACAAGTCTTCCAAGAACTAGTCAGTCTTCATTAAGGACTAACAAATATTTCTGAGGCCTACTTGCTAACTTCAGCTCTGATTTTTCTTCCTATCATGAATGATGCACTTAGAGCAGCAGAAAGTTTTGAGAGCCTGGCACAGAAAGCGTGGTAGAGACATCAAGCATCGTATTGTTGTTGTTGTTAGCCTATACCCTGCTCTAGGCAATTATAGAGAGAGGGGACTGGTTTTCTGAGTCCTGATCCAGGCTAGAACTTGATTTTCTTGAAACTTCAGCAGGGTTAGGTCAGTCCCTTCTCCGAGCTAGAGAGCACAGGAGCCTGCAGAGTGGGAAAAGGCGACTGGTTTTCTTTTAGGATTACTGGTGGTGCTGCACTGGGTGATTTAACACATTCCTTTCCTGCAGATATTCTGGTCTGGGGATCGTGCTGTTTTATTAGCTCCCCTATAGTCTTGGAATAAGTTATCAGAGATGAGATGAATATCTTTTAACCTGCCAAAGGGTGTAGCTGCTGCCATTTCCACGAGGGCGATGTGCAACATATCTGATTGCAGCTACCTTAGAAAATGGGGCATTTGCATGAACGTGATAATTTTCTCTTTTCTGAAGAAAAGAGAGGAAAAACATAGGCTGGGAAGAGAAGGACTGGCATTTACTAGAGCTCAGTTCCTCGTCTGTGCATATTAACCTGTTTCGAAGAGCTAGAACTGTTAAGTAAGTGAAACAGTCTGATTATTGCTGTCACAGTGAAGTCTAGTTAGATTTCATTTTTTATTTTAGTAAAAATATGTAGTTTTCATGAAGAAGTAATGTGTCTTATGAAGTTTTTATAAGCAATGGGCACGTCTACTGCCTTTCCTGTCCTGGACTAGCTCGTCCTTAAGAGAGCCAAGTTTTCACACTGCCTTCGCTGTGGCCATGCCACGTCCACCTTAGAGCCACAGAACTGGGGTTTTGCCCTGAAAGAGGCTCTGGGAAAATACTTATGTTAATTGTAATTAAAAATAATAACTCAGGTGCCACAGTATAAATTGAGCGCTGGCAATCCCAAATCACTTGTATCTGTTGTTTCAACGGCAGCACTGCTGCCCCCCACCTTGTAGTTGTTTTCATTCTCTGACTCTAGCAGTGCAATTCCCAGGTCAACATTTGGTGAGGTCTAAACCAAATGATTCTCTTATTCTGTCCATTGAATTACTAACGTTTTACAGGCTAACGTGGCCTGCCAATAATATCACCAATCAAAAAATAAAGGCCTGTAGCAGCAGCGCGCCCCAGCAGTGTTTCACTGTCCTGCTGCTGAGCTAGTTTTGGAAGAAGCACACATACCCGTACCGAATGCTTTAGGTGCTGGCCAGTGAGCTGAACAGATTAATCTTTAAAACTTTACAACTCCAGGTAAATGAATGTTCTCCTACTTACCATACAACATCATAAAGTGAGAGCATGGCATCTTTTTGTTCAATTATTTTTCTTTTACAAGCAAAGCCCTGACTTCCTATTTGCTCTCTCTAGGGACGTGGAGTTTTTTTTGAACCTTACACAGCAAAACGATCAGGACTTGAGACAAGAGTAGGTGCAAAGTTGTTTTGCTTGATTGTTGTAGTAGACAATTTCGTTTATGTGAGAATACGTTTTCATGAGAATTATTCAGTTTCCTTCCTCAGAACTGATCCCAAGTTTAGTTCCAATTTAAAGGAAATAATCCCACTCATGTCAGCAGAGCTTGTATGTCATCGGATGACTAATAAACTGCAGATACTTACATCAGCAATACCGTATGCACCTTTCTAGTTAGAAGGTCGAAGTTTTTGCCTGCTTTGCGGGTGGCTGAGGTTGAGCACTTTCCGAGGACACGAATAACGTGGGCAGGTTTGAGGTTTTTCCCTGTGACACGAGCTGCGGTCCCGGGGCAGGTAGCATCTGGCACCGAGCTGAAGCAGTGTTTGGGAGCAGGATGCTTTCGCTCTTTTTCAGGTTCTTATTCTTTTTTAGTTTTAGTTTTCTTAAAAAGAAAAAACAAAACAAAACTCTCTGATATACTGTAGCTGCGTAAGCGTGGGCTGTGCTCAGTCCGCAGCGTCTCTCCCTCCTTGCGCTCTGCCGGCCTCTTGAATTCACTTCTACCCGGCCACGGTCAGCTCCAGAGCTGAAAAGTTATGGTGAAAAAAATATATCTGGTTCCCTGGTTTTAGTATAGTGTTCTGAGGTTCATTACATAAAAAAAATCAGTGAATAGAAACTTTTGGTTTATCTTCTCTTCGTAACTCTTTATACTTTGGTTATTCCCCATCTTTCTCCAATAAGAAGTGTCATTCTCCCTAGATTAGGAGATATTCCCTCTGAAACTCAGGTTTCAGCTGTGTCTCTCGGGAGGAGAAGGACAGAAGGGATCACTGCGGTTTGTACGTGGACGCACCCCTGCCCTGCAGAAGGGCAGTCTGTTTTTTTCCAGTGTGTTTTTTCTACTTACCATCTAACAGTCAGCGTGACTTTTTTTCGAGTGCTGGAGCAAAGCTTTTCAATGATCCAAAGAAACCATGCTGGGGAAGAACACTAATACTACGCTGCCCTTGATACTCTGATGACTGGCAGTATATAAATGCCTCACATCGAATGACAGAAAACACTCCTCTATATTTACCGGGGCCCTAGGCCAACATACGCAGTGATAGGAACCCATCTGCTCTGTCGCAATCGTTTTACCAACATGCTACTATTTAACAGCTGAGGTTTTTGTAATTTCTTTTTTAGCTCAGTGTCTGCTGTGAGCAGGAGTTCCTTAAATAGCAGTATGAAAAAGAAGAAATAAATCAGAACGGTAAGATGTAAATTAAAAGGTCTAGTGATTCATCTGATGAATCACATCAAGGAACGGATGAATTTAGGTATAACACGTCCTCCTGGGTTTCTTCCTGAGTCTGGTGGTAGCCAGGCTGCTCGCAGACCCCGTCCTCGTGCCCCCCGGCCCACCGGCAGCCGGCAGGAGCACATCCGAGCCAGCTGCTAGCAACAGGTTTAGTTGCTGTGCTTTTCTTTTTTCTTTTATGCTTACCAAAATGAAGTTATTACACGCATACTGCTGAGCAGCCATTTGGCTTTGTTTCCCGCTGCGCTGTTTCATTTTCCGTTTAGTTATGTGCTCGCGTAAACATTTCTCGCCTGCTTCCAGAAGCGCGGTCCTTAACCTCACGTCCCAGACTGGCTGCCGCTGGGCTGGAGCCGGCCCCTCGTCCCACTCGCTCCTGGCACAACGTGTCAAGGCCTGAATTTCAGATAAATCTACCACCTCGCATGTAAGTTCGAAATACAGGTCAAACAGCAGGGTTGGTTTCCTTCGAGAACTTTGCCTGACAGCAATGCCTATGTGTGCATGTAGGTAGGTAGGAAACGCAAACTTAACCTTCCACTTTCAAGCCACGCTTTTCGTTTTCTTTGCTCCAGACACATTTAGCTATCAGGTCCTCTGTGCGAAAAACCCTTAACTTTTACTTAACTTTAAGCGCATGTCTAAACCCTTCTGTATGCAGTAAAGAATTTAAATTTTAGTCCCCTTAAGAAATCAGTTTATTAATCTGCATCATTTTAAAAAAAGGTTAATTGCAATCAAAGGCACCAATGTTTTAGATTCGGCTTAACTGTCCCCACACCAAGGGTCCAGAAGTGTTTCTTCTGCCGGCCAGTGCTCAGGTGGAAAGATAAAACAAGCAAAAGCGCTTTCATCCGTTCCGTAAAGGGGTTAGTATCTCCCCCCCTCCAAATTACATACATTAGATCTGAAAAAAGGAAGCATAAACATGTTGTGAAGAGGCAGCAGCTTTAAAAGTCTGTTTCCCACAAGATAGCCTAGGAAATATCTTGGTCTGAATGCATGATGTCTGAGCAATCTCAGCTGAACTAAAGAATGAAAAGAAGGCAAAACCAGCAAAATATAATCTAAAAATTCAAGTTAGCCAAAAGAGGCAATTCCAGGTTTTAGTGGCACTTTATGTTCTTAACATTTTCCATAGCAACTTTCAAAACCACAAAGGTAGAATAATCACTGTTTCAGAACAACAGATTTCCCTCAGGTAAATCGTTAATTCATTGCAAACTACAAGCCCATTCGGCTATTTTTGTTCAGATGTGCAGCTGCTGCTTTTCCTCCTTCTGTTTTACAAGGCTGCAGAACCAAGTGCTCCTCTATGACTCTGTACCCAATAGCAGATTTATGAGTTTATATTCCCAATAGCAATTTATTTTGAAAAAGAAAAATATAATAAGCACGTAATGGTCATAAATTGAAGTTCACTTTAAAACTAAAAGAAAATAATCAGTGAGATGGTATCAATATTCCATATTTGTATGCTTTCAGAAGATTAATTTATTTGAATCAGCTGGGTTTTAAATTTGACAGAATAACCTGGCTAATGCTTTGATTGCTTGAAAATGAATGTTGCTACAAAAATGACTGCTGAAATTATGTAATAATCTTTGCAGTTCTGTTATCCAGTATTTATCCGGTCTTTGTGGGGAGATAGGGGAAGAGAGAGAAAGAGATTTTAGTTTAACTAGTTTTCTAAGCTCTCTCTGCTTAATTCCTGTGCCATACTGAAAACGAAGGATCAGTCTATAAGCTGTGATATGCTTTGAAACAAACTTAAATCAGGAAGGCAGCTCTATTCCAGGGTATAAGTGTCTGCTTTCAATCAACGGACACAAACTCCTACCCCATTCGGTCACCTCTAGGTGCCAGGTGTCTCCATCTTTCACTAAGTTTCTTAAGTGCGAGCACGATAATCACCGATAAGAAGTTTTGAGTATCTCTGCGGCAGCTGGCAGCAGGGCACCGTAAGATGTCCTTGTAAAGCACAGACCCGTCTCCAGTGCGAGGGCATTGCTGAAGTCGAAAGGGCACTACTTGGTCTTCTTCTCCTTGGTAAAACTTCTCCCTGCTAAATGTAAATACATCTATTAAAAGCAAGGCAAAAGACACCCTGGGCTCCTGAGAGGGCCGGAGAACTACGAGGTCGCAAGTGGCTTCGGAGAGGATCCAGCCCTGGATATTTTTTCTTGTTCTTTTCAGGCCAGTCAGCATTATTTCCTTCATGGTCAGTGAGGAACGCTACATAAATCCATATCCGCATTGTGATTAATAGCTCTTTAGTAACAGAGGAAGGGGGTAGATAATACTTTTAATCACTGTCAAACTTCATAATGTTCCCACTTTTTTCCCTGTCTCCTATCAAGCTTCTTCACAGCAAAACCTAAAGCAAGCTGCCGCTGCATGCTGGGCGGCCTTGCGATGCGCTTAAGACGATACTCGCTTGCAGTGCCTTTAGGCTGCCCTTTCCCATGCATCTGCTATGAACTGAGTGCGGCACGTCTGCACTTGGTTGTAAAAGTGCAGGGAATCAGGTTCTGTTTAGGCTCCCTGACTCTGGGAAAAATATAACAGAGAAGTAGAAATTCAATAGTGGCCTAACAACGTAGAAAGTGAAGCTCTTCTTCTTCCACAACTAATTGAAGTAAATTGGTTTCTGGATAATACGCGTTTGAAGTCTCCATTGTCTTGGATCTTCGCTCACTCGTATGTGGGAATGACCTCAAGATGGTGGTTAGGTTCTGTAAAGTACTAAAATGCATGAAATTGCAAATAGTCACAGGGCAGAATTTTCAGAAATGCCTGAACAGACCGAGCCGTGGGGGCGATCCCGCCGCGCGCACGGTGCTGCGCTGCAGAGCGCCGAGCTCGTGCCTCTTCCTCCGCCCGCCCGCCCAGCCGCGAACGGATTCTCCAGATGGCACTGACAAATAGTGTCCACTGGAAATCAGTTATTTAGTTTTTCAAAGGAAGTGCAGTGTAGAAAGGGTCCCACTTTTCAGCAGTCCAGTTGTAAAATTACTGGTTTTAATTTTAGTTTTTGCATTTGCCAGCACTGGCCGTGTGAGCGTTGCAGGAAGTGAACCAGAAAAGCATAGCTCTATTTTACGCTGCACACCTGGAATTTACTGCGTTCTAAGTAAAGCCAATATTTTCCTTTTTGATTAAATGACAGTGGCAGAATGTTTGCATAACCTTGTGAAAGCTCTAGCATTTTTTAAATATAGACTAAGATAGGCTTTCTATCGCTGATAAAATGTTTTTTAAAACGCAAATTTGTGACTAAAGTTTTCCTTCCTTATGCCATTCTTCATTTTCAAAAGCATATCTGATCTATTAAAAAGGGAAAGCTGTTCTTAAATTTTTTGAAAATTGGATGTAACTCTAATTGCATTTTAATATTGGATAGACTTTATAATTGTGAAGAAAGTATTGAAGTTAATTCTGAGACTGACACAACTTTGGCATCCCTTACAGTGTATGAACTGCCCTCCGAGAGCGTTCGTATGATGACGATGATGGTTGCAATTACCCGAGGGCTGAGATGGACAGTAGCGACATGTTTTATTCAAAAGACATGAATCGTTAGTGCCTTAGCAGCAGCCTGTAGAGGATAGGACTATTAATTAACTGTAAAGGACTAATGTCTGCTCTCACAGGCTTTGGTAGGTGCCAGCCCATAAGGTCAAATCTGCGTAGGGATAGCGGCAGAGACATGGCCACTTAGGGAAGAATATAGTGAAAGCTACAATAAAGCCTAAAACAGCATATCAGTAAACCGGGTGTGCTTTCATTTAGCCTTGCTGTCTGGGGGCACCTTCTAGTGGTCCCTGAAGAGTCTGTGCCCGAATGTCACATCCATGTGTGTGTGCATGGTATATTCTGCATGTATTCACATCCCAGGTATTTTCTGGGGTCAGTTTTTAACCTTCACGTGATCCCAAGTAGTTAACAAAGACACTTGATATTCTAAATTTAAGCAGCTCCGATGATTTCTGGCTGGATGCCTAGAGTAGGTGGGATTATTTCTATTCCCCACTGGATGTTCTTCGTAGAAATGATTAGCATTTTTCCAGTTGGAGATTTTTTTTCTGTAATACCATGAGATCCTTTATCTTATTAAAGACTATTTTGTAAGATTGAAAGATAGATAGTATTTTTCCTGCATGGCTGAGCTAAAGGGAGTGCACTTGGACCCACAAGCCTGTTAGCATGATACTGATGCTCCTGTAAATGTTGGCACTCCTTGCACACCTGACCAATGAAAGAAATGCTGTGAAAATACCTTATGATGCTTATCACCAGAGATATGCAAGCAGCGTAACCTTTTTTTCCTGAAAACTTAATTGCATTAAGTAAAGCTATAACACTTCAAACACTCTGAAAATGGCTTGAAAGGAAGTTAGGGGAATATATATAAGGATGCGCCTTGTCACTTCTTGTGGAGATCTGATAACAAGCAAACACTGAAATGCATGATGCTAAATTGCATCCCTAGGAAGTCTGATAGTCAGGATAAAAAGGCCATCAGGGAGCCCTTATTGAATGCTTTTGGCAGAGACGTGTTTGTACATGCACGTAGGCGAAGCGTGGCCTGACCTGCTGCCTTACGGGGATGTCCCTGGGGGTCCGATGGCCTAGGCGGGCACTGGTCCTCCCAGACACGGGACAGCACCAAGGATCCTGACCCCAGGCCTCATTTACCCCAAGGGCTGCAAATTACTTCAGCCTGCAGTTGACGTCTACCTTTCCAAACGGACCGGCTGACAACCCCTGACTGTAAATCAACTCCACTGTGCTATCAGGACGTGGGAAAATTCAATCGTTACAGCACGAAAGCAGTTGCCAGCTGCCTGCTCTCGCTTGACCCGTGGTGACGTGGCAGCGGCCCCGGGGCCGGCAGTGCTGGCTGCAATGCCAGATCAGGTCAGCCGAGAGCACGAGTCACCACGAGGTCACCCAAGCCCCTGCTGCTGCAGGGCAGGAGCTGCAAAGCGGGCTGAAATGGCCTCCAGGGTCGGTAATAAAATCCCGCCGGCAGCCAAAGGAAGAGATGGTGACTTCAGTGTACTTCTGCCAACATTGTGGCTGCACGGTGTCCTAAAAGCTTGGAGTGAAGGAGGAACAGCCTTGGGGCAGAGGGGTAGCCCGGATAATCTCATTTTCTGTATTTCCATGGGTTTAAGACCTTCATCAGTGACCTGATTCACAAATTGTCTTGCTTTGGCTCTGTTTTTGTAGCCAATGAAAGCAAGCTTTGCCTTTCCAAGCATGCAGACCGCAGGCTGGAGGGCTGCAGGGACTTGCACGGCTTCTCCACACATGGGCAGCTGGAAGTGCCCTCCCCGCCATCCCCCCCCAGCCCAGGTCTGATGTCTGAGCCAAAGTCTGGCTTTTCCTACCACTATAATAAAGGAGAAAAGCGTTCCTCGTCTCCTGGCAGGCAACTCCACAACCGCCTCCACACGCTCGGCTATTTCTGCATGGGCTTTTTCTTGCTTAGGGAAAAGAGGCTCGGGGGGTGTCTTTGAAGACAAGATCAAAGCAGATAGGAGGCATCCGCTCCTCTGATTCCCTAATGTGCATTTTACTGCCAGCTCTCTTCCAGTCTGGCTATCACACTGTGGAGCAAAAATATTGCAATAATATTCATTGATACAAAGACTTGCTCTTCAGCAGCCCATTTTCTTTTTCTCCTAACGAGCTACTCCTCCCAGGGATGCAGGACAGACAGCCACTTACCTGAACCAGCCTCAGAAATCACCATAAAACCATTGGTGTTTTGGTGGGTATCTGAAATTCAGGACCACCACCGCGCGGGGAACTTCACTTGTGAAAAACAGCTTAAAAGCAAGCAAATAAGCAAACAAAAATCATCTGATATAAACTGGAAATTCATACCATCTAGGTATTTTTGTCAAAATAATTTCCTACTGGAAGTTGCTACTTTAATTCCTTTTTTGGTATAGAATTTGCAAAGAAAAATTGTCCTACAAATAGAAAAGTTTTAAATGAGAGTTTCTGCATGAAATACACTGTTTTTAGGTTTTTAATGCAGGAGTTGCCTTTTCAATGTTTTGTACTTTTTAAATATAATTCATTTCTTGTGTATGATGATTTCACATTATTTACCTACTCATGAATAATAATGATATACTATGATTTTATAATGACTTTTGATAAGAAAATGTCTAAAACCAGCCTGAGGTTTGAAAGTAAGGATAATATTTTGTATTTTAAACCATATTTTTAATCAAGTTTGGAAAATGTGAGGGTCCAAGTTTGAAATTCATAGTCAGTTTGACTCACTAATTTAGTTCCAACATTTTCTCGGCACAGCTTGCTTCCTTTCAGTAATGAGAACAGGAGCTGTAGCTGATACGAGGGAAAAATAAGAAGTTCTTGAAAGAATAATATTGTCATTCACCTTGAAAAAAAGGTGAGGTTCTGTGACTGATTCCTGCACCAATAGCATGAAAATAACAAAGATAAGTACAAGTACTTATAGCAATCGATTTGAACGCATCATGATGCCGTTAGCAAGTATTGATATCTGTCAGCCAGCAAAACAAAAATTGGCCACTATGATAAAAAAGCAAGTGTCATAATATCACCTACATTGGTTTTGCTGCATTTCTTGAAAATTCTTGTATAAATGTTCAAATTATTAAAAAAGAAACTTATAAAATTAAGATCTACATGAAATTCCAATTAGCTGCAAATATGAAAGGAAACAAATGTCCATGATGCCCAGGCACATACTGAGTTGGCTAAAGGGTCAGCTCCTTGCTGGATACCTGTCTCTGAAAGAGAAAACAAGAACAGCAGATCCACTTGGTCTAATCAGATCAAGTCACTGAGAAGCATATGTTACCCAGAGCCTGTATTAGCTTCACTCTCATAGTCCTCTGTGAAATAATAACTATGATGATATCGATAATAAGCCTCCCAAACTATCTGTTTTGCACTATGTTTGCTCACTGCAAGGGAGGCACGTGCTGATAACTTCTCCCTTGAGTCAAACACTTTGTGATGGCCCACAGAGCCATGGGTACACCATTTTACTTAAAAAAAAAAAAAAGCTTCTGACTAGTCCTGTTTATTAGCAAGAACTACATACATTGGCAGGAGGGCTGCACATCACTTTTGGCAGGAGTTGTAAGGGAAGTTGAC
Source organism: Struthio camelus (assembly GCF_040807025.1). Taxonomy (NCBI): domain Eukaryota; kingdom Metazoa; phylum Chordata; class Aves; order Struthioniformes; family Struthionidae; genus Struthio; species Struthio camelus. The sequence goes on along the minus strand of NC_090956.1, from coordinate 14,094,947 downwards.
ATTTCATCGCTCTCAGCTGCAACCAGCTCCTTCTTAGCCGTGGGAGGTGAAAAAGGATCAAATATCTGCTCTCAACTTCATCTTGCTTAGTGCTGGCTTTTGAAAGTTTGTGTCAAAACCTTAGTGTTGCTTGAATACAATTTTCTGAATTTAATTGGCACAAACACAATACAGAGGCGTTCAAACATGCAGCAGAGGACAGAAGGAGTGAAGGGCATCCCTTAATAGACTAGAAATGCATTAAGGCTTTGTGCTGAGTAGCAAGACTGTCATACAGAAATGAGGGTCTGTGCCAAAAGTCCCTCTTAGGGTTGCCTTCTGCTGGCTTTCAGCTCTGCGTGGAAGAGGAGAGCAGCAACGACGCAGCGTTACGGGACGCACAGCTGCGGGCTAGGGGTGCGCAGTCATAAAGGTGATTTAATAACTTCTGTCTCATGAAAGAGAGTTTTTTAGGATTCGACTCACTGCTGAGCTTATGGTTAACCACACGTTCGCGAACACGACTCAGTCTGTTGCTTCTCAGGAGATGGGTCCAGCGTGCACTCACCTCCCCTTCAGCACGAGTGCCCAACGGCACGGCCTGGCGTGTTTTGGTGCTGTTCAGGGATGGGAGGGCTCCCTGCCAGGCAGCCCTGCACATGGTCACCACAGCCTAAATCAGGACATTAACTGAAGCCTGTTGTCCTGCCCCCACAGTGTGCGACAGCCCTGCTGTCCAGGGAGGGGGTCGGCATCGACTTCTACCCACCGCTTCTGCACAGTAGGTATTTACTTTATTCACATTTGCTTCCTGAAAAGGGTCTTTAATGTAAATTTTGACTTCTTTTTTAAAGAATTGCCAGCTTGGTGACAAATGGAAGAAATGAAAATTCCAGATTTGTCTCATTCTTATTGGGTTGCAAATACTAAGCATTGTGGAAACACCGCCCGAGCAGAACAGAGATTTATTTTCAAGAACATGAGCAGTTTAATGTCATTTACTTAAAACTGCATTCAAGAAAAAGTGATGCCTCTGCATTACTCTCTGTCTCCCCTTAATGCCACTCCATCTTTAATCCGTATTGCTATTCAATAGAAATAGCTTACTCCCACATTTGAGTACTGATTGCGTTAGAGTCTGCATTTCAAACACCATTGCTGCCACAAGCAACAAATGCTGGTTTTAGATCTTTCATTTGAAAGAAAGGTCACTCGCTTTTTTTAAACAATAGAAGGAGAGAATAGTCAGTCCAATGTTCACTTTATTCTTACTCAAGCTTTTAAAGGGGGAAAAAAAAAAAAAACCCAGTGTACCAAGGTAATTTCTAAAGTTTTAATATAGTTACACAGAATCAACAGAATCTGGCAATAAGAGCTCAAGTTTTCGCAAGGTGCTATTGTACATTTCTGACAATGGCACAACAGTGTTGTGAAAAGATATCAGATAAGAAGTACAGCTGATTGAAATTTGAATTGCAAGTTTCTTACAACATTTTTCAGAAGACAAAGACAAAAATCTCCAGAAAATAATAAAAAGACAACACTTGAATATTAACTCAAGGCTAACAAATATACCAAGGTTTGACTTTAAAGGGATTCATCTGGTTTATGGGGCCTTAGAGGGCTTATAGTCCTTAGAGGGCTGCTGTATTTAATTAGAAAAGACAAGCTGCTTCAAAAGGTGACTCCTCAAGATCTCAATCAATATTTTGGGATCCTCATCTCTTTCAGCAACTCTCTAGGAAGCCCATGGAGACTAATCCCTTGACCTGGCCATCTACGGTATATGGCTAGGGTTGGGCCACGTGAACATCTCCTCGACCTGTGAAAACTGAATAGTAAATGGACTTCAAGTTGCCCTAGGCTTTCAGGCAGCTCCAGCTGAGTTTCCTTTTGCCCGTGACTTGGCGGGTGGGAAGATCTCCATTGCTTCTTCAACTGCCTGCTGTCCACCTGTCACTGAGGGCTTCCCAGTCCAGCCTACAAACTTCCCTGTGGATTTTTCCTTCAAGGTTTTAGGATTTAGCTCTTTTTTTTTTCCCCCTTTTTAATTTTCTCTGGCAATATCCCTAACCTTTTGGAGGTGATGATCATGGAAATAGCCAGTGCTTTCTGGGACATAAGCAGCTCTCTACAGAAGAGACATCTCATGGCTGCAAGGTGCCGGCTTCTGTCCCTTTGGCTCCCCACTGCTCCTCCGCTGAGAAATCCATACCTCTTCTTCATCACCCGCTGTTCAAAAGGTCACCATTGGAGAGAAAGGAAGTTTCCCTGTCCTACCTTTAAAGACAGAGAAACTGAGGCACAGTGCTGAAGTGAGAAATAGTCTCACTGTACTTTTACTTTTGGACTTCTGGTGAAACACAGGTATGAATTACTGCCAGCTGCTTTTGCACAGGTTTTTTGAGTGAACGGTGAGGAGAGGATTCAGTGTAAATACTCTGTCAGTCCGGTTTGGACCATAGCAGACAGCTCACGTAAGCCACAGATCAGAGCTGTTCCTTTGCCATATAAACTATTCTTCCTGAGAAATAATACAAGTAATAAAATCATCACGGCTTTTTTTTTGTGATTGTGGTAAACACCTTTCATTACTTACACCAAAAACACCCATAGAGGTCCTCCATAAATTTGAAGGCAGAAATAAAGTTCCATTTTGGGTGACTGACTTAGAGATAATTTCTCGAGCTTATGGCCAAACAAAGGGAAGAAGTACAAGTATAGACTGATCTACTTGAATTTTTGTATAAGCTAATTGCAGCTTTGCAGGATGAAATCACATTGGCACATTATGTCGTTATCATTTAGGACTTGAAATGCAACAGACAGCCCTGGAGTTCGTCTAGTTCTCCCACTGTGAAGGCAACGTCTCCCTCCTGTCGCCAGCCCAGGCGAGACGAGTCACGTCAGCACCAGAATAGTCCTTTCTGGCATGGTGGATGTTGCTCAAAAATACAGCTTGGAGAAATGATATGAAGCAACCTTATTTTCTGTGAGTGCTGTTGAGTGCAGCAGTTGAGGACATCGGTACAGGTGACACCAGTGCTACAAGGAGAGTAAACCACCTTCTCTGGGAAAATAGCTTAGCTCCTTGCTTCAGTGCTTCCTCCCTTATCAGGTAGATGCTTTTTCCTCTTTATTTCTCATACAGAGCTCAGCTAGTGCAGATACAATTTCTTCATGTGCATTATTCAGAAACATCACTCCTGAGACACAGCATGCTTGTTGCAGGGAAGTTGTGGCCATCTGGGAGGATTTTGAAATTCTCGTTGAGATCTGTCTCCTCTTGAGTGTTCCTCCTCTTTCTTCTATAGCATGTTCTGACCAATGTTTTTATCCTTTACCTCACCTTTTTTTTGAAAAATCTGAGCTTTTTGCATTTCTCTAGATCTAAATGAACAACAATGACTTAGATCATGTGCATTGAGATACGATTCTAGCCAGTCGTGGCTGATCATAGCCTGTAGATGTCACACCACTCCCTCTGCCTCGTGAAACCTCACCTGCCAATGCTATCAATCTGGACAGTAGCTATCCCAAATTCAAGCAGAATTTCACTCTGTATAGACTATTCAAAGGGAATGAATTCACCGCATGGCATATTGAAAGACCTGATTACCGTTTATTATATGATGCCTTTCTACTACTTCAGCAGTATCAAAAGGCTTTATTGTAAGTGAGATTAAATAAATACAACAATAAAATGAATAGAGCAAAAACATGAAATAAAAGAGTACGAATGTGTCCTGATTGATAGCATGCTCCTATAGACTATTGCCACCTGTTTAGAGTACATGCCAACATTTTTATAAACTGTGCTTACAAAACATAACTGAAGCAGGCTGGAAGAAAACATCAACCAAGCAGCCCTGTTTAAGGAAGGCATCGAATAGGAAAAGAACAGAAAAGGAGAGGTGCTGAGCTGACTCAGCATGTGGGCTGTAGCTGGAACAAAAGGATTTTTCAGTTCATGCCAAAAATACTCATCAGCACTGCTGCTTTTTTAAGCTTGAACTTATTATAGGTGACTTTTCTCATGGCTGATGAGTCTTGTGGAAAGCCACACGGGCTCGAGAATGGGTGGCTGTAAGACCCCTCACTTTCTGATCGCTTTGGGAGTTTCCTTGGAGAGGTGTTTTTGCAGCAGCTGTGAGTGGGGCAAGGTGGGACCCCTGCGCTGTGCTGCCCACGGCCACCCCGAGCTGCTCCCTGCGGGGCTCTGCAGCTGAACGTGCCTCGGCCCTTCCTCTTCCTCCTTTCATAGTGCTGGAGGGCAGAGGCTTGCTCGGGACACCAGCACAATCTGCACCCACTGGTGGTCCCAGCTGGTGGAGTAGGTATCATCAGGGGGTGGGGGGAGATGCCCCAGCATGGTTGTGTTTTATGTGGCTCATTGCATACTAAATGGTCAAAAAAAAACAAAAACACAGGTGATCAAAGAAGTATTTTTCCTTGAGTAGACCTCATTATCACAAGACATCACTGAGCCCAGAAATCTAACAAGCTTCAGAAAGGACTGCACATTTATGTCATTAAAAAAGAAAAACTAAAATTATCACGGTGAAGAAATGCAAGGAATTTTTTTTCAAGTTTCAGGTTTAAGCAAACATTTAAGAATTACAGACTGGAAAGAGATTCACTGTGGAGGCAAACGTGACTCCTGCTTACCACAGCGATCTCACACCATGTGTTAGTTTACCTATGCTATGAATAAGAAAATTGGTGTGCCTCAGTTCCCACAGAAAGAGGAGCACAACCATATTTCCTATGGCCTGAGCTAGCCACTTAGCAGTGGAAGCAAAACCTGCTAATCCTCTTCTCCTGCTCGTTTCTGGTAATGACCTGGACAATATTATGTGGTTATTAGTACAGCGCACAGATAAATCCTTTTGTGCCTTCAGCAGGCATCGAATCATTGGCATGAATCAAGTTCCCATGCAGAACTAATTGCAGCCCACTGGCATTTCTCGCCAATTGCAAATGATGGTAGCTTTCCTTGAAAAAAGCACTCTATAGGAAGGATCCTTTTGTTAGATACTATGTAAGTGACTCCATGCCAAGTCTGGTCGTGTTTTTCTTAGCTGTGGCAAGCAGACCTTTTTTAGAAAGCTCAAGCTACACTCGCATTTTTTGGCACTTCAAAGAATATCACCAATAATGATGTCTTAGAACCTGAACATGTTTGATAACTTGCTAATCTGAAATCAAATAGATCTAAGTAATGAGAGCCAACTAGTAGGCTGAACCATGTAAAAAATTACCGAATGTACACTTGCAAAAAATCGAGGTGACCTTTTATTCCTCAGCTAGAAAAACAGTTTTTGCACCTTAGGAAAAAAAAAAATTGGCCTCAAAATGAATTCACGTTTGCAAAATGAAACCAGTTTTTTAAGTTAAGTAACACTTCTCCCAGGGAACAGGAGCAGTCTTTGATATGAAAATGGCCTTCAAATGAAATGTTTATGCATGTAGGGGCAATTAATTACCTCAGAAGTACAAAAACGTATTAAAAGTGCATATGTCCCATACAGAAATGTTGTGACAAAATAATGTCCTTTTCACTCTGTAGCTTTGCTGATTGTTGGTCAGTAGTGCCTTAGATTGGGTTGTAATTCTTCCCCAATGTGAAACAGGTTTAATCGGTTACAGCAGGAGATGATATTATTAATGCAATCACAGCTTAAAAGAAACCAGCCCTAAAGGGAAACGCCCAAATGAATTCTTCCTGTAGTAACAACAGAAGCCAGAAGACTACTTAATAACGAGTCATGTCCACACTGAAGATGACAAGCCTGACATTTCATAAGCTTCTAAATAAGTATGCTGTAAATATTGTAGTTTCTATTTGCATATCTAACACTTGCTAAGAGCTCCAAAGCCATTTGGGTCTTCGCTAAAGAAAGCTACTGAATTTGACATGACACAAAGTTACAAATATAAACTGAGAAAGGATAAAAACAGTACATTATTTCATAATGCAGCCACTGCTCTGATGGTTATGTATTTTCCTGTCTTAATTAAGGCAAATTGTAAAAGGCTTAAGGGAAACATTTATTTTTTTTCCCAGTCAAAGCATAAAATTAATCCACAGAATGCATTACTGCATGGCAAAACTAGTGAACATTTCAGGGAAAACCAGTGAAATGCTCTGAAAAAAATAGCACTTTATGTTTTTCTCACCCTCCTGCTCCCAAACGTGGTCTTTCCAACCCCGTCCCACTTTGGAAGGTGCACAAGGGACAGGGCCACCTGGCAGTGGCAGCCGAGGAGCCCACAGGTTTCCACCAGCACCAGCCTCCCTCCCCTTCACCTCGCACTGCCCAAACCCCAGCGATCCATGACAGCTGCGACGACGGGGTTATAGCAATAACAGACAGCTCTGGAAAAGGGATCTGCAAGGGCTCCTGAGGAGACACCTGTCCCTCGGGTGCCCGGGCAGAGCCAGCCGTCAGCCCCCCGGGACATGGACCAACCCGGGGCACACCGGAGACGTATGCGCGGGGTGCCTCTGGTGATGCCACAGGCTTTGAAAATGCAACAGCATGATTTATAAGCAAGGTGTTTGAGGTCACACGAGAGGTTTCTCAAGTGTACTTGTCAGCATTTGTTTTCTTCCTCTTGCCCAGTTCTGCGCAGCTAGGTTCAAAGCTGAATTGCAATTGTGATTTTTTTTTTTTGTTCATCACTAAAATATATGAAAAAGAATATCAATAGACTTCTCTGCTCCTCATTTACTCCTTAAAAAGATACGAGCAATAACGCAGTAAAACAACTGTGATGGTGCGTAAGCATTTTATTGGTATTCATTTGGGATGCCCTGCCTAAGTTGTCCGCAGCTGCCTGCGAAAGCCTTGGTACTTCATCTCAGGAGTCTGCAGCCAGCAGATCCAAGATATTTCACAGCCGGAAAAGTATGTGCTGCTCAGCCTTATTTTTACTACTAAATAGCCTATGACTAGATTACAAAAGTCACGAATGGTTTGTAAGCCTGGTCATGGAGTTCTTGAAATCAATGGCAAAACTTCTGCTGAGTGGTCTGCAGAGCACTCAAAAAAACCGTATGAAAGGATTACAAAGCACTTGTGTGTTAAATTTTAAACGGGATGGAATTCACCTTAATGCCAAGAGTCAGTAAAACGTGTATGTACAACTCGACTCTTCAAAAACCATCAAGGTTAAGTGACTTTTTTATAATCTGGCTCTCCAGGCAGACATGAACTTTCCTGTCATGCAGCGGTTATGAATTTTTTGTCCCCTTTCTTGTTTATTTTGGATCCGAAGCATATATCTGGGATCATTTGTCTTCCATTCTTGAATCAACTCTCATACATACACAAAATATAAAGCCAGACATACATAGCCTTTTTTTTATTTATTAGCTATATTTGAAAAAGCCCAGCTGACCCACGTATTTCCAAGCGAGTCTGAAAGACATGGGAAGTTTTCCCAATGGCTACAGTGACTTCTGCACCTATCATTTTGTATTCAGTACCAGTTCTTCAGAGAGGACAGGTTCCCCATTTTCAGCAGTTAACTGTGCTATATATTGGCTAAGTACTTCTTTGAAATGAAATGAGAGGATTTTTTTTCCCCTCTTAAATTTATAAAAATTTAAAATGGCAAAGCTCCTAACTTGTTTTTCCTGATGAACCATTGAAAGAGATTAGGGCATAAATATATATGACATCCACATTATTACCAAAAGCATTCATTAGCAGCTATGCTATCACAGTGAATACCAAATGTATTAACAGTGACAGGGCAATAAATTAAAGTGTTTATACATTTCGCTCTCACAGCTTACAAACTAAAATTTATTCCTGACCTTTGATGCAAAATTTGACAATTTCTGGTAAAATAAACATGATGCCTTCAGCATTCAGTGCCATTTTCACCTTGCCTTTTCACCTTAGAGATGTAACAGATAATTTTCCAAGAATTTCTTTGTGGATTAACAGTAATTACCATGCATACTTCATGAAGAATTAATGTCAGTTGGAAGTAAGCTTATTCCTATTCAGGACACTCCTGCGTTTGTTCTTTGAGAGGATGTTGTTACACAATAGGAGTTGTCTGTTTGGAAACTCACCACTTTCTGCCTTTTCTGGGGCAGTTGTAGCAAGGGTCTGTGCCCAACCTCTGCTCTGCGCCCTTCAGGTCTGCAGACGGGCTCTGACGGGGTGAAGATACCTGAAGGAAGGAATAACAGCCTAAAAAGGGACCAGTTTCTTGCCTTTATATGTTGTACGCATTTAATTTGGTATAGGACAATAAATTATGTATACCAGTCAGGTTGCAGGCTTGGTCCTTTCCATGTTGTTAGTTGAACTTAGACTGTCTCACTCTGGGTCACAAAGGGATTATTTGTCCAAGGCAGTAATTCTCAGCTGTTTTCTGATACAAAATCCTGCAGCATAGGGGCTAAGCCCTATTTAACAGTTTCAAGATCCTGAAAAATTGATGCCTATGTGAACATTAAGGCAATATGTAGGTGCTGGGTGCATTTCAGGCCGGGTGTACAGTCTCAAGAGAGGAGAGATTTGGTCCGTTTCCGCTAGGTTTGTGCAATATAACAGTTCTATAACAAACATATAGGTAGGAAAATGACACTGCAGCACCTATTCCTGTATAAGCGCATGAGCTACGTGCAGAATAACACCTGCATGCCTAACTTAGCATTAAAAAAAAAAAAAAAGCCCAGTGTGGCAACAGGCTCAGGAGCACCGTGACCAGCAGGGGACACACCACCCCGGTGCCTCCGGCTCGGCTGGCTGTCCAGGCTCCATTCACTCACTTGGCAGAGCGTTGAGGGGAATCGTTGGTTGTTTTGCCCATTTTGGTGTCTTTGAGCTTAGTAAAATCAGACCGAATCGTAAGGGCTGCTCACTACCAGGGGCTATGTAATTTAAGAGCAGGCAGAGGTGCTTTGGTACTCGGGAGCTCTCGGCAGGGCTCTGACGCAGGATTACCGCGCACCTTCTCTCCCTTCCGGACCGTTCTCCAGCTCTAGAGGTTCACTTTGGGTTCAGTACAAGCTTTAAGTATAGTTTTGGTTCAGTTTTCATTTTATCCGAGCTAGCTTGCTTACCCCCAGGAATAAAATTATATGTGTTCAGCGACCTCGATCATCCAACCCGTATTTAATCCCTGCTCTACCAGGCCTGTATAAATGGTAGGTGAGCTGCAGAACTTTCCTGTAAATATGTAAAAGTATTGGCCCAGGCCAGGCAAAACTTCATAGGCTGGTTTTGCTCTAATGCTTCTCTGGCTTCAGATAAAACGTCAGCTTATGAACTATAATAACAGCCTTTCTCTTCGGATTTATTCCCCATGTCCCAGGTTTGATTTAAAAATTTCAAGCCCTCGATAGGAAATTTCTCAGAGGAAAGCTTTCTATGAGAGCTACAAATAATCCGCACAGTGTTTCTCTGGTACAGCGCCCGTAGCGGGGAGCTGCTGCAGCCTTTACGCAGCTGTTCCCGAAGTTGCAGCGCGGGTGCAGCAGCCGCTCCCTCGCTCGGCACTGCTGCGTCCAGCCTGACGATGGCAGAATTGCTCAGCTCCAGGCCAGCTCGCTTGAAGAAGTGGGAACGGGCGAATGATAACGCTGAGGCCATTTGAGCCCCCTCTGCTTTACTTCAGACGCTCTCTAATCCACAGCAGTATTAAACACGCTGAAACAGGAGGAAAAAAAAAAAAAGAAAAAGGAAGAGAGGAAAATTAAAAAGCCCTTCAGTCTCCTGGCCTTTCCCGGGTCAGGGGGTGCCAGCTGCTGGCTCGAGCCCAGCTCCAGGGCGCACAGGGCTCGGGGCTGCGCCGGTGCGCCGGCGCGAGGCACGACCGGCGCCGGGAGCCCGCGGTGCTCCAGGTCGGCAGCGCCAGCAGCCTGCCCTTTGCCTGGTCGCGCCCACGTGTTACACAGCACTGCAGAAATACAAAATACTGCAATAACTTCAAATACAACTAGTGAGCAGAAGTGGGGTGGGTACAAACAGATGCAGCAGGTATTTATAGGGGCGCAACTGTAAGGAAGTGCTGAGCATCCCGGTGAAAGCAAGGCCCTTGAGAGCTGGGTCCTAAAGCAGGGGCACCATGAACTTCAGTTCTTTTTGAACATCTTGGTTATTAGCACTACATATTTCTTTCTTCCTAGGCCTCTTTGCAATTTTACCATTTTCTCCAAATCTCTTTTTTTTTCCCATTGTTTTGAGTTCTGTTTAATTTTTCCTTTAAATGACAGCCTTCTGCAGGAAAAAAAGAGAGTTAAAGTGATCCCTAGCTTGCAGTAAGAATTTGACAGACCTGCACGTGTTTGACCAGCGGATGCAGGTATAGCTGCTGAAATAAATGTCATTGCACTGTGGCTGCAAGCCACCGCCTATACAGGAGTTTGCTTGGCGCTAGATGAGGGGCTGAGGGAAGAGCTTTGCGTGGGAACTTTTCAGGAATTTTTCACAGGAGTTAATGTTTGCTTAGTGCTACAGGCAAAGGGTGAGATTTACTCATAACATTTCTCCCCTACTTCTGTTCTGAATGTCTGTTTCCAAATTACCACTAGTAAACTATTTGACAGCAGCAATACTACAAGAATAGGTGATAATTAGATATCATATGAGGGCAAGGGAAGTCTTGCAGAGTTCTTGTTAAGCATACAGACCCAAAATGTGAGACACTTCAGGGAAAAAGAAACAAAGCACAGATCAGAAGAGACCTGAAATACCTGCACATCTCTGTCTGTTAGCCGTGGGGGATGACTACACCAGCTACAAGTCACACAGGGCTCTTCTCGAGATACAAGTGGGAGTATTTGTGTTGGAGCAGGGGGGAAGCATTTCGCTGTGTCATTTCAATGCGAAAGACTTCCGCCAATTGTTGCGTTCTCACCTTGCCCAGAAGGGGATCGGGGCTGCAGGAGCAGGTTAAAACCCTTTCAAGGGCCAAGTCCGGCCGTGCTGGAGAGGTGCAGGAAACCCAGGTGCATGGGCGCGTCCATGCGTCGGGTGACCAGCCCGGAGAGCAGATCTAGCGTCACGGGGCTGCCCGGCCGGCGCTGGATCGGTGGGAGCCTCCGGCACCCGACGGCAGAGACCTGCCGGCCCCACGCCGGCAGGAGGGAGAAGAGGCTGCTTAGCCACGAAGCCTGGCTTTCCAGCAGCCACAAACGCTGAAGAGAACAAGCGAGTAGATCTCCTTCTATCTGTCTCTAAATCGACCCCCTCGCTTGGCATCAGACTGCGTTACCTACTACTTGCCTTTAGCTTCCAGGTCGGGAACTCTCAGTATTCCTGTTGCAAATACTGCAAATAAAATAAACAACTCAGTTACTTGTTTCCTTTTAAAATATTTTTCCAATTCAAACAGAACACTTAGGTTGCAGCCATAAACAACCAAAACTCATTTTATAGCATGTGTTTCCCAATCAGCAATGAAATTACCCTCCTCCTCCAAATTACTCAGCTAAAGTAGTAGCCAGCTAAGTAAGCAAAAAGCACAGGGGGATTAAATGCAACACGCAGCTCAAGTAGAAGCGTACGTCAACCTTCGAGCGTTTCAATGCGCAGCTGAGTCAGCAAAATGAATAGACATTCAAATGAAGGATTTCACTGAATCAGAAAAACAGGCAGCGTGATCAATAAAGTCTGCAGCTTCTCCCAAGCTAGTGAAAGCAGCAGCTTAACAAGCAAAATAGAAATGTGACCAGGAAAAAAAAAAAAAAGACTCACTGCAAGGAAAGCGAGTGAAATAAAAATGCGTGTGCTCCAGCAGTTTCACCTTGTGCAGCCGCATCAGACCTGCTCGAAGGTGGCGCTGCGAAAAACGGGCAATGCAACATACGGCCGTGTTAACTAAGCCAGAGCTGATATTTCTCAAGACAAAAAAGACCTGCTGCTTTTGCTGGCGTTTCTGAGCACGACGGAGAGCAATGTCCAGCAAAAATAATGTGCCCAGAGAGAGCTGCCGCAGTTAAGCACCTTCTCCCGGCAGAACGTGGGTAGAGGAGCTGGAAGACAAAGGGGTTTTTGTTTTGTTGATTTTTTTTTTAATACAATTGCATAGTTTATAGGAAGTGAGGTGTCATTTAATTCAAAATTACAAATTGAATATTATATGCTAGACACAGGTTGCTTTATTGCAGTAAACACATGTATTATTCTCTGCGAACTATGCGGCAGTGGAATTCGGTGTGAGCACGGACAGAGCCGCTGTCCCGCCACCCTCCTGCCAGCCGGAGCAGCCGCTCACGGACACCGGCCCGCGAGAGGAAACCTTCCTCACGGCAAAGCCGACAGGCAGGGCCGCGCGACGCCTGAGCGAAGGCCGTGCCAGCCCGCGTTGAAATACGTGCTAACGGCCAACACGTCGTCCCAGGGCGCTGCCCTCGCACGCCGCGTCAGCTGGGCCTCGGGTTGACGTTGGCGGTTAAGAGCCTCGCCGCTCGCCTGCCATCGCGCAGCGATGTTGAACGAGAAATGTTCATAAAAAGAGAACAAAATGCAGACGCAAGCCCACGGAGGAACAAGGCTGCCTTTCCAGTAAGAAGGAATTTGCAATTGCTCACATCGGGTTCATATGCGGTTGTAATCCAACCGAGCGTATAGTTTCAGGCACACCAAAAATCCCTGGTTTTCAGAGGATAAATTACATTTAAATTTCACCTGCGTTTCAATGCATTGATGGGCTGGCGATACTGTAACAGGAAAACGGTAAAGCTAAATGACTGCTATCGTTTACTGCAAAGCTGAGCGGGCTCTACTCTTCATAGCATTTCTCTTCCTATGCCCTTGTTTTGTGTGTGCTCCTGACTCTGAAGCGGGTTTCTCCGCGGTGCTTGCCCTCGCCAGGACGGCAGCCCGGCGGCCAAAGAGCTGATTAGCAGTGACGTCCCACACTCCCACAGACCGCCTCCTTTTTGCATAAACTGCATTGCTACCTGCTAATGTGTAATTTTGGCACAAGAACCTATTGACATCCAATCTGAGTGTGGGTCTACACATCTTCCTCCCTTTTTTAATCTTCGCACATCCTTAAAACCGTTCGTGAAATACATTGACTACATGCCTTTCTCAACAGACACCTGACTCTGTCAGTGTGTGTGAATTATGCATAAAATCCACAGCAAGACAGAGGCATAAAACTTCAGTATAACTGTGCAGACATAATCATACAGGAAACTTTGTTTAATTAGCCACTAAATCAGTCTTTATGCCTTTGTTGACTGATGGTTTTAAAGTATTACTGACTCTTCTTAAAATGTCTGCCGTTGTTATTTTAGCAAATATTTGATGCCATAATCTGATGCTTAAAAAAATCCACTGTTGTATTTTAGTGCTAATGGCAACACAGAGATGACAGAACTATTGCACCAGATACAGAGCTGTCAAATTTTAGGACAGCAAACTCCTCACCTGTGACGTGCAGTATATGGCAGAAATCTGAGAATATCGTTAGAGGTCTTAATAAACAGACACTGCTCCTTAAAATTATAATCTGGCATGCAAACATGGATAAACTTGAAATGTACTTGACAGTCTGTGATTTGAGTCAACAGATTATAAAATCAGAGGCATGTGGTACCACTTGCTCAAATAACAAATTACAGCATATCTCTTAATGCTAAATTCGTTGACGTGTGAACAAGCTGCTTTTTCTACATGCTGTATAAAGAGTCTGCTAAAATACTACTAGCTAATTATGCTTCTAACACTTACAAAGTTGCATGTATTTACCTAATTTTGATTTGTTGGTACCCATCTCATGCTCCATGCAGCTTCAGTATGTAGTGCTTAAAATGACAGCATTTAATAGAAGCTGCAGCAGGAACTGCATCGTATTTCCCAGGCCATGATGTTGGCAACACAGGTACCTCCTCCTGCGATTCCTGGGGCCAGAGCGGCTCCTTAAGGCCACTGGCAAACAATTAGGCATCTTAAACTTATTGCCAAACTTTCTGCGTTACTTAAAACCATTTCTTCCCCTTGCATTCAGGACATGTCTGTTTGAGAAAGACCATTGCTATTATCTAACCTAGCTGCTTCTTAAGATGATGGTTTATTTTCAGCTACTCATTCAGTCGCTTGTTAAGAAGGCAGGATTTACAGTTTCATTATCTGACATTTCATTTCACTACCAAATTTCTGGACTCATCACAGCAGTACACATTATCCAAGAGTTATGTTGCACTATGCACAGAATCAAAGCAAAGAAGGATCGGGGAGATTTTACAAGAAACATGATTAGATAGTTTCTTGCCTAGACGCGTCCCATAGGCCGTTAGAACAGCGGCTCCCGCGAGCAGAGATGCCTCGCGCTCCAGTGACAGCCTCCCGCTGTGCTCTGCCCTCACTCGCTGTTAGCACTGAGCTGACCCGGCACATACAAACTCTCCTGGCCAAAGCTCGACAGATGCCTTTATCCACAAATGCAGCAAATCTGTTTGGGTACCTTGGTTCGGTGTGTTAGATTCAGCCCAGTGCAATTCCTGCCTCGGAGCTAATGATGCAAGATGGATGTAGACTCCCCAGGCACATCGCTCCCCACTCCATAAGAGGCAAGAGGTCCAAGAATTGTTTAGTCTGTGTACTGGAGACTCTCCAGCATGAACAGGATATGTTCTGCTTCCTGCTGCGTGCTCCTTAGCAAACACAGGTTAGAAACATGACCTACCTGAGCAAGCCCTCCCAGGGCAGATTCAGCACATCTTCCTGCTTGCGCAAAACTGAAAACAGATGCCCAAAGCAGAAGTCTCTCTCAAAAAGCAATGCTCAAAGAACAGATTTGTTCCCACCCAAACGTTAACGAGAAGTCGTGTCATTAACGTCTGCATCGGGGCTCAGCCCTATTCCTCGGTTCAGGCCACCAATTGCTCTGGCAGTGCCAGCTTCAACTGCCAATGCACGCGAACACTCTCCACGAAGTCCCACACGAGCTGTGTTTTGAAGAAGGCTGACCCCATATTGCCTGGAGGAGAAATCTCCAGGGAATAGATGACGGCCATCCCCACGCTGTGCTGGCCAGGCCAGCGGCAAGCTGAGCTCTTCAGACCAGATGGACAGAAAAACCTGCAGTCAAGCCAGGGTGGAGAAATGCATTAAAGGCAGGGAACTGGTGACTTTCTGGAGCTGCATGCATCATGGGTTTCCAAAAACACCTGCAAGACTTTGGGGTCCCTCTCTCATGACCCATACAGAGGCCACTGGACGTGCCAGGGACCAGCTTGCCATGGAGCAATGGGGCAGGGACCTAGCCGACCGCAGCACTGGCATGGGTTGCTGCACTCTGTCAAATCATAATTCACATTTACACTAAAGCCTTTACCACTGTTCTGGGAGCATAAAGGCATTTTAAAATGAGTGGATATCACTGCTCCACCGATTTAAAACCACTTTTCACTGTCAGAGTGGTACAAAGGAGTTTCAGTGTAAATAAGAGTGGGGAAGTAATTCTGGTCTCATATCCTTAGGGAGGTCTGATTCTCTTCTCATTTAGATCAGTCTTATTTTCCTCTAACTCCATTAGTTTCAGTATTTATTCCTGCATGAGTGACAGCAGAATTATGTCCAGCATAATCACATATGAAGTACAGAAATCCAACTTGACTAATTGCTAAGTATTCACCAGAAATGCTAGAAGCCAAACAAGAATCTCAACAGCAGTAGTCTCCCATCTACTCTTATTCTTTCTTTCTTACGTATCGAAGACATACCTCTGAGTTACAGAAAGCAGTATAAGCAAGGAATCAAGGAGGTGTAATTAAGACAATTTGGCTTCTACTCCACTCTAGGGCTCAAATCAAAACTAGGTTCTGCTCAATCACTCAGGAAATCGTGTACGCTCTCCTAATTTCTGCCTTGTTCAAAATGAGATGCAGGAATGTCAGTGCAAACTAAGGACACGCTGGTAAAGCACGGAGCTGTAGCCCGTCGTTCAACCTCTCAAATGAGGACACGTTCAGAGCAATGGTCTTGCTCTTCTCTAGTTGCTGTTGGCTGCACTGAGATTTTATAGCGCGAGCTACCTCTGCGCATGATGAAGACAGCTCAGGAAGGGACTGGCTTTTGGAGGATCCCTCTCCAAGCTCTGATACCTTCCATTATAAGTGATGATAAGGACCACCTTGTGGTACCATCCCTGGGAACAAGACGGGGTCAGAAGCTGCGGTGAACCCCCATGGTGGGTCTCTGCACCTGCTCCTCATACCACAGCTTCCTACGTGCTGGTCTCGGTCTGAACTAGAACAACCGAAAGTTTCCCACATGCTATTTACAGAAGGAAGTTCTAGGAAGCAGGTAAATCTGAAAAAAATTGACTGGTACCATAGAAATGATCTTGCGCTACTGACCAATGTAATGCTAATATTCGATAGTAAAGTTTTTTTGTTTCTTTTTTGCTTCAGTTTTTAAAGGAAAACAATCAACCCCTCACCCAAACAATTGTTAGTCTGAGCCACGGAAACTCTCAGAGTGCTGTCCCAGAGCAGATTTTATAGGCTTTATACTTTCAATAGCCTGTTTTTCTCTCTTTTACTTCTGAAATACATGTTTCGACACCTTCGTATTTCTGAGTAGGTGCATGTCTGAACTGGGCTGTGTGATGAGACATTCAGCAGTCTCCATGTTTAACAGCAATCATTGCTTTCAAAAGCCTGCCCTGCTAAATAATAGATAAAAGAGATAAAGCATGGTTTGGTTTCAGTTTTTGAGCACCTGATATGTTGGAACAGCATGGTTTGTGTTTCAGGGGGTGTCAGAGAGGAATAGGGAATACAGGAAGACGGAGATGGAAAGACGAGACAAGATGAGAAAACAAAAAGATGGGAAAAAGCCTGGCCAAATGGAAAGCATGGCCTGGAAATTTTGGAAAGGATTAATGTACTTCAGTATACATCAGCATCTCGCTAAGCAGCAAACTTTTCTGCCATGACTCCAGAACCCAGATGACTCACCTAATGGGACTGACCGAATCCTCAACATCACCATGTATCTCAGCACTTTGTCCCAACTCCCATTTGTATTCCTTTTAAGTGCAATCACTGGACATCCCTGCCGTGTTACAAATTACCTGGCACTTCTTAAATCAACCCATTAGGATATTAGCATTTTTCCTGCCAAGTCAGTAACAAGCAGCGCCTAGCCATCTATGTGAAATTTCTCTTATCACTTATTAATAAAGATATTTCACAATTTTTAATACTCTTTTCATAACAAAAAGCAGCTATTTCTCTAAAATCAGGTTTTAAATTAAACATTAATTTTCTTGATAGTTCAGTTAGGGGGTCTGAATGATGAAAATTCTGTTTCATTTTTTGTCACTTTCACTTTACATTCATTTTTCCCATTTTAATAATAATCAGAACTTAGCAGAATTTCTAAAATTAAATATAATGAAAAAAATTACTACAAAACATGTTCGATTACAAACTTGAAAAATTCCCTCTAGCTATTTCATTTCATTTTTTAATAATTCAAAATGAATGCATTTAAAAACTAAACAGAAATTGAAATTTGAATTAACACTTTAAAAAAATTTAACTACCTTTTTTCTTTTCTCTCTGCCTCTCTCAGATTCTTAATATTTTTTTCTTTAATATGTATGGAGAGATGTAGATGGTAGGAAATGTGGATCTTATTTCAGAAAGATTAGAAGAGACTGTCTGTGTTTGGTACGTCCTTCAATCAGTCTTGCCATTTCGTTCCTTGGTTTGTACCTTCTTCCCTGCCAACATCACATCTCTTGTTTTTGACAACAGTAACACAAACCATAATTATTCTTTAAACACTTCTAAGCTACTTTACTGTATTTCTAGCATTTACCATCTCTAATTCTCACTTTCTGTCATCAGATGAGTCGACATCGTTCTGCGTATCTCAGATGGCCGACATTCATTTCTCCAAAACACTACTGGGTGGAGTAAAGAAAGGCCTTCATGATACCCATAAAAGATTCAAAGTTGCAAGCTTTATCCATTTTTGAAACCAAAACATGCAAAATGCTTGGGAACAAAGGCTCATTTCTTCAGATAAGAGATTTCAATTTTTGCTCTTAGACAACAGTGTATGAAGAAACTGGGTCAGAGCAATGCTAAAACAACACTTCATTTATTGAGTTTGTGTGCTACATAAGAGTTCTGTTTAGTAGCTTAGATTTGACCTGAATTAAATATGAAGCTTAAAAAATATGGCAAAAAAATCTTCACAGATCTGACTTACCATGAAGCCAAAGCCTCCGTGCTAAATAGATGGCCATCATTTCCTCACCATTCAGTTCACCACGGCTCACGTTGCTCCACGCCCACAGGTGCCACAGGCATGGTAGACACACATGGGGAGCCACGTTCTCAGGAGGTCACCCACCCCCTCTCACGGTAGAAGAGGTCCCTAAATGCTGTCACTATAACAAGTTATATATCAGTTCTGTTATACAGAGGCCACTCGCACACTGAGGAGATAATACCTAGATTCATAATTTCCAAAGCAATCAAAGACCACCTGGTGCAGAATTATGACACCCTCTTTGCCCCAATATACAAATGGTAACGCCTGTTAGGTACACCTCTTGTACAGAAAACTCCGAAGTAGAATCCCATCCTAGGTGAATGGTAAATTATAATTGAAAGTCTCCTAGTGTGGATTATATCTAAATGTATATAGATATTTACAGTACCCAGAAGAGCCACTAACTCTTTTCTTTCTGCAATAGCTTCAGAGGCAGCCAAGCCTGAGGCCCTAGACCACAATAAATTCAACAATTCAACTTCTTTGGAGAGTGGTTTGACCATCTTTAGGAGAAAGTGCAAAATATTTGGCTATATACAGTAGTAGTCTGAAAAACACACATGTGTGTAAAGAGTTGATCACATAAGTGTTAATATATCGTATGCTGGGATGTGATATAGTTCCTAGGCTGTGTTGCTGCACTAAAACCTTTTTAGCACCTTGCAAATGTTTCTTTTCCATGTAACTTCTTACAAGGTAGTTCCTTACTAGCATCCCATACTAACTCACTGCTCCAGGTTCTAGCCTTTAAAGGAAGGGGACTCTGCAAATGAAGTCAGGGCATTCCTTAACAGACCCTTTGTAATCAATACCTTTCTGTAAGAGAGTAAATATGCTGGCTTCCAACTAGCAAACCGGACCTTCCATGCCACCAGATTTTTATTTCTGCTGCATTTTAAGGATACTTCAAAGATGTCTAAATCAGTGTGTATGCATGTTCTGACTGCTTGCATTCACTGCTGTGCAAAAGGAATGTGAGTGAGAGCAGCTTTGCCTGCCCACAAGAAGTAAATTAGCGTCAATTGCCTTTGAATAAAAGACCTACAGCCTTTGCTTTGCTCCAGCCCAGGCATGTGGATGAAATTGGTACTAGAACCCACCAGGCTCCTTATGTGCCATCTTCATTTATCTGTTTGTCTACACTGCCCAAGAGCTGATTGCAATGGCTTGGATCAGCTTTTTGAACAGCAAAGAAATTCACTTGTCATCCAGGAGGATTTGCTCCTCCAGTGCACCAGGCTTGAAGAGCGGAGTACAGGCACTGTGGACATAAGTCTGCTTTATGCCAGAAGAAATCTGCAGTAGTAGCATTTTCACTCTTAATGCATCATCTCCAAAATGAGGAAACAAGGAAGTTGCTGAAGTCTTTATAAATGATGTATGTGTATATATTCTATAATACATAAGCATTAAAAAGTAGTTTTCCCCCCATTTTGGGGGGGAGACAGACAGTTTCACATGTAATTCAGAAAAGTTTATGGTTTCTTCCTTAACATTTAAGCGAGGAATCTGCAGTTGAGAGGATGGAAACATTCTTCATATTCTATGATAGATGTTTCTGAAGAAATCAACCTCCTTTGCATTTTGTTGTTTTGCTGATTACAATTAGCTGAAGGTCTAACAATTAATTTTCTGAATCCTGATCAGAATTAGTCCTGCCAAAGGAGACTAATTAAATACCTGGGAGCTAAAGGCTAGGACTCTGAGGCACTAACACCCACGGACTCGGTAGAGATGCTGCTGTGGCGGTTCAGCTTTCCCCACCTGCTCTTTCCAGCAAGCTCTTGCTCAGACTTGCAATTCTCTTTCCCTGGCCTCCTGGGGCTAATTAGCTCATGACCTTTTGCTGGCATCCCTAGATGCTCTACTACAGCTAAGGAGATAACCTTTTCTTTCTACCTAATTGTCTCGTTTATTATCATAAGTTAAGTTAAACTCTAAGGTAATTTGTTCACAGGTTGGTCTAAACTTGAACTTTATTGTTTCTATGTCAGACCTGAGGAAGAACTTGTATATTTGAAAGCCTGCCCATTTTTCCCAAACTCTATCAGTTGGTTGAATAAAAGGTGTTAACTCTCTCTTGAAATCTTGCCTTCTTGTTTTCTATTCTTTGACAATGCAGGCTACATTCAATGGCTTAAGTGCTAATTATATTCTTGTGCCCACTCTTTCTTCTTGCCTAGCTTGAGGTGGCTTCCTGCTCAGTGACGTTATTGGGCCCAGTGAACTGCAGTCTGAGACCTTCCGAAGTTTTCCTACTGATTAATAAAATGTGAATTGAAACTAAGCCTTTTGAATATGGCCTCTGAGGCCCACAAGTAGATTATTATTTAATTGTGATCATGATGTATGACTAGGACTAGATTATGATACTATTGATCAAACTTTCTCTGACATTTCATGACAGTTTTGTCTCTCCTGTTAGTAGTGGCTCTTAAAAAGTCAAGCTAGTTATTTCATTGGGTTAGCACATGTTAAATAAAGTGTCATCTCCTTCACTGAATGAGCATCATCTTCATTATATCAAATACTGAAGGACTTACCTCAGCAGCATTCTTGTTGACATAAAAAGGACATCTCCTCTTAGTGAGAAGAATGAAGAAGGAGTTGTAGGACTGATGGGGTGTTAGACTTGAGGGACTCAAAGTGCCCGAGATTTTTTTCCTCCTCCAGGAAACATAGCAAACACAAGGAAACAATTTTTACAAGAATGGATAGCTGATTAACTATAGGTGCAAGCGACCAAGAGAACAGGAAGATACAGTAGCTTTCTGGACACTGCCATAATCAAACACAAGATACTTGGCTAAACACAGGAGTGCTGGGATGAAATGGGCAGGTAAGATCTTACAATATTGTGGCTTCTTCTGGCTCTAAAGGCAATTCATTTTCTTGTATTAGATTTGTCTGAAGCATCATCCTAGAAAAATATGTCACTGTCAAATTAGTTAGATTCAGCCCTGGAATTGAATAGTCTCATTCTCATGATAAGCATGCTTCTCAAAACAGGCAGCAATATGTAGGTGTACTCCAGAAATTTCTAAATCAGCGTCTTAATGACAAAAATAAACACTAAGGTATAGGACTTTTTATCAGGAGATACTAAGCTTCTTCATGAAGGAAATGAACACAGTTAACTCCATTTTACAGATGGGAAAGAAAGCAACCCAGGGACGTGTAATGCCTTTTTAAAGGTTACCACCATGCCACTGGGCCAACTGACAGGAGCACGCTCTGTCCACTGCTCGGTCTCCTAAGCTGCTTAGTCTCAGAGGACCACTCTGCAAGTTCAAGACAAAATAAGAACAGTCATTGGCCACGGATGGCAAGAGATACCACCGAATCACAGTAAAATGAAGGCAAGTGAAGATGAACAGCAGGTGAGCGCTAAGGAAAGGTCAATGTAGGCTTTTTCACAATATTTTTGCAAAGAAATAGAATCCGTTGACTATTCCCCCAGTCTTTAAATCTGATAGTACTTGTGCCCAATCCAAACTTCTTTCAGGGTATTTGAGTCAAAGAAAGTTGGCACATTGCTCCATTGCATGAAGTACATTCATTCTTCCATCCCATTCTTAAGAGTCCTTCTTTGAAAATGAAATTCATTACCAATGGACTTTCAGGTTTACAGCTGAAAAGCATACTCTTTTTGCATAATCATTTTACTCCAGAATGAACGACTGGCACCTTCCACATTTCCTGACAGAGAAGCTATCTGTTGCAGGGGTTCCCAGCTGTGCTCATGCACCCTCACTGGGGATCGTGCTCATGTATTCAAAAATTCCCTTTTGGGGAACCCTAATTATAAGGCAATTCCCTCCTGAAAGGTAAGGCAGAGGGAACCATTTTTGGATTTCTGGGATCTGCGAGTAGTAAGGTTATTTCAAAAAAAGACTCTCTGCTCTACCCTGTTACTTTGGTTTTCGCCTTGCCTTTCAATCTCCAGAGGAAGCCATGCCTCCAAGGGTTTCTCTGGCTCATACTGTAGGTCTGACTGGGAAAGAAAACAGAAAAACTCTGTTGGCCTTGCGCCCAAGATGATGACAAAACCTAAAGCTGGACAGTGAAATGAAGTTAAAATCTAGAACCTTCTGCTTCTGGAGAAGTCAGTGGATCCCTCAGTCTGTTTGCTCGTTTCCCTTCTTCATGCTAGTGTAAATGAGACGATTCCACCAGCATAAGTGAGAGAAATTTGAAAAGCAGGGAAATTTAAGAATAGACTCTGATAAAGCAGAATGGGGCCTCCAGCTAGGAAGCGGTGCATGTGAAAGACAGGAAGAAAAGTATGTGCAATAAAATAGCTATTTATCCACAATAAATATACTTTAAAAACATCACTTAGAGCTTATCATTATGGAATTTTTGCATTAGATACATTGCAGGCAAATAATGAGCATTAAAAACCTGCCTATTGAATTAAGTTACTTTTCATAAAATGTTCTTGCCTATTGGGCATTTAACTCATAAATTATGAGTTTAAACAACAATTATTTTCTTTAGTTAAGTGCATTAGGAGCACTTATTTATGGCCTTTAGAGCCGAGGAACTAATAGAACTAGAGCGAGTGAGTGAGTGAGCGAGCATGCGTGTGCATGTGCCTGCACGCATCTGTGATCATTGCCAAAGCAGTGGTAATAACAGGACATTCAGCAAAACACAAAAGCCAGCCTGAAGCTCTCTGAAAGCTCAATAGCAACAAGTGCTTTCTGGAGGGCATGTGGCTGGCTCAGGTTGTCTAGAGGAATGAAGAGTGAAGGACCAGCCACGAAAGAGTTTATAAAGTCAGCATTCTTGATCACATAAAGATACACTAAAAAGGGCAATGATTGAGGGAAGCTGACTGGGGGAAAAAAAGGATGAAAGTTGTAGCAAGAGATTTCTAAGCACAATGTCAGTGACTTTAACCTAAACTACTTCTACCCTGGCGTGTGAAGTTTTGGAAGAAGCAAATGTGCAAACTAACCTTCAGCTTCCTGCTAAGTCTCTTCCAGATAGTGTGTTTTCTCTTGCGGGATGCAAGTCCTCTGACTTTGGAAGGTTTATGAGTGAGTGCCATCATCAGTATAGGCCATGGGAACGCCACGCTACCACAGCGACCCAAGCAGCTTGATCACAGAAGGATGACTGAAGGGAAAAGGCCTGTTTTTTAGCGAATTCCAAGTGCAGACGCACACAGCATTAGCTGGAAAGCGCTGCCAGAAATGCCTTGATGCCAGCACTAGAGGCGGCATCCTTGCCCCAAAAGCAGATCTGCTTGCATTGTGGCACCACCGCACGCTGCCCCCAAGTCCACAAATCTCCCTGTGCTGTGCCAGCCGCCGGGAGCAGTGCCAGCAGCTCCCTGCCAGGACCCCGCTGGCTTTGCTTTCACCTCCAGCTGAGGTCACAAAGTCGAAGGGAGGCTGTGCCACACAACCCAGCAGAGCCAAGATCTCACTCTTGTTTTCGTGTTGTTGTTGCCATCTTCTGCAGCCCTCTACAATAAATAAGCAGACTAGTTATTTTTTAATTTATGAGGAAAAGCTAAGGCTATAATTAGCTTTATCTGTGCTTCTAGTCCAAGTGGAAATATTACAGGCTCACAGTGGGTTGTATGTTTTTAACGCTCCGCTTGGAAGATGCAGAGCGGGAAGCACTTTGAAACACAGGAGACTACCAAAGTAACATGAAGAGAAGAGATTGTGGCAGAGCAGCACTTGGCAGATGGCGTTATGAGCCGGGGTGGCCGCTGACAGATGATACTGACAGTCTGGACAAGACGGGAGCGTCTGACTATAGCCGAGCCCAAGCAAGAGGGAAGGGGCCCACGTGCTTGGAATGATTTTGTCTCTAATGTGGCCACAACAGATGTTTTCCCAAGAGGCAGGCAAGAGGATGTGTCACAAGAGAAATTTCTTCATCCATTTTAATAAAAGATGGGTGCATTAAGGAATGGGAGGAAATCCCCATCTTGGGCATGGCAAAGGAGACAGGGTGCACAGCATCCCTGCGGCAGCGCAGCTGGACATGCGGGTCCCAGCATAGTTGTTTGAACACAGCCTGTGTGACATCTCACTTCTCCTGGGGACTAGGGTCACCCTGAGGGATGGGGAGCTTCATGCAACAATTCCTAAAGTTTTGTTCCCAGAGCACGACAGACAGGATGCCACAATCATCACCTATGGAAGGGTTTAACGCTGAGCAGAAGGAGCAATGAGAACTCCTCCAGACTTGGTGGGTCTCACAGAGACCATTTTTTCTATACCTTTCTCAAACTTAAAAAGCTGGTCCTGATATGCAAAAGATAAAATCAGAAGCTTTAAACCAGTTTAACATCCACTGATGTTAGTGAAGGTATTCTGGTTTTTACTGCTGTGTCTTGTCCCCATCTGCATCCTTCATGCTTCAAATGCTGAACTACGCTCAGTAAGTACCCTGTTTGTAGGGGCAGTGTGCGTTTAATACCTCCTCCTCAGCCTATCCGCTACCCAGCTGGCATGGAGCAAGCAATTACCAGTATTTCACAAGAGACATGCCCCACTCTCATTTATGCTTGCAAAAATTAGGGGCAATAAAGAAGCTATGGGAAGACCTTTTTGTCTTAGTTGTCTGCCTATGTTTATTTCATGACATTGTAAAATTTGAACGAATTAACTTCCCCCCCCCATATGTAGCAAACAGGAATAAATGCAAAATATAAATGGACACAATTGCCAAGTATCACATAAAGAGTGAACAAAAGAATTCTGGTGTAAACAATTTGGTAAAGAAGAGGACTTGGAGAGCTATAAAAACTAACAGCCACAAAACAAGCTACAAATATAATTAAATCAGTGAAACAAAATATCAAATTCTGGCAGCCCACAAACACTTTAATCATAGCAGAGACTTGGTTAGTGGATAAAAAACAAGAGAGAAGATTGGTCTATTGAAAATAATGGTGGACAAAATGAGGGCCATATGATGGAGAGAAGGGTGTGTTACACAATAATTTTAAATCTGTCTTTACGTGAAAGGGAGAGAGACTTTCTAAGGCATTCATTTCTTCTGCCCTAGTGCAGGGTAAAGTGCCAGCCTTAGAAAATTCAACACCTCTAGCCAATAACCCAGACTCTCAGCCACGCTCTGAATTTGGCACATCGACTTCACTCCCTTTCACAGAGGTCTGCATACTTGAAATAACTGAGGAGTAGGACCAGTATACGAAATCCAGAATACGGACCATGCATTACCATGCCTGTTAATTCATGGAACAGATCTACTTCCCAGCAGTTCATGGACTTTTTACCTGCTGGGAATAGATACGAATTAAAGCATAAATTTTATTCCCATTATAAATACACTAGGAATAAATATAAATGTGTATAATATAAATTAGGGTTAGGAACTGTCTATACTTCCCAACAGGACCAATTAATTCCTGCAAAAAGATCTGCAAGACCAAAGATACCAACATTACCTGAAATTTATCCCAGTGACATGCATAAGTACATGGAAATATACGGATGAGGACTGAACAGACCTTTGGAAATCAGTGTTTGATTGAAGACACTGGTGATGGAGTGGGGCTGTCTTGCTTGGCTAACATTACATACATATCCTTGGAGTACTCTTGCTGTCACTTGCTGATATTTATAGTATTCCCTTTTTCCTTCACAGCCTCTCACCGGCTGCTCAACACTTCGCCCTGGGAAGCAGCTTCGGCATCAGCCAAGGAAGCCTGCAAGGAACAAAGTGGGGGCATAGTGGGAGGGCTGCACCGCAGATGCGGTACCTGCATGCTACAGCCCTGTGCACACCTGCACCACTCCCCAATCAAGTACCTGGATAACAAAGGGCATCGAAACATGATGCACGAACATCTTGCTAACTTGACAAGGAACATACATCATTTGACCTGCTACTTTGTCTTATTCGGCTCATCTCCCATTTGGGAATTGCTCAGTGTCTCTGACAACACGGAAGGTAAGTACAGAAAAGATTCTAGTTTCTCTGCTAACGTACGCAAAAGGCCATGAGATATCACAAGTGTGCAGGGGAGACTGCTGTTAAGGGGCTGGGATGGAGATGAATAAGCCAGATTGGCACAGGCAGCTGCAGCAGAAAGGCAAATGGCAAGCTCTGACTTCTGCGTCTCTGCTCATCGCGTTACTTTATCCTCCCACTCACCACTATTGCTATGTAAATCAGGGCATCATGTCTGTCATCTGCCACTGAAATGTCAGCCTGCGTGAGCTGCTTTTGCTCCTCTGGACCCAGCGGAGACACACTGATTGACACTCGTGTAGGATCTCAGGTTGGTTTGTAAGAGGGACTCTCTTCTCTGCAAATTGCCTGTGCAGAGCACAGTACAATGGAGCTTGAGCTTTTATCCTTGACTAGGAAGGTATCAAAATATTACAAATGTGAGTAATGCTAATGTATACAGTATGTTATCTACGAGTTCTTGGGATCAGCAAAAAGATGGAGCAACATCTGCTTCATCAAAAAATGAAGGAGCTCTGTGAAAAGCAGACCTTTAATTATCCAATGCTCTGGCCCATAACAATGAGTATACCATGCTCATAAATCCTGAATCAGCCCAGGGAAGGGAGGGTCCTTTCAGGAACTAAGAACTAGAATTAGCACAGACATGTCCGGACTTGTCAGCTCTAACACTCCAAAAAAACATGAAATAACACCAAAGTTTCATTCCTACCTTCCAAATAAGATACTCATCCTGAAAACTCCAACACGTAGCCTTTTTGCTTAAGCTAGTAAAACCAAAACATCATCTCTGGGATACGGACTTCCACTGAACATATTTACTATAACTTAATGCAGGCTATAGCATTCTTTCTCAAAGTTCGCAACAGTAATTGCATCAGCTTTGGCTACGAGTTTCTGAACTGATGAGGAAAGGATTGATGAAGTGTGACTTGAGAACATCCTCATAGGTTTTTAAATAGTCTTTGGTAGAAGAAAAAAAGCATCATTGATTAATGATCCTAGGTATTTCCAGGAAAAGTTAGGTAACAAAAATCATGATATTTTCCCTCCTTTTTCAAAATACTTTCTTAAATTTCAGTGATGGTAAACAAAAAGGATTTGAAAAATTCCTGCTGCATTCCTGTCCACAGAGCACTCTCCATGTAGCTGGTATCAATTAAGACAGGTATTTTTCATCTTCTGAAATGTCAGGTTTGACCTCTAATAGAGGTCAAAAATTATCCAGTGGAAAAGGTTCGCTGAAAAACATGGTTCAGTGAGTCCAAAATATTTCATCTGGAAGATTTCCAGATAGATACACTACTGGGAAATCCAAAACAGCCCAAAGAAGGTCCTGCAGCTCTGAGGCAGAGCTGCCAGAAGGGCCACTCCAGCAATGCCGAAAGACAGCGGTTCTAGTGCCTGGAAATGTTCACTGGCACCATTTAGTTTATTAGTAGAGAAACAGCCTTTGAGTCCAAGAGACATTTGACCCAGGACTTTGATTTCTAGGTTATTCATAAACACTGAGGGACTGCCGTTTGTCCTGTATTTGACTCAAGGTGGCCGAGAGCAGATCTGCAGGATATTTCATGTAATAATTTGAAATGCAATTGTTTTTGGTTTCTGGGAAGCCAAAGGAGCTCACTGAAAGGAAATCTTAAGCACTGACCTATCAGAAAAGCTTCAAAGTTTCAAAGCACTGACCTATCAGAAAGCTTAATGCATTTGTCGTTACTTCTGAAGACCTACCAGCCTGTGTGAACTGAGATGTGCAAGATTCAGAACCAGGTTTACAGATGATGGACACTGTAGACTTAAGTCCTTCAGCATCATGTTTCCAATACTACCTTTAAAAATATCTGTTTCTTTTTGTTTAGGCCCTGACCCCGCCCCGCCCACACACACACAACTTAGTCTCTTATTCCACTTTTCATGCCATTTCCCTTCCCCTATCTAAACCCACATGAATATGTCATGGAGCTAATATATTTGCCTGAAAATATTTGCTGCAAATATGCCAAAAGGATCATATTCCTTGTTCTGTGGGTTCCCCCGAGGAAGTGTACTCATTAATTTGATATCCAGCTTTCTTTTTTTTTTTTTTAAAGGGAACAAATGACAATTATTGTTTACTTTGAAGTGTGGTCTTTAGCATGAATAATTCCCCAAAAGAAACATCTGCTTCATAGACAAGTTGTGACAGCAGACAATATGTTTCCATATTTTACATTCATACCTGACTGGCAAGAGCTGGGACTGGTACTGACTGTCATGCATTAGAGTAGAGTCCTAGCAGGCCAAGATCACCTCTCAAGAATTTCTTGGATCTGGGGATGTTTTGTAGCATTTTCTCATGTATTAAAGCATGGTTGGCCCCAACACTGTATCCTTGTGCCTGAAGGAGGGCACTGCACCTCCTCCTGACTATCAAACATTTTTCAGCATTTTGGGAGGCGCCTGACCCTGAAATCACAGCATGGTCAGGGTTGGAAGGGGTCTCTGGGGATCATCTGGTCCAACCAGGACCTGCTCAAGGAGGGTCATCTAGAGCACATTGCACAGGATCACGTCCAGGCAGGTTTTGAATATCTCCAGGGAAGGAGACTCCACAATCTCTCTGGTCAACCTGTTCCAGTGCTCCGTCACCCTTACATTAAAGAAGTTTTTCCCCAGATCTAGATGGAGCTTCCTGTGTTTCAGTTTGTGCCCATTGCCTCTTGTCCTGTCACTGGGCACCACTGAGAAGAGTCTGGCCCCATATTCTTACCACCTTCCCTTCAGATACTTGTACATATCAGATCCTCCCTTAGTCGTCTTTTCTCCAAGCTCCAGAAATGAATTGATTGTGTGTTCAGGAGGGGGTCGAGGGCCCCCAGCTACCAGGCGTTTCCATGCCTTTTGTCTTTGGTGATATTACGCCATGCAGAACTTCAGTAAGCGAGGAGGAGGTTTCTGCCTGTGCCAAGAACATCTTGGCTAGCTGCCAGTTAATCTAGCTTGCTAGAGCTACTATCTGTACACCAGAATGGATTTTAACAACAGCTGAATCTAGGCCAAATTTTTTTTTTTTTAATCTAAGTTCAAGTCCAAACTTTCAGGCCTTTTACCATCCTTGGCTGACACTTTCCAAGCTGTCTGGCAGATTCAGACATCACTTTCCTATACTAAAATTCCGAACTCTTATTAGTGCTCTTATTGGTATACATAAGGCTTTGCAGAAGAAAGATCAAGCATAGAAAAAGATCAAGTATGCTAAATCATGAGCTCTTTATGAGCTCTTTATGAGAGAAGGAAGGAATAATCTTTTTTTTTTTCCCCTCTATGTCCCTGGTGACTAGGACAAGTAGTAGTATAGAGAACATTCAACATACGTGTTAAGAAAAAGATCTCACAAAAAGGGGTATGGAAGAAATAGATTGCCTGGAGACAGTGTGGTCTCCATCGGCGGAGATCCTGGAGGACAGGTGAGCTAAACAGCTATCAGGACTGATGCAGTTATACCATTTGGAGTAGGAGGACTGGGTGACCTCTCGAGAGTCTGGAATTTAATCATTTTGTCTTGTCTAAGAGCATCTCACCCAGTGCTGCTAGTTGGGGGGAAAGCTCAAATTGCAAGCACCCTCTTGTAGGAAGCTCCTAATCTTTCCTTCCTTTGCTGCTTTACCCTAAATCCACTACTGACCCTTGGAAGTCATCAATTCTCACGCCTGAACAGAGAGGGAAGATTCGTGACCTTCTAATGAGGAAGTCCTTCATCAACCTGCCAGCCTCCAACCGTACAACTTCCCTATCCTACAGTGACCAGGCAGGCAACTACAGTTTCTATACTCAGTTAAAAACAAACACACACACACCTCACATACAGACAACATCATTCATATGTTCCTTTCTACTCATGTTTCTTTCCACAAGAAACTCATGCATATTTCAGCTGAAGTGCTAAGATGAGCCCCATGACCATGAGACCAGTAGCTAAGACCATCCTTATGCAAAAGTATTGTGGTTATTGTTAGGAGTTTAGACATCTTATGAAGTTATTCGGGTCCTGAAATTTGTCAGCACTTCACACGTAACTGTCAGTAGCTGCCACATCTCCAGGGCTGTGCCATACAGGAGACACTGAGCCCTGCAGCCTATGTGGAGAACAGGCGAGTTGCACAGAGCCCTCAGCTCCCACTGGAGTTGGAATGCGAGTTTGCAACACAATCTGCTTCAGCAGCAAGTACTTAACATTTTTTCTTGTTTTAATGCTTGTTATTTTTCCCTTTACTATTATTGAGAAGTGGGTGTATTTATAACCTATTACACATTAAAAATAGCTACATTTGAAGGCAAAAAGTAAATACAATGAGAAGTACACAATATAAACTGCCACACCCTTACTTTTTGTTAATGAGTTAGAAATTGTAGGATAAAAAATATTCCTTGATGCTTGTTGCCAGTAATAGGGTACAAATCCGCCAATCTTTTCGGCTGCATTTCAATTCTTTTTTAAGAGATTAGGAAAAAAACTAAATCATTCTGACTTGTAAAGAACTCTACCAACACAGGGAATTGCAATATTTTTTGAAATGCACATGACCATTTAGTTAGCAGCTGAACATACAGATAAGAAAATATCTTCTTTTATAGTGCTTCCCATGATTCACAGAAGTCCCTTTTCAGTACAAAACTGCCATTAACTAGGTATTTCAGTATACTTAGAGCGTTGTTAGAAGGCGTCTCAGGGAGCTGGCTGTTCTTTATTAAGCTATAAAAATGATCTTCTCTCTTAGAAAACACAAGCAGCACAGGAAAAACAAAAACCGTGTTTACAACCTGATACCAGAGTACTTCATCTTCATGAGATTTCATAATTCAAATGGCTAAACTCTTAAATTATCAGAATATTTGATGTTAAAGGCAGATTCTACAGGAATAGATCTTCAGCTCATGTGGCTTATGTCACTCCAAAGACTCTAATGTATGTATTTACTAACCAAATTTACTTACTTACATATTAACTGAAGGTCTCAGATCTACCTGGTATACAAAGGCACCAGCACTGGTCCCATTAAAATAGAGTGAGCCTCCCACTGATTTCCCAGGGAACTGAATCAGGAAAATCAGAAGCAACTTAAAAATCGACACACATTTCTGTGGCAAAGCTCTCTGACCATATTGTAATTTGTCTATGAATTTATTGTCCTGGTTGTACTTTTCAAGTACTTTATTAGCTTATTTTGCATAGGTTATTTATTTATTTAGTAATTTAGAAGAAGTACAAGTTTAAAATGGAACTGGCTTTGCATTGAAAAGATGAAAAAGTATGTAGTTTAAGCTAGTCAGAATTGTTCACTGATGTTTACCCAGCAACAAAGATCTGATCCAATGTTCAGTGAAACCACTGAAAAAATCTTTCTAATGTCTTTTGCAAGGTTCAGATCTGGCCCTGTAGGGACTACACTGTCTTTTGTGTCTTATCACATTTTAATCACAAGAGAAAGAAAGGGAAGATCTGATCTGATCAGAACACGTTTATATAAATATGTACATTTGTACCCATATGTCCTTTTTTAAAACCATATGTTCTTCATTTTAATCTGTAAGAGGAGCCTAACTTTGGGTTTGCTATTCCTTTTGATAAAATCTAAGCTGAAATACTGCACAGACTGAAATGTCCTACAAGGATATTTGCAATTGTATGATATACCGGAAAACTCCCTTTGCAATGTGACTAAGACCAAGAATCTAAAGGCATCAGAAATATCTACAGAAAATTCCACTGGGCGTTAGAAAAAAATAAAATAGCATTTACAACTCTAATAGAAAGTACTGAGATATGTTGTGCCTTAAAGCTAAGTCATCATTTAAAAGCAGAAGAAATCTGCAATGGGATCAGCATTCGTGTCTGCCAGTGATAAATCTAGTAAGGATCAGACCGTCTTCTGGGGGGCACTGAACTCAGGGCCGTGCTGCCCATTAATTGTGATGAGGAGCTGCACTTCAGTGCTTACACACACACTTTATGGTTTTGTTTGCTCACTATACAAATCTGAGAAGCTCTGTCACAGGATATATATTGACTATGACCAAAGTTATGCCCCATAGAAGAGACTGAGAAGCACCAGGGACACCTGGATAAAGAACTAGTGTGGACCAGTCCTTAGTTTTATACACAACGTGACCATGGGAAAACTAGAGCTAGGCTAAATCATTTTACCTTTTTGTGTTTTGATTTTGTAATCTGTAAAACTGAAGGTGGTGATGCTCATTCCTGCATTACCACGTCTGGGCTTCTGGATCAGAGCTGCTTCGAGACTAGCCAGCTCAACAAGCAAGAGGAGCAAATGCAAAGTCGTGTGCACCTGGCTGCTTCCTCTGCAAGGGGAGACAAGATGCTCAGTCATATTCTGTCATCAAAATATCTCAGCCTTTTTCATATGAGAGTAATAGATACAACAGCAAACAGCACAATGGTAATTTTTTGCCTGTGCTGCATAACTATTAAGCCACTTCAATTGCATTACTGAGTTTTGCAGCTTTTGGGGCGGGGGGGGGCAGGGAATTGTTTTTTCTGCATAGCCACAGCGAAGAACATGACCAGTAGCTTTCAGGGTATTTTCTGGGCAGTACCACAGTGCCTGAAATGGACTATAGACAAGCATGAGCTGACTTTAAAGCAATCAGCTCTAGTAGCTGTAAGACTACTGCGGCAGAAGTTCAGCGAGATAGCACTGACGACATTTTCCTTTGCTTCTTGAGCAACTTTTACCACACACATTGAACAGCACAAAACCATGGCTTCATGTAGCCAACCTAGCTAATTTATAGCACATTACTGCAATACAAAGACACCCTCAGGGAGCTATAGACAAGGCTTAGCAAGGACCATTTGATACACAGCACTTAGTCTCTCGCGCTACTTTAATGGAGAATTTAACGGAAAAAAAATCAAGCTCTCCTTTTGGAAAAAAATATAACTAAATTAGGAGGAGAAAATGGGCAGAAGGATGTTAGAATGAACGCACTTGTCCAAATCGATCTGGCAAGTTCCTAGCAATCATTAAAAATCTCCCACATGGGTTAAGCAGAAAAAACAATTCTTTTCCCTCCCTAGGTCTTCCTAGCTCTCTAAGGCTGTGACTGAAAAATATTTAGGTAAAACTGATCACTTGGTAAATGGGATATTCTCAAATTTAAGAGGCTGAATCCCAGATAAAACCGTTCAGGCAGTTCATAACTGGCTTTGAATTCATTCTCACAAACAAAATAAGTTGCTCATGGCAGTAGCATGTTTGGAAACGTAGTCAGAGCTGACTTATGAAAAGGGATATAAAAAGGCTTTACTAATGATTACATAACACAGCTGCTTTTGGCCCTTGTTCCCAAATTCCCCATAGCATCTTTCCATCATAATCAGATACAGAGTCCTAAAGGCAATCGCTGGAAATTGTCCTGCTCACAGAGCTTAGACCTGTCTCCCAAGTAGGACAGGACTCTGTGGAGTCCTCATGGAGGTGGTCCCTAGAAATGACTATCGGCAACACTTTCAAAAACCCTTGGAGAGTTACCTGTACAACTAGTATCTCCCAAGAGGGATACATTAATAGGTACATTGTTTTATTCATTAATATTACAATTAATTTTAATCCATGTTTTTAACCAGTATTCAAGGCATTTTATTTTACAGTTTTCAGGCCTTTAGTCTAAGTAAAAAAGGTCTGTTTTTAAGCTCATCTATGTAACAATCTGAAGATAATAATACAACTCCAACAGTTAACTGGTATCCAAGCATTCACCTTGACACTGCATGCAGTAGTTAACAGGTCACAGTAAATCCCAGCAGCACTTATTGAAAAACAATACACAACCTGACAAAGGCTGGTCAGGTAAATAAAGATGATTTGAAATTAACTTTGTTGAAAAAGAAAATCATAAGAGATAACTAGCTCACTATACCTATGCTGGCAAATTTCTGCACAATTTCGTGAGGGACCAAATTCTGAACGCTTGCATCAAAGCTATAAGAATTTTTGGAAACAGCCACAGAGTGCTATCTTGCTATTTTTAATATGTTAAAACTGGAAGAACTAAAAGTGTGAAGACTAAAAATGACTAAAAGACTTAAAGTGTGAAATATTTTGCAATTTTGAGATGTCTGGCGTATTGAAGCTCTTTTTCATTATCGCTTCACTCTTCCCCTTTCATTAACAGATTGAAGCAATCAGTTTTTCCAATCAACTCTAATAAACAACCATGAGGATTAACAAGTAATTATAACGCACACAAAATAAACTACTTACATCTGTTCCAGGTATCTCTCCACTGTGGTCTCCTTTTCTGAAACATCACACACTTGTCTTTTGATGCAATACTGTCCTGAATTGGATGAAGTTCAGCTCCGTACTTCTGCTCTTTGTGTCTGGATTCACATACAAAACTCCCATGCCCCGCTGAGAAGAAACTGCTGTTTCTTAGACAAGACAAGTAGTTCACCAGCCCCAGATAAGACCCCCAGTGCCTGTCATTTAAGAACGACATTCTTTGGAAAGCTAGCTGCCTTAGAGGTTTTAAACTGTGCCATACAATTGAAGTTAATTAGAAGAAAGGACACAGAGATGAGTGTCAAAGATGCACAACTATGGTCAAGCGCTAGTGACAGCCCACCAAGGGGTCCTTGCTAGAACAGCGTCAAAGGCTGCTCTGGACAACAGGAGAAGAGGAGTAAGACCACAGTGACACATGGGAGAGGGGATGGAGGAAGGCTCTGCAGCCTGAGGAAATTTGCCAGTGTTGTGGGGCAGTAAGACAGGGTATGAGGCAAAACCATGCAGAGGAGAGGCCCTAAGTGGCATTCGGAAGGTGAAAACAAAGTTTATGAAACTGAGGTGACGTAAAATAAGAAGCCATAGAGGACTAGGAATGTGTGTGTCCAGGTCACAGCAACAAGGAAGATAATTTGAGCTAGGAGAGATGAAAAGCATGGATCTAACAACTGGTTCCCACATTATTCTGTGCTTACAGTTAAATATATGCTCAAGTGCTTTGCTGAAGTGAACCTTCTAGAAGGATAATCTCCTAAGTAGACAGTAAGGAACATTGAACTTGCTTTTACTATATATACTCACAATCCCAGAAGGATAAAGAAACCAACGCTTCTTTCTAAGAGTGATTTTATTCTCTGTGCAAGCCAGAGAAAGTGGGAGACCAAGACAGTGCCAGGGCATTAACGTGGAAAGGACTTTAGGATGCACAGAAGTAAGTCTTGACTATCAAAGAAAGGGCTACTTTTGATCATGCCTCCTGTCGTCTGCTCGTAAGCATGGGAGGCCAGGAATCAGGTAGGAAGATGAGATGCTTTTTCACTGCAGCTAAATCTTCTGAACTTTTTCTCTTTTCATTTAATATTTTTCAGACATTTTCCTTTGTGTTTCTATATCCTCAGATATTGCTTTAAGCACATCCCATCCTGTTCATGTCAGAGCAAGAACTGAAGAGAAAATTGCACATGCAAGTGAGGCTGTATATAAAGTTAAAAATGATTCCGCCTCAATTAAATGGTATCTCACATCACTTTAAAACTTGGAAGATTCAGATTCATATTCTTGCTCTGCCACAGCCTTCCAGTGGGCATATTGCTTAGGCGGGTGGAGGAATTTGGCTCAGAGCAACGCATACCTCTCAGGCATAGGACTAGGATATACTGCATGGGGCACAAGACCAGAGTCGCACAAGGACACTGCACAGGCGCTTTGCGTGGGGGATGCTGTGCACTGGCTGTGCGGCCCATTCAGACTGGAGGGCTGCATCTGTGTGGGCCCAGGAGCCGTTGTCTTAAAGGCAGGGTAGTGAAGTGTTGCATTTAAACACTCATTCTTCACTGAGAGCTTTATAATACCCTCAGTTATACCGTCTCAGGTGTTGCAGGTGCAATGCGAATGAGAAGTGAATCTCCTCCACAATTATTCTGCAGCTCAGCTGCCCCAGTCTCTGCCAATACTCGTGATCCAGGGCCAAACGTGCAAGCACGCTGGCGAGCGAGAGGCTGTCCTCACTGCGCTTCTTGTGAACAGATCACGCTGCTTGTAATGCACCTCTCATACACCAGCTGTGTTATTTTTGTATACTTTGAAATAGTTCTATTAATTCTCCACTTAGAGATATCACTGCAGTAACCTACTCCCTGCCTGACCTCCAGTCTTAAGCAATTCAGTGATTCATTTTAATGCTTTTGCATCCCACTGAGGGCAATGATAAATTAACCTTGCATTGTGTTTAGAGTATTTGATTTGATTTATAAAGATGCCTACAAAATAAAGATCTTTGCAAAGTGATATATTTTTTACATATTTTCATATATCACAGAAATGAATCCTGATGAAAACACAAAAGTGAAACTCCAAAAGAAATAAAGAGGGATAAAATAAGACAGCTCAGATGTGCAAAAGATTTACATTTCTAGATTATAAATATAAGAGAATCTTCGAGTGCTAGGCTGTCTTTCTATCCTACAAGACCTTTTGATGTTAACATAGGCAGGGTAAATCTACAACACACAATATACACTTTAAAAAACCTTTCATGATCTGAGGCTAAATCAAAAAGGGAGACCTTATTTATGTATTTAATGGAAGGTCACACTCAAGTCGTGCAGGGTGATTCTCTGAGAGGTACTGTTTTCTACAAAGATGAAAAATAGAGAAATGCCAGAACGAGTGCAATTTTAGAAACATGACTACCATAACATCACTGAGTTTCTCATGAATGACAGCACTATAGGACTGACATTTCGTATGCTTCTGCAATGTATGGTATACTTCTATTTAGAGCACTTACAGAAGTTAGTGATGGAGGAAACGATCCAGAAACTATTCCCACTCCCCCACCATTCTTTTCAGGTTTATTACGCCAGAGCACGGAATCAAGTTTAGGAATAACCTGAAGTGAATAGGACTGCATGGGCAGATTGTCAAAATGTTTTCAGTGATTCACTGGCTACTGTTACATACATACATACCGTTACGTACCCAACATTCGGATCCACAAACTTCCCCAAAGTTTGAGAATGAGCTTCTGTCAAGCCCAGCTGACAGTCCGCATTCACTTACCAGCAATAGACACAGCACAACGTTAACGGGTAAATGCCGTAATCACTGAAAGCCCTTCCTTCTTGCTGCACATTGTCTTAGCTTCCCAGCTCTTTCTTTCTTAATTCATGTATACCCATTGGTGATTTCTTCATATACTGGGAGGAGAGTTAGCTCTAAATATAGCCCTTTTTTCTTTTTTTCCTCTTTTTTTTTTTTTTCCTATTCTATCTTGGGGGCATTAACCTATGCAAAGCCTGGTGTAATGCTAGGTATCTTAAGAGAAATATATTTTGATGCCTAGAGGTAAGGAGGACTCAGATATTTCCTGTTTTTCCCCCCAGTGATGTCCTCTATACTAGCAGACAGAAGGGAAACAGTGAGGAATTTAAAGTGAGGGCAGCCCTGCCTGGGCTATCCATCAGCTAACCAAGTTCTCAGATTTAGAAAAAATTTGAAGGACAACAATCTCCCCCCACATATCCCTAGATAATAGTGTCGTTAGTACCTAGCATATTGGCATATATATATGTTCTTGTGCGCTGAATCCATAGTAACCATTTCCTTCTCTTAGTAGGAGATGGGAGGGCTGAGCATTTCTGGAAGTCAAGCCGCTGCTTTAGGAATCAGATCTATATTGGGAGTGAAGGAGGAGGCAGGGGAAGAAAAATCTGAGATAAAAGGAGCCATTGCTCATTTTTGCCTAGGAAGTAACCCCCTCCAGCACACCTAGATGACCTAGTCTGCAAAGGTTGGCCTTTCTGAAAGCAATGCTGTCTGAGAGGAAAGTGCCTACTAACAACTCCACCTCCTAAAAAGAGAGGCAACTCTCATGCCCGTAGGAGTAAGATCTCCATGCTGTGCGCTCGGGCGCACAGAGAGGTGGCATGGCTGGAAGCGCTTTGCTGGTGTAATTGTCCTTTCTCAGTTAGATGTTTTATAATAGGCGGCAGCAGCATTTCTCAGGCTGTAGGTCCTTGGACAGTCACTTTGGGATGCTGTTCCTGCCTGGCTCAATTTCCAGATTTTCTATATAATCTCTTCCAAGACTTCTATACCAAAAACTTAAGATAGAAGATTTCTATTAAAAGTAACTCTTCTGGGCTCAGTTTAAAGATCTGTTATCATTTATTTTGCTAAGAACATCAGGAAATCCACTGTGGCTTGATTTAAGATGCATTTAAAAATGAAGTCCCTATGACAGGATTAGAACACTAAAATTTTCAAATATTTATATGTGTAACTAGTGAGCATGTACTGCATTCTGCTCGCACACCTGCCGAACCAGTGAAAGAAACTCAACAGAACCCGGATAGAGATTAAACCAGAAATGAGATCTTTCATCAAATCTCATGCCAAATAGACTATCATTAAGTTTTTAGTCTTGGTGGGTCACAAGCTAATTATTCACTCTAATCAATATGTGGTGGATAAAAGCTATGCTTCACACTACATCAGTAATGCCTAGCAAAAAGATACCGAAAGCTAAGCTTCTAATTACTCATCACTGCCTGAATAATTATGCCTTCAATTGGTTATTAATATAAAAATTCAGGTGCAGTTGTGTCTAATGTTGAAAGATATCCACAAACAGAGCGAGATTTGAAGAAACAAGATAAGAAACATCCTCACGCTCACAGAATTATCTTTGACTTCCAGAGTGCATGGAACAATTCACTAAGGAGGACTGGAACATATTCTCATCTCTGCGTTTCATTTCACTGCAAACTCTACATGCAGATTTCCTGGATTCCATATTTTACCTTGTCCTAAAGAAGAAAGCAGAGGCCTTAAGAACTTACAAAGCATGCTAAGACACTGCTAAGTAGCCAATTATATTCTAATATATAATTTGTGAAATGTGATTAGTAGACACTGTTTACTGTACAGCTCTGTCATAGCCCCAAAGTACTCCATAATTAGATATTCACAATACCAAGACAATGCAGGCTGACCAAATGGTCATTTTCAACGTGTGTAATGCACTGTGGTCCATGCTTTTAACTTGAAAAAAAATAGTAAGGTGTTGGAGAACTGTCTTTCTCCCACTCCTCAGCAAAAATATGCTTGAACGCTGTCCCATTTGAGAGGGATAGGTAAAAACTTTCCAGCACAGTGAGTATCTTAAAACATAATCACTGCCTGGTACTTATTCAATAACCTAGAAATATCATTCATTCCTTTACTCTAAATCAGTAAATTGAAAGAGTTTTGATAATGGCCAGGATTTGGCAGTTTAATGTAATTGCAAGTTCGGTACCTTGGAAAAATAAAAAATCCTGGCTGACTTGCAAGCTTGCAAAATTTATGTTTAAAATAACTCTAAAAGCTTGTAAGCTCAGGGCAGACATAATTAATGCAGCAAGTTTAGCTGAAGCATCAGTGCTGCTGCATAGATAAATTGATTGTTTGGGACAAGTGAATAGAGCGGATGTTGGCTCTGCCACCCGCTTCACATGGAGAGGCTGCAGCTCCAGCAACATGCTGGA
This sequence comes from Struthio camelus, assembly GCF_040807025.1. Lineage (NCBI taxonomy): Eukaryota > Metazoa > Chordata > Aves > Struthioniformes > Struthionidae > Struthio > Struthio camelus. Next base: position 14,055,188 of record NC_090956.1, on the reverse strand, counting down.
GCCAGAACATGCAGCGTGTGCAGACTGTATGGACCAGGCTTCATGTTCATGTTAAATTACAATCTATACGTTAATTTGGCATAAGACAAACATTACTGAATATTTATCCTACTCTGACCCTAGGGATATTTAAAAATAACTACGTGGAACACATTCCCAACAGAAGCTGTAGAAGACCAAAGCAGAAACTGTTCTGAGTGATTAAACAAATTTCTTTCTTAAGTCTATAACTACTGCTTCTTGAAAACTGAGAAAGTCTGTAGTTCAAAAGCCCTGATTTTCCTGAAAAAATCGCTATCAGCCAACAGAATATCTATATTACTAATCAGAAGGAAGGATCACGCTACAAAAGCCTTACCTTTTCATACTCATGGCATTTGATTTTTGGCCAATGGCCATTGTTACAGACAATGTAGTATGATGGTGGTCAGACCTCAATCTGAGCCAATACAGTAGACACTGCATCTGCTTCTCCTCACAGCAATAAAGGGCTTTTTTAAAAACAAATGTTCTAACTCAGAGTAGGGAAAAAAAGCAGATTAAACAGTAGAAAATTATGTATTTAAAACAAAAGAAATCTAGGACAAATATATCAAGTAGAAGGTGAACACATTCTGTAAATATGCAAAGTCTTTCTTTAGAAATCTTCACGAGACTTAAAATTCTGGAGCTCCCATTAAAACTACAAATAAGATGCCGGATAGCAAAAAGGAAATATGCCTTAGTTCTAAATTGGCCTGTAGCCTGGAATCCCTGTCAAGCATATTTTGCCTTGAAGTCTGAATATATCATCAGAAGTAGCTAATTTGCCATTCTAAAACAAATCAAGAATTCTTCCAGCCCAATAACACATCTCTAGCCATAGTCAGTGAGGAATACTACCAAAAAAGCATCTCTAGTCTGCATAATAATATTGCATTAAGTAAGCAAAACAGATTTGAAGGAATGCTGCTTATACAGATATTGTTCTAAAGAGGAAGTAATCCCACTTAAATCAGAGCCAGCCACATCTCTGATCCGTAAATGGAAGACAGCTTCAGCCCACGACCTCCTTACATTCGTATTCAACTAGCACAACCGGAAATTGTGGCATTTGGAATAAAAGCCTATTCTTATCAAAATCACTGTGCTCTGCATCTTACTGCCAGTGACATGCACTGAAAGTAAAGCGTGATTTTCTGGCAAGTCTGGCTTGTCAGCAAAATCCTACAATCTAAACATGAGGAGATCTGGTTGCAAAATGATCCAAAAGTTAAGAAAGCCTGTAGGCTTTTACTGGGTTTGGCCATTATCTGTTAGAGGCTTCCCAAAGCTTAATTTGCTGTGACATAACTATGAAGATAACAGAGAACCCACTCCAAGATCCAAAGTAAAACATCACTTTCTCAGCAGTGCGTGAGCACAGCTGTTCTCAGTTAACTTGCTGATGTAAATGCAAATACCCTCATCCCTGCCACTGGAAATAAGAAGGCCAAGTATCAGCCCCACTGATACAGAAAACATCATAAGCAGCATGTCAGTGAAGCCTTTTGGTAACAGTAGTGTCATTTCATGGAGGTGCCTTTCTGCAGGGCTTCCTCCAAAATCTAAAGAGGAAGTGGCGCAGGCATTATTTGCTTTCTTTACTTTCTCAACTTTCCTGCTCGTCAGTAAGCTTTAAAGCAATATTTTCTTCTTGTTTTATTATCTACCATCTTGATTCTGTAGTCCTGCACGCTGGTTTCCCTCGTAGCCATCAGCTGCTCAAACAGTGCCTCCTCACTCTATCCTTCCTCAGTCCTTCAGCATCCACTGGGACCCTCCTTGGGCTCCATCTCTCACCTGCCACCCTCCCTCTCTCCTGGCCCCCACCGGCAGTCTCTCTGCTTGGGGGTCCCAGACCTGTGCCTCTGCTGACAAGTCTCCTTTTCAGTCCAGCCACACACCTCCAGTTGTATCCCTGCTGCACCACATACAGCCCAAAGTCAGCCCTCACAAGGGTGGACTTCAGCTCTTCATCAGTCTCATCTCTTTTTTGCTCCTGCTTGCACCATTGCCCATGTCTGCAGCCCTGAGATCTACTTCATGCCACTCCTCACATGCCAGTGTCTTGCTACTGCCCATCTCCATCTTCTCCCCACAACAGACTCTCTCCATCTTCACCTGATGACAACAGGATGAGCCACAGAGTCCTGGAGTGCCAAGCTCTCCTCCTCCCATTGCCTTTCCTGGTCTCTGGAGCACCTCTCAGCTCTCATTTATCATCTGACAGCTTTTAGACTGGCAGCACAAAACCAGATAGAAACAGGGTGCTTAAGCACCTCAGAATTTCCTAGAAGACAGGGAGAAATGCAGGCAGCTTTCGTCCTCGTCCATATCTGCGGGGTGCTGCTGCATGTTAGCAGCCCCAGGTGAGGGCTGATGGCCTGCAGCTGACCTGGAGGAGGTGGCCAAGGCTCTGCAGCTCACTGAGCTCCAGCCGCCGAGGAGCCCTGTGAGCAAACACTTAAACCTCTGCTCAACCTCACACCGTGAGTTGCCACATTGGCTTGAACAATTAATTCATTTACGTAAGAGCATGACTATGAAAACTTTTGAAGCAAGAAATGTGTCTTACTCTTTGCCTTGTAAAGCCCTGGTCTCATCATTAATGTGTAGCATTTAGTCACAGTATTGTCCAATGTAATCATATTCCTCAGGGCATTTTTGATGAAATGAATTTTTCCAAATACAACAGTCTCTTTCCTCAACAAAATATCTTTGCAGCTTCTTGTAGATGAGTACTACAATAACAGCTCTATAGCACTCCTCGTATGGATAATAACTCCCTACTGTGTCGCACTGGAAAAATTAAAGCCATTATCAAGGCACACAATTGTGGGGCAGACTTTGAAAGCAGCATTTTTACCTTTTCCTTTTCTTAGCAAAGCTGAGGATTTTATTTTCAGAACTGGTGACAAGACTGTATCCTGGTTGAGTCTCTGGGCAGAGTGGATTTGGTATGTCACCCAGATATCACAAAAATGCTGAGCAGAAGCGTTCAGAGAAAGTTCTGATTGGTGCCCTGTGCTATATAACACATACAGCCCTTTCCCTTCATGCCTTATTGCTTATCACTGGAGAGCAGTCAGCTCTCTTTGGGGGACAACACAGGCAGCGCACAGAGCTGCTTGTCTCAGTAATGCTGTGCAATCTCCCATAATCTTGTTGTCTTGTTATTGTGATGGTGTTTGAGCTATGCAAGGTGCCTAACGGTGCAGAGAGAATAGGAAGAAAGAATTTTCTTCAGTAGCAAGCAAAGTAACATCACTAACAAAGAACATACTGTGGGGAAAAATACTCCTTAGGCATTCAGATTTATTTTGGCTGGTCCTTGAATGCCACTCACAACACGAAAAGTATACTTAAACTCCTACTTGTTCGCACTTATTTAGCACTTATTCTGATACTTCTGGGGACGGAAGTTGTTGAGATACTGAAATAAGTAAAGGCCCAGAATGGCTAACTGTATAGAACAGCCAGCAAATACAGAACACCAACCTTCACAATTATTCTTGATAGTATTAGTTGCATAATTATACTGTGCATTTGTGATGCTGGAATGAGTGACATAGGCTTAGAAAATTACAGGAGAGTCAATGTTTGTGGTTAATACGATCCAAATAAAAAATGATGGAATAACAGGCTAGTCCTATAATCCATAGGATTTTGTCTACATGCTCTCATCATAAGCGTTTACTTCCAATATACCAAAGTAGAAAATGTTTCTTCCAGTTTTCTTAGATGGGGGAGATGTACAGTCAGACACACACTGCAGCATTCAACAGGACACTGTACAAGGCATTTTGGCCTGAGGAATCTGAGGAATCTGTTGCAATTATTTGAATGTTCTGATTGGCTCAACACTAAATTGGTCATTTCTTCAGAAATGGCTTCTAATCAATCAATACAATGTTTGACTTTTAAAAAATAATTTTCCTGGGTTCTTTATACAGGAAGGTTATTTATTCCATATTCTTTGTGCAGACTGCCAGATAAGCATGATGTGTGACACCAGAGGTAGGTCCTTTCAGCAATGATAAATTTATAATGGCTTACAAGAGTTTTGACTGCTATTGAAGTTCCCTAATTAATTCTTACATAGAGTTGCATTAGCAACAAAATTTATATTTTGAGCTAAAATGAAGCTCAGAGGTGTTACCGAACATTCTGTTCCGTTTTGTAGAACTTGTGTTTAATGCTACGTGTTGTTAATCTCTTTGCTTACTAAGGGGGCTACCATTTATCACTCAGGTGACACAAACTGCCTCTTATTATCAGAGGGAATAACTCCGAGTAAAGCTTGCAGCTGCCAAGTGGCTGCACACATTTTAAACAAGTCCTGAGGCATCAGCCTAAAGGTTGTTGTTAACCCCACCTGCATCTTATTTCAGGAAAACCACACATCACAGACTTTCCTTAGTCTCCTTGGAAAATGTCTAGGAAAATGTTATGGCCCTGACTTCAAAGTGGATCTCAATCCAGTACACACTGAATTGCAAGTAACTGCTGATATTACTCCATAAATTGAGAGAGTGAACATTTGAGCTACAATATTTACAGAACATAAGTAACCCAATTGCATACTGTAAATAAAAGACCTATCTAGCCGTGCACTTCCATAGGGTTTGCTGTGATGACTCTGTTACTGACTGTACTACACTCTGAAAACGCAAATCATTAGGATTCCAGTTTAAAATCTCAAGAATTTCTTAAGTATATATTTTTAAACATTTAATCTAATATGCAGAAATTGTGCCTTTCCTCACTTTTTCCTGTAAGTTGTGAAAATTACACAGAAAAATGATGTCCCAATCACTTTGCTCAAGGAAATTCTAGCTAAGATTGACATGCAAAAAAAGATACTAATATCATGCACATTTTAGTTCGAATTGTATCCTGCAAAGATCAAAGCTATTTTTGGTGCAAAGAGATTATGAGCTTCACAAGTTTTTAGCGTTCATTTGTAAGATAGAAAAAAAGTATCCAGGGCCCTTAAATCACAAGAGTATACTAAATGCAAAGACTTAACTCTGCGATGGCAAACATATCAAAGGAGGTTGTTTTTGAAAAGGAAATGATCAGACTAGCATGTCCCTGCTGAAAGGCTACGGTTCTTTTTTAGGCTTCTAGCAGCTTCAACCCCAGCTCTTTCAAATTAAATCTGGAAAACGAGTTCTGAAAAAGTCAGCAATGCCACACTTCAGCAAGCACTTTTCAGTGGACTTTTCCATCTTATTCAACCCAATCTCCTCCCAGAAAAGCAAGCGTTTGGTTTAAAATATATAAGTAAACAGAAAGTTTGCAAATGAAAAGTGACTCTCTGCATTATGGCCTGATCCAAACTGCACTGAAATCGGTGACTTCCCATTGACACCAACAGAGGTGGTATCAGGCTGTGGGTACCTACTCCTGCTTGTCTAGCTCTAAGCATTAGCTCTGGGATCAGGCTCAAACACAGAGAAGGAGGTGGTGGGAGGCCGGAAAGGATTGGAGAAGGCTGGCAATTTCTTGATCAGTTTGGGGATTTTCCTCCTTGTTTTTAATGACTAGATTTAAACTGTGATCTGGAAGGGCTCTTCCAGAACATTGTACAGATAAAACCGGTACTAACCAGTACCAGTGACCAACACTGATTTCCTTGCAAAGAGTACAAGGACAGAGAAATCAAGTGATGACACAACCCCTGCATACCCATCCAGAGTCCAACTGTCTGCAGCTAGGCCTCCTTGAGCCAGAATCTCAAAAGGTTTAAGAGCAGTAATGTAAACAGCTGAAATCTCAAAAATATTGTTAAATGACCTCTAATACTAAATTTAAATGTCCACTTCGCATCCAAGTTTTTTTTTTTTTAAATACAGCAATTAGAGGACTGAAGCAATGACCAGATAAAGATGAAATCCAGCGGAATGCCAAGTTTCATATAAGACCAAGATGTAAATATCAAGATAACATCCTTTTTATAGTATTTTATCCTCATTGCCCATGCTATTCTGTCTGCTTGACCCAGCCTACAAAATCTGCTCAAAATATCCATATGCATTTACATATAAGAAGTAAAAGAAGAACTAATAACGGAAAATCAAAACTTGCAGGTGGTATAGCCATTTCTCAAGCTGCAGCCTAGGTTTCTGGGTTTGAATTCTTTTTTTTTTTTTTCCTGGCTTTCAAAGACATTGAGGTCAGCTCCAAACTTTTTTCCTTCCTATGCAAAAGAACAGTAGAATTAATGAACTTAGATTTCCTGTAGGGTTTGCTCTGTATCAGTTTACTTTGCCCTTTCTGCACCAAAATAATTGCAGTTCCCTGGCTGTTATGGCATCCTCTAATACTTCTAGTTGCACCATGTTCCCCCTCCACCACCTCCACCCCTCCACTGACCCTAACTACAAGCAGGGCACGTTCTGCATGTCCTATTGATGGTTCCAAGCTACACACATATGCTGACTCCAAAACATTTGAAATATTGCAAGACATTAAAAAGAAGAGGTTTTGCACCCAAGAAGCTGTAATTTACAGATAGAAAATACAGAGCGAGGAGGTAAAGGAAGAAATGGGAGTCTTCAGCATGAGAGAGGTAACGACAAGAATTGTTGGATACCTAGTTTTGGCGGGGGTGTTATTTATCCCCACTTCGTCCTTCAACAAAGAACTAAATTCCACCACTTCTTCTCATTTTCCATCAGGCTTCCCACTGAAATGAAAAGAAGCAGGTGAAATGTTTGGCAGGTGAAAATCTGGATCCCATGAAGTCAACTTCGGGTGTCAGCATCATCTCTGCCATGCCCTAGCATGTTACCGCAAGATGAACTGGAGGGGTACGTTTTGGGGGGAGGGAGGAGGGGTGGGCATGCATCCATGCACGTTACCTACCAAACCAGTGAGATGCCAGAAGCCATGCTGCCCAGCACTCTGCTCCTCGTGCCTGCTCTTCCCTCAAAAGCTATTTTGATAGGGAGCATCAGGACACTCTTGTTCCTATCCTGTTTCTGTACTATGCTGTACGAAGTGTGAATGCTCTTATCAGAGCCTGCACAAGACTTGTCATCCCTAATCTTCCTTGGGCAATTAATCTAGAAACCTATTTCTGCAAAAGTACTAACAAAGTCCCCAAAGCAGTGGTACCTCTCATAGCGTTAGGGAGTATCTGACTATCCTTGCTGCATGCCAAGTCCTGAGCACAGGCAGTGCAAGAGCAGCGTTTCTGCCAAAACAGGGAACGCGACTCTAGCAGCTCTGCTGTGGCTCCCACCCCTTGGTGCTTAAATCAGGTTTCAGGACTCTCCAAGCTTCAGGCCTGCTCAGACCAGGCCTGCAGGGAAGGAGACGTTTCATGGACTGCCATGGTAGGTGGGCGGGAGGGGTGCACCGCTGGGCCAGACGCTGCTCTCTCACACACAACATGTTTCCAGGCTGACAAGGAAGTCCAGTTTTAGGTGGCCCTGGAGAGGAAGCTTTCTAGTTTGCTTTCTCTGACACCCACACCCTACCCAAGGCTCTCTTTATACCTCATCTGCCCAGTGGAGCCCCCTACTGCAAAGGGGACACCATGTTTAATAAATCTGTTCAAGATTGATTCACTAGTAGTGGTTATGATGGAAGAAGCCCAAGATAAACTGACCTGACATCTAGCTGCAGAGCTCCTCCACTGACTGTTGCGTGTCCTTGAGCAAGTTACTTCAGGTTTGCCCTTTGCTTTCCTTGTGCCACAAAATTAGAACATCACTTTGTGACTTAAACTGAGATCTCTAGATGGAAAACATTTTATAGGCAAGAACAGTATTATGCAGACACATTCCTTTACCTGCCATTATTCATTTATAAACTGAAATGCATTTGCTGTTAACTGGCTTTCTTTAAATTGAGATTGTCCCATTAGCTTTCCTGCCTGCTCAAGACTCATTGATAGCATTTATAATACAAGCGCAATTTGAAGATTTGTCTCATCTTGTTAAGTTGCTTGGAAAATGGGAGCAGAGGAGATGAGATTAATTGAATGGTTAAAATGACGGGGGGAAAGGGGCTTGCTTCTGCAGTGCAAGAGATATAACAGGCATGTGCAACCAACAGATAAAAATAGCATAACTATTTCAAATTCTGCTTTCTGTAACAAAGCAGTTACATCGTTTGTAAAATATAAGCTCACATTAGTCCTCCTTACAACTCCTAATACTTTTCCATGACAAGAATGTCAAAAATATAGCCCATGAGCCAGACTGATCCTTCCAAGTACTTTAATCTGGCCTGCAAAGTCCGTGGAGGACTGTAATCCGGCTCCAGCCTGCCAATCAGTGCAGAAGGCCCTGAGCTGTTCATGCTCTCCGGGTGCCTCCCCGTAGGCTGCCAGGTTCCCACGGGGCCGCTGCCCTGCGTCACGCAGCAGCCCAGTCCCCTTGCCCCCGCCGCTTCACTGTGGGACACTGACAAGCAAAGCATCGCAAAAAAGAAAATTCCAGTGCTTTAACAAAACTACTTGATTGATATGAATTACACAGCTCTGATTAAGTGCCATGCCGCATGAACGAACATCTACCAGCAAAAGCTGGGCTGTGAAATAGCATAATCACTACAGGAATGAGGACTTTCACCCTTGGAAGGGTGTCACCACACAATGTTAATTGCCCCTGGTACTTCTCTAAGTTAGCGACTACTAATAGATTCCTGCTGAAGACAGTCACATTGGAAGAGCTCTGAAAGGACTCCTTATGCCAGCTGCTACTTAAGGGACAGGAGTCCCCTATCAGGCACCCAGTGTGGCATCTCATACCAGGTCTCAGCGCACCTGGGGCCACGGTGCTGCTCAAGGGGCAGTGCTGCCCTCCCTCTGCTCCTGCACAGAAAGAACTTCACAGCTTCCCACCCTTCTTCTGTATGGGCCTTAGCAACCACTGATTTACCCAAAAATGAGCCCAAGGAAAGCAGAGATCTGCTTCCAGTCAGATCAGTTTTAAACCAGCAAGCTGACCGGACCTGGTGCAGAGCACCCTGGTCAGAAGAGCAACGCAAACAAGGGAATAGGAAACACAGTTAGGGTAGAGCTGGACAGGGCTATCCCCTTCCACAGCAGCACGCACTTAAATCAGCTCAAAGTGGCTAACCACACTCAAAGGTAGCGGCTGGAGGTGGACAGAGTACCTACCTCTCCCCAGGGTAACAAAGCACTGGTGGAAGCAAGACTCGAACCCATCGTTGTATTGAAGGGCTAGCTTCAGTGCACATGTGGTTAAATACAACAGAAAGTTTCTGGATCTAGCAATGCCACATTTTACTTCCCCAAGTATTTAAGCAACATTACTCAACTTTTTTTTTTTTTTTAAACTTACATTTAGAGAATTTAAAGCTAGGACTGAAAAGTAAAGCAGAAGTGAAGTCATCTGCCTTTATCAGCCCTTGATTTCATAAAATACGTCAGAGAGAGAGTGGGTTATAAGTAACAATAGGTCTTTTTTTCCAAGAGGTCTCAGGAGACATCATTTGGAGGTGGTTAAAAGAAATAAAATAGGTTGGCTCTCCATGGGCAAAGTAGGAAAAGTAGGTTTTCATGTGGGGGTGCTGCAAAAAGAACAAAGGCAGAATATCTGCTGAATCACCACAGTCTATCCACCACACTCAAACAGCTTTAATTCTCCTGAATTTGCAGTACCCAGCAATCAAGCAATAGTGCTGCTGAGAGGCATTTTAACCAACGCTATAATGATCAAACAAAAGCAACTCCACTGCAGACTAGTTCTATTGGATGACATCTACTGCTGTCATTCAGCCCCAAATAAATTTGTTGCCATGCAATAATAAGGGAGGCACGAATCTGCTGAGAGCCAACACAGGGGTCTTTCTGCTGATGGAGTCGAATGATTAATTCCATGATAATCACTGTGGGAATTCACTTGAGAAATATATCAATTAAGGCAAAATTCCCTTGTCAGCATTTTCAAGAAGATAAAAAATGAATTCAAATAACCAGTGAGGTCAAGAAAGCAACTACAACGGGGAAAGAAGAAAACAGAGGAAAGAAGGCAATTAAATGTAGAGAGCTATGATTACTCAGTAGGCAAAGCTTGGGGCAGCGCTCACGTGATGCTCCCTGCAAAGCAGCAATGGTTCCCAAGTCTCCACTCAGCTGTACAAACTGAATTCTTCTTCCCACAGGCTTTACAACTGGTACCAGAACCAAGAGTGGCAAAAACTTCCAGTTTGCTTTATTAATCTTCAAGATTAGCAGGACTCTTTGTATTACAGTATTTAAAGACATATATTTCTCCTTCTTACTTTAGAAGGAGAAGGATCAAGGATATTTTGGTTTTCTTTTTTGTTTGCTTGCTTTAAAAGGATTGGATTGGTGATTAACGATTGTTATTATCCTACAGAAAAGAGAGGAGAAAGTCTCACATGTGCCATGAACAACCACGCATATAACAAAGCCTAACATCCTTGGGGAGAATCACTGCTAATTCATTGCTTCTAACATAGGGCTTGATCTTGCGAGGTGACAGCTGACTTTAGCTGCCATTGACTTCAGGGCTTACAGGTTTACACTCGGCACCAAACAAGATCAAGATCTTAATTACCAAATAGAAATAACACAAGTAATGAACTGTTTGCAGTAATTTTATACGAGACTCTCACTCTTAGACATTACTTTGTTTGCCTCTGTGGGAGTGTCAGACAGTGTCAGACACTTGCCCCCACCCTGACTTTGTCATTAGACATAAGACACATCTATTCTTAACTTTGCATGGTCTTTCATGGGTGCCACCATCACCTGCGTTCAGCCATGTCCACATGGAAATGCAGTTGCTAATGCCTCGGTTTCCCACACTGGGATTGGGACCTGAGACCAGATGTGCAAGCACATGGGGGCTGACTTTAACCAACTGCCTCGGATAACAACAGCAGGATGTTCAGGACTTAAATACGAATTCATTCTTCCAGCTTTAAACATCTAACCAGAATGCCTAATTTAGGAGAACAGTCATCTTGTACTCCCTCAATAGTAAATGCAAATAGGCAGACACCTCCAGAAAATTAGCAGATTGGAGACTGAGTCATACTCTGGAGGTGTTTGTCTCTCTCTAGTGACATGAGGAAACTAAGAGTTTCGTCCTAAACAGGGCCCACAGTTACGACCTCAGTCAGACCTCCAGGAGAGCAGAGTGCACATGTGCTGCGCCACGCCAGATCCAGGTGAACCATCTGGCACCCGGGACATGCCGAATCTGTCATCAGCATTTAACTGCTCTTGGTATCCGAGCTGTAACACTAGGCCTGCCTGGGACTTATCCACATCTGGTGTCCCAATCGGGGATACATTTTCAAAAGCACAAATGGCTATAGCCATATTTTCATCACGGTCCCACAATGGGATTGCAGAGGCAACAATTAAGCTGACTGCAAAACCAGAAAATTGCTTCGTGAGAAATTCTTAATTATTTTTATTTCCTACCTTCAGCTATTCTCATATTTATTTTCTGAGTATTTGAGCTGCCTGTTCTACGCTATAGGGCAAAAATTATTGCATGTGGGAAATCAAACGGCTTTGGGCTGTCTAAGCCTCCCTTGATAAGGAAATATAACTTTATCTTCAGGTACCAATTCCAGACACAGAGGCTAGTGTTTACTGTTCTGTTGCGTTTGAGAGATCACTTGATGAACCTTCTTTTTCAGTTCTCCACAGGGAAGTTTCCACAGGAGTTGGACACAACCCAAACAAAACCTCTAAACAATCGACCTCCATCTCCACTCACAGACGCTGCTGCTGAGGGATTCTCGCGTCACGATTTCTGGGGATTTTGACAATGATAACGTCACCATATTTGCTTGAGCTGCCTTTTTGATTCATTTCATTTAATACGGAAAACAGCTTCCTGTGTCACTACAGCAGGATCATGCCCAAACCCTCCATCCTATTACACGCACATATCACACACAATGGGAATTTTTAGGTCTATTGGTGATGTGACACTGATGTGAGTCGAGTTAAAATATCATAGCTACATACTACGCCTTATGAAATCACACCAAAAAAATGGAGGTAATAACTAGACTGAAAGGGCAAGCACACTATTCCTGCTACACTTCCCTATCCCAGCTCTCCTAGAATCTGTTTTTTTATCTTTTCATATATCCTAGCTTGAAAGAATAACAGCCCCTGTAGGAAAATTAAATTGGTTCTCTTCTTAATTATCTTTGCTCAGTACCAAAAGGCAATATTTTCTTTTCTAGAAGGCAAAAAAATCAGATAATACTATGTTATTAATACTGGGTTTTTCTTCCACCTTTCCCATCTCCTTTCCCAGGAATTGTCCAAAACTGGTGAGCATATCCCGCTGCCTGCACCTGCCAGGTGAGGATGTGCACGCTCCAAAGTTTTCTTGAGGGCTTGAATAAAAAACATTTTACCTTACATAGGTGGCAACCGGCCACAAAGGAAGAAAAGTCACCGTTTACAGATGTTCCTACTTCTTGTTTAAATGAGCTACCAGCTAACGACCATGGAACTGATGCAAGTAAAGATCACATATAATTAATAATACATCACAAATAATTGGTGATGCAGTAAAAGAGTAGCAGAAGTCCAGGGGGATCTGAAGTACTGCAAACAAAGCAATACACTTTGTGATTCAGCAAGGAGGAATTAATGACTTCAAGTCCAAAATAGAAATGTGGTCAGCTTGCATTAAAAAAAGTTTGATCATCCTTTTTCTGTAATGGCAAATGCTCTACGAACGCACAAAAACTTCTGTGTAAAACTTTGCTATATGATTCAGCAAGGAAACCAAAGTTGAAACTTTTGAAAATATTACTGAAAATTTTAAACATAATAAATAAACCCAGGTCAAAATAAGTGAAATCTATTTTCCTGGATTTTATACTTTCAATAGACTAACTGAAGCATTACCATGACAAACATAGCTTTCCATTTCCAGTTTTGGAAAATTCGTAACTGTAATACTACATTAAACTAGATTTTCCATTTAATATTTCTGGTAGATGTATAATGGATCTGTAGCAACACTTAGTAAACAAATTCATTATGCTTCTCATTAAGTTGTACTAAGGGGAAGAGGGAACCTTTCTCTATTATTGATTCTCAGGGCAGTCTAGCATGAAATTTTTGATGTAGTTTTTTTGAGGATTAAAAAGTTGAGCATAAAAATGTATTATTGATTGTGCACTGCAAAGTACAGCATACTGCTCATCCAACTCATATATTATTGATTAAAACACTCAACAGTTCTAACCTATCACTCAGTCTCTCCAAGGTACTTCTTTTTCATGGGGATGTCAAGGTACTATGCTTGCATATTACGCTTCCTGGGAAGTTTGGAAAATTAGTGGAGCAGTTGTTTGAAAAGGCTTTGTTTATAATCTTAGAGTGCATATAATCAAAAAAGGGAGCCTTTTGGGCTGTCAGACACCTTGCGTCTCACACGTATGCGATGTGGAGAATATACTCTATAGAAAATCCAACCCATATTAACCAATGTAAACTTCATAAGTTTGCACACAAAATGCCAAACATAGGTCTGAAAATACCAATCTGCATATGTTAAAAACAAAAGAAAAAGTTACCTCAATTTGCATCTAGTATGCCTGGAGCAAGTGAAGAGTAAAAAATGGATTTATGATTCAGGAAGCATCTCTGCAACTCATCCCCTTAATGGCTTTTCCCAGAGGGTGGAGCACAGGACGTGCCACCGTTTACTCAGAGCTGAAACTGAAAGCATCACCTGCACGACACAGGCCAAATCTGGTGGTTGTCTCCACAAGGCTGGATTCCAACACCTCACGGATCTGACTTTTGAAATATGGTCAGATTTTGCATATTGCATTTATCATATACTTTATTTTAAATATCTCTGTAAATGAGATATTTTTAGATTCCATTTACATTGGTACAAGGAGATAAAATACAAGATAAAAAATTTAAAATGTAGACTTACTACAGAAAATTCCTTCCTAAACTGGTTTGGGGCTTAGAAGAGGAAGCAGAGGGGATCAAGTCTTGTGTCTACCATGTTCTGTAAATAGAAAAAGCATCTCCTTTCCGTTCAAAAACTCAGTGTAAAAATAAAGGGAAGATTCAGAATATTAAAAATAAGTTAAAACTTTTTCTTTCTTAACGCCTTTTCCTTCTTAACACCTTACCCAGAGAAGTCCAGCTGGACTACGCTAATCTAGTGTCATAACAAAAATATAGCTGTACATGCATAAGGACAGAACTGACAAAAATAGCATCACTGGGGCAACAGCCACTTGTTAGATTTCATAGAATGCTTAATTCTATGAAAAGCCGAACAATGTAGAATTAATGAAATCTCTTTCTTGAGTGTATCATTTCTCAAATCTCTCTAAATAACATAGGTTACCACTTCACTGGCAGAAAAACTGTAGAACATGTCATCATGTAGTTCACGAACAAAGTGAGCATTTTAAAATAAACTGAAAACTATTTTTTTCTATTCATTGGCCTTAATAAGAGTTCAAATCAATATTTGAACTCTTGAATATTTGAATATGTTATAAAAATCGAGTTAGAAATCCATAAAATGCAACTTTAAAAATTGTTGTTCTCTAGATATGACATCATGAATTCTATATTGCTAGACCGACACCAAGAGAAACTGGAAAATCAAGTTCCCAGGCACCACACTATAAATTTCTCATCAATAGACTTGTCAATGTGGCTTAACTTGCATGTATTGTTCTGCCATTCTGAAAAGGTTATTCAGATTCAAGGCCAAATACTGAACTATTCTGCAGATGTAGGATAAATTAAAATTAGAAAATGCATTGCAGTTAGTCTGCTCCATTGTCTGGCTCTAGAACTATCACAGACAATCCTGCATCCAGCAATGACTTTGGAGTACTCGCCCTGGAACCAGCCTAACACCACTAACGTCCTTCAAAGACACTACATGGCTAGCGAGCAGCAGTCTGTTTCCTGGAGCCCTCGAGAGGGAATCTGAGCCATTTTTTGAATTAGAGTAAAATCAAGGAGTGTAGTACAGAAATGAAATATATAAGATGAAGATCATCTAAAATTCAACATCCCCTACCACAGGAGCTGATACTACATTCCAGAGAGGCTTCATCCTTGGAGATATTCAAGACTTGACAGTACAAGACCCTGAGCAACCTGTTCTGGGTGACCCTGTTTGAGCAGGAGGCTGGACTAGGTGACCTCCAGAAGTCCTCCCAACGCCAACCAGTCTGTGATTTTGCAATTTCACGGCTGCAGTAAGCAGCACAGGAGATGGTGGTGCAGGCAGAATGGAAGGAAAGGGGCCAGAGGAGCATTGGACAATGAGCATACAGCAGCTAAGAGACCGTTTCTTCTTTTACACTGATGGAAAACAAGGTCAGCCCCAGAGAGCACAGGGCAGTCGCGTTGCCACAGCAGGTGGTGCAGAAGTGGGCTCTGAAAGGCCACCTGTTCCCTGGAGTAGCATATCGACACCTCGACTGCCAGTCTTGCACCTCCCGCTCACTCCAAGGACTAGGTGCCCAAGACCTATGTTTCCTTAAATCTCAACATTTCTAGACAACTGCCTGAAGGGGCATCAGAGACACTTACACGACGCTTATGTGGGAAGGCCTGGTGGTGATTACTGCACCTGTCCTTAAGCTGAGACATTTCATTAAGTGCTGAGGGCACCAAGGGCAATCAGGGCTGGCCTTTCATCCCTCCAACTGCCAGCACCTCTGATGGGCCCTGCCATGCCAGCAGTGGGATGGTGTGTTCACCACAAGACAGGCAAGGACATCGGCTCTTCACACCCACAGCCGGGCAAGAGCTACATGAGCATGGAGCTTCTCCACTGGCCACAGGCAGGGCCAGGCCAGAGCCGTTTTCACAATGAGTCTTTCTGTTTGGTGACTTCTGACTTCCAACTCCCTTCTTGTGCAAAAGGAGGGAAAAAAAAAAAAAAAGCAAGGGAAGGACAAAGACGATGCACCTCACACAACTGGAAGAAATTAGCTTTGCCCTCACTAGAACTAATTGAATTCCTGGGCTCAGCCTGTGCACGTGCGTGCAAATAAAGACTAAAACATGGGGACATCACTCACTCGCCCCATCTGCCACGAGGCTGCCCACCCTGCTCAGCGCAGCTGAGCTGCGGGGACACAGGAGACAAGTACGATCGGAGAAACTGCAAGTGGGTACCTGACATCGCAAGGGCTTATTCAAACCGACAACAAAACTCAGTGAAACATGGATTGAAACAATAAGTTACCTACAATATTATTTCCTGGGGTGAACTTAGACCATCCTCCCACTGCCTTTTGTCTCAGCCTTAATACAGTGAAGTCAGATTTATAGGATCATCTCTCCTGCTTGTGCGTCAGTGAAGCAGTACTACATTTTGCAAGTGAATCTCCCAGGTAAGGAGTGGAAATCAATTTGTTTCTTTTTATTTCTTGTGCCAGTAGCAAAAATATGTTCTTTGGGATTAAGCAAAAAATTGGCAGGATGTGAAAGGACCACGGGGGGGAAAGTATCTGCAAGCCCGAAGCCGTTTCCGGGACGAACAATGCCCGCATATCTTCCCCAAAGTTCTTGGAAAGGAGATGAAAAAGCAAAAGCTGGGAGAGCACTGACAGAAACATAAAGCAGCAGCCACCATCTGGAACACCCAGGCAGCCTTTACACTGCTCTTAGTTTATTTTTCAGTAGTAAAATTTCCTGCTTGTGATTTATTACCGGCCTGTGAAGTTTGAAGAGATATTTTCTCTCTAACAGCCACTGAGGAAATCCTTCAGGAGAACAAAGAGAACAGGATCCAAAAGAGAAACCAGGCAAGGAGATTCACACCCACCTAGAGGGGCCTTTCCTCTACTCCTCTCCCCACTCCACCAACCTTCATCTCCTCTGAAACAGTTTCTGCTTCCTGCTGATTTGTCAGCAAGACAGCACAACACCTTCCTCTTAATGTGTTGAGCAGCTCCAGGCATCTCAAAGCATGACCGAGGAAAGAACACAACGCACCAGCCCACAGTGCTACTTCTCTTCTTGTGCAGTTCAGTATAGCCGAGGACCTGACAACGTGCAACTCAGACCTCAGATAAACAAGACTAAAGCTATGCTTAAGTTGAACTGCAACAGACCCTTACTCTTCTCCTCACCATCTCCTTTCTTTTGGGAAAAACTAGAAATTGCTGAGATCATTAAAGCCTCATTTATGGTGAATTATTCACTGTTACTATACTGTTGCATCTAGAACTATCAGTCCAGGGAGTTATTTTATTACAACCTTGAATAAGCATATGATAAGAGAAACAATATACCTGGAATCAAACAGGTACAGAAGATAGGGAAACAATTTTGATCAGAATTAAAAAAAAGTAATGAGCAGAGGTCTTGTCTGAGAGGAGACTGGTAGCAGATAAGGAAGGCAATGTGGTGGTTCTCAGATTTTTGAAGTGCATAATTTTGCTAAGCATAACTAATCTTTTTCCTCCTACTGTTTTTTATGAGACATATTGTAGTTTCTCCCTGTTCTGGAAACCTGCATTGTGAGGACATGACAGAATCTCCCAGTAAAAAGAGAGAAGCACAGACAAGCAGCTCAAAAATTATCAAAGTATAGAGACTGATAAAACAGTTTCTTTAAGTATCCCTTGCTTCTTTAAAAGAAGATGAACACAGCGATTCCTCACTAGCATGAAGCTGGACGGTATGCAGGAGGAATGGTGACTTTTATCCACTCATGAAACCAGATTTGTATCTACAATTAAAACAGAAGTGTGTCACACTACAGCTATCTCCCCGCCCTTCCCAAAGACACCAGCTTTATCAGGATATCAGGATTGAGCCAGATGTGGGTCAGCTTGAATGTCTTGGTCTGCATTTCTAACCTGCTTCTCATCGTATCTAAGTGCTTGCTGTTAACATGGCTTCCACAAAAATTGCAAGGAGAGGGAAGAACACAAAAACCAGAACTACCAGAGCATCATTAATTAGCTTAATTTCCTTAGTGATGTGATACAAAATGTAGGGGTTAAGAGAAAGAGATGAGTCAGACACATAGCTACACTAGCATGGCCAGCCAGCTCCCTCCTTTCCCAGGCTGCAGCTTTGGGGAATGTGTGAATATTGGGGAAAGAGCAGAACTCTCCTTCTACTTCCCAAACCACCTGCCAGAAATCTCCCAGACCATCGACACCTGTCACGCGCTCCTGGACAGGACAGGAGCGTGCCCCTGCGGCGCAACAGAGATGGGACAGCCCAGAGGTGGCCGGACAAGGCAAGGAAAGCAACGATAACAGATTCACACAGCAAGGTCTGTCGTCGCCAACAGCACCCAAAGGCTTGAGCAACTCAAATACCCTGAAAGACCGTGAGCATTAAATATGATCTGCCCTTGCACTTAACTTGCAAATTCATTATTTGACTCTTCCAGCCCAATTAAATAGCAGCTGCTGACTGATTTGCATGCACCATCACTCAGGCCGTGATTACTGCTGACATGACACGAGCTGTATAAAGGGCTCTTTCAGGAACAGATTATGTAAGCTGAATAAAGGCATTTGGCTTTTATTCTAAGGAAAATGCTGTGCATCAAGTCTATTAAATTTGGAATGGACAAGAATGACTCCAAGTAAAAGCTGAATCTTTAATGCCCCTTTTGAAAAAAATTCTTCTTCTACCAAGAAAAGGAAGGAAAGGCCAAGGGAGAGGGTAATGAAGATTTACTTTTTTGTTAGTCAGGATTCAGAGGGCAGCCCACTAGTTTTACTAAAATGCTCTGTTTATTAAAACAATTTTCTAATCAAATAGTTTATTGTATTTACACAGTATTGTGCAAAGGTGCCTGTGAGGTCAGTCCGGCCTGGAAAAGAGTTGCTTTTGAATCTGCTAACTAGCCCAGGATGTAAAATCACTTTGCATCCGGTCTAACATTCTCTGAAATAAAGGGCTACAATCTTGAGACCACTTAAGTCAATAGAAAAAATCCTATTAGCTCTGCTGGGCCAGAATTCGCATGTTTTTAAACACAATTTTAAGTCAGCATTTCCACTGGATGCAGAGTACTCCAAAGAATCAGCAGGTAGAAGCAGAGCTCGCTTCTAGCTCCATAGCGCAACGTGCTGTGGAGACAGCCCCAACCCCCAGCTGAGGAAAAAGTGATCCACAGAGGTGACCTATCTTACAAAATGGTTAGCCTTTTAAGTAGTCCAATTAAATAGTGCAGATTTAGGGCCAATTGGGCAACGTCCCTAGAGAGTAAAATACCATATGAGACCTTTGAATTTGGAGGGATTCTTGATCTAGTTCACATGCAAGAGAGACATAACAATCTTAATAACTTAAAGCAAGATAGAGGGAACAAGATTGAGAGAGAAGGAATTTAAGCTTGAAGGAACTAGCCAAGGAACTAAGCAAAAGAAAGCTCTCACAGTTATATTAAAGGCTACTGGGGAATTAACAGCAATTTTTCCTCAGCTGCTCAAATTGAAGTGTAGTTTACCTGAAAAGGATGGGTGATGGAGGCTTGCCATCTGCTTGGTGGGATGTCCTCTCAAGTATATGACATGACACTGCGGGAAGAAAGAAGCTGCTGCTGTCATTTCACTTCACTCCCGACAAGAGCAAGGGTGGAAGCAGAAGAAGAGCTACCCTGTTCAGAAGTGGTTGACTATCTCCTTCTGGGAGACAACTTTCAAAATACTAGGGTGCCATTTTCAGCTACACATTTTGGTGCACTCTCCACTCAAGCCCAGGAGAGCATGCACATTCAGGATAGAGTGAAGGAAAGAAGGATAGGGTCAATATCTCAATGTCGTACTTTAATTTCATGCCAGGACTGTAAACAGAAACAAATCTCAACCAACTCTAAATGTTTAAAAACACTGTATGTTTAGCCTAAACAAACTAATCACTGTCAGGGATTAATTGGGATGAATTGCCTTCAGGAAATGCTTGTCTGCCTCCACTGACTGAAGAGGTATTCTGAAATAAATACCTGTATTTTAAACAAATTGCCTTCAGAGTTAGACTGGCACAGCACTTTGGGGAAGGAAGCCAGCAGAGGCTGCTGATGCTGCCGTCACGAGAAGTGTGAGACCTGTGGCCTCACATAAGTCACTATTAAGAGTGTTATCGAGAGGATACAGCTTCTAATATCATAGCTCCTCCAGGCCACTCATGGTAAGGTCTGGTACGGTATTGCTAGACAGTTTTATCAACAAGGTAAATGAGGTATTGACCGACTAGTCAAGATCATACCAGCAGGCTGATATGACACTGGAAAGAAGTGAAATTCCTGAGCACCATTTCACCGTCCTAATTATCCTGTCTATGAAATAGTTTAAGAAACAAAAGAACTCAAACCCACAAGAAATGCAAATTTTAAAAGTTATCATCAAATAAGCAGTGATATTTAAAATCAACACATAGATTTTCTTGTGTTCCCTCCTCCCCAGTCTTTTAATTATTCATACCCAGCATCAGAGAATAGGATCAGCTAAACATTCAAAAACTGGAAAGGTTGACAGGGACTGTAGCCTGCAGGAGAATTAAACGGATTTCTTGCTCTCTTTCAGCTGGAAATAGAGAAGCTGGGATCCCATCCAGAAGGGGGGACATCTGGACTGAGGAGAAGAGTCGTATAGATTGATCAGTGCCAGAATGGGCACTGACAACAATGCAAAAAAGCTAAAGAGAAGGCAGCAGAGCATGAAGTGATTTGTTACTGCCTAGGAAGATATATCCCAGGAAAATTCTCTCTACTTGCTGTTGTCTCTCTCTTTGCCAGTCCAGTAAGTATAGGAACAGAAACACTTTTTTGAAAACTGATACAAAGAAGATGCTCACAGCTGAGAGGGTCTTGATACCATCATCACCAATGTCCTCAAAAAACCAGAGGAAAACAAACGTGGCACAGGCAGGATAGTTTGCTTTGACTTGACTCCCTTCCAAAAGTCAACCGAATTAGAAAGGAGCAGAATTAAGACTGTATTCCTAACAATTCTACATTTTCACACCTTTTCTGTTCTTTTTTCCTTTTCTAAAACAATTATTAACCTAGAAGCCAAAAAAAAAAAAAAAAAGAGAAACCCTTTATTCATGCATTCAGGGTTCAATACACTGCTACCTGCTTTGCTAAGACATACCATTTCCCGCACACTTCGGAGAGTCTGTTTCACAGTGCAGACAAGTATTGCCAGTACTGTAAACCCCAGCACTTGGGAAAACATGAGTCAGGCATTAAAAACTATCCAACTTTTTAAATACCACATATTAATGGATTTTTATTCACCTTCAGCTGTCAGGCTGCTTAGAAATCATATCTTCAAGTTTATTCTCTTAAACAGGAGATGAGAAACTGACCTGTCATTTGAAATTAGTGTAGCTCAGACTAGGAAAGAACCCATAAGACTCAATAAAAGTCATTGCAGTGGACAATGCTAGTTTCTTTCAAAATGTAAGTAAGAGTTTCTCAGTCACTACTAGCAACTAGGCTATTTCTAGGCTTAACTTCCAACCTTTTTGAGGTTTATAATGTGCCAAAGGACTTTCCTGCTGATTTTAACACTAAGATAATGAAAAATTATATGTATCCCATCAATTATTTATGAATTTTCTATTAATATTTCAAGATTTGTGTGCATAAATAAAACATTAATTAGAAACTTGCAATCAATCTTTTTTTCAATATTTTCCTTTGACATGAGTCCTACTTAAAGACCTTCACACATGGATCTTTGAATGATTTATACCAGACAATTAATGTGATGTTTCAGCAAATATAATAGCCTTTCCCCTTACATCTGGTAGTATCCAACACACACTTTGAGAAATCAGCCACAGAGGTTTGTCTTGCCAGAGCTGGTCGTGCAGTACCTGAGCTTTGGCAGGGAAAATCCATCACTTTTTTTTTTTTTTTTTTACTCTTTTCTTTCCCCCCCTCAAATGATGTCTTTGTTTGAAATAAAGGTGCATGAAAATATAACGAGAAACAAGTAGTTGAAGCCAATAAGAGATGTTTCATTGAATGTACAGTGACAGGGATTAAGTCTATTAAGCCTAAGTTAACAGTGCAGGTTAAGGTTTTGGTCAGTATTTTTTTCTATAATACAACGGAAGAGAGAAAGGGTTTTCTGGAAATGCTGCGACTGTGAAACGCCATGGCCAGCACTTCACTGTTGCCTGGTCACTAGGACCGAAAACAAGGACCGAGAGTCATTCTAGGTACACCAGATACCACACTGGGAAGCAGACAAAAAGGGATGGCTGTTTGTAGGACACTGTGACCTAATTACGTGCTTTTAGTTGATATATAGCATCTTTCATATATGCACAGCTCACCACTATTTGACTTACAAAAATATAATTAAAGCATAACCTACCTGCAAAGAAAGACCCAAGTGAGTCACACAAGCAAAGACTTTTGTGCTACAACAGTCCTACAGTCTGTCCTTCTGCACAAGCTGTATGTCTGCCTGCTTCTCTTTCTGTTCTCGAGTCTTCCCCTTCTCCCTAACACTCACTTTTTTCTTCTAATCTTCTCCTTTTTCTCATTTTATCTCTTGTATCTCTAATGATCTGTGCTTGATGCCTTCATATAGACTGATATCTAGCCATGTATAGCATGTGCTCACTGTGCTCTTACTCAAGGTGATAGGATTTGTTTTGGCTAAGTATCTACTTCATAACTTCTTGAGCATCACCCCTCACCCCAGGACTTGGATTTTATCCCTCACAAAACCTACTGGGAATTATTTCTAGCATCCTTCTCTAGGCTTTATGCACATCACTCTCTGCTCTGTTTCCACACAATCTCATGAAGTACTGCAATACACAGTTACTGCTACTTCTTCATGAACTTCCAGTCCTCCTCCTATCTCCATTTTGAATCCTAGCCACAGTGCTCCATATCAATCCTTAGAAAACTCTTTCCTTGGGTTATCAGTTGCTGCTTCTTCCCATTTGCTTTTACCTCATGCTGAATATCTCCAGCTCCTCCCATTTCCCTTTAGCTTCTTTGTATACCCTATCTATGAGGTTAGGACCTAGACTCTTTTTCTTCCGCTTTCCACCTACAAACACTTGCCAAGCCATTCTGGAAGGCACTTTTTGCCAGCAGGTCACCTCTGTCAGGGAACAGCCAAGGCCAAGGTGGGCCCAGCGACAGCCCCACACACAGCTGGGTTGACTGGGGCTCCTGGAGCAATGGGTAGGAGGGGCCAGGCAAGGCTGTTAAGGCCCATTAGTGTCCTCAGGGGCCTGACAATCTCCTCCCCATTTACAAAGCAACCACAGTTTTTCTAAAGTTGCTTTTGACAATGTTACATTTGGTTAAGCACCATTCCAGGTGGACAGTGACAGTATGCATGGCAGTGACAGCTTTCAGTTATGTATCTTGGGAAGAGTTCGCTTCTAAATTACAACCATTGATCACCAGCTGTAAGGTTTTCTATTGAAAATTGAATCAATAAAAGGGGGGAGTACAAAGTTTGATTAAATTGGGTCAATAAAGGCAAATATCAAGAGTTTCATTAAACTCTCTGCAGAAAGTGACATTTTTGAGAATATTATCTTTTCAGCAGGTTTGCCAAACAATTATTCTTTTTGACAACACATTTCAAAAGGTGCATTACAAAGATGACAGTGCTTTATTATACTACTCTTTGAATAGAATATAAGTAGTCCCCTCTGGTGAGCTTTCTGACTAAGAGTATGTAAATTGCAACGCATGCAGACAATCTTCAGTGAATATTCAGTCTTCAGAAATGCCTGCCCATGCTTGTTTTTCCTTGCCTGGGCTTTGATTGAGGCAACTGATAGAGGAGAGTCAGAGATGCCAGCCTCTCTAACCAGAACATGATAGGTAAAGAGTTTCTTACATCTCTAAGGGCTTGTTGCTCTCAGTGTGTAGTATCTATAGTACCTGACAATTACTGACAAATTAGATGAACTATTTAGTCTATCATCCTTTTTGGAAATTCATTAAATGATGTCTCAATTTTTAGAGCATAAAAGTCAAAATTACAACTAACTTTTCATTAAAAAAAATAATTTTTGATCTACTTCAGGATGGAAAAAATATACCTAAGCGCTTTCCAAGGCTTACTTCTTGTTGTGATTTGTTTTCCTTTCTGCTTACAAATTCATTCATTGACAGCTACAGTTGTCCCCCTTCTTTCCCATTTCTCCCCCTGAAATCCCTTTGATTATTTATTTTTCCTTCTCCCTAAATGTCCTCAGTCCAATCCTGCTCAATAAGATCACTGCTCCACCTCTCCTACCCTGTTCCCATCAGCTTCAAACTTCTCTCCTACGTGAACCAATTTTCCCCTCCTTTCCCCAAAGCAAGCCGTCTTTCCTCCTGCTAACCAATCGCCATCAAAGCCTTCTCCCACTCTCTCTTTATTCCATGCCTTCCCTCTCGCTTTGCTTTCTCTTGCTCATATGCTTTTCTCTACTGCACCCCTGGAGAGACATCAGCTCCCTCTGACATCTTTCCTGGGGGAGTTTATAGGGGCATGTGTGTAGAATGACTGTTATCCATATTTTTCTCGATAAAATAAATGAAAAAATAAAGACTATAATCTTGTGAAGATGGAGCACTTTGGAGCTTTGTTTATCAGTAGAAATTACTCTTATCTCAAGAGGTTTGGTCATTCTCTGCAGAAAAACGCTGTGCAATTCTCACATTCAGGGTATGTCAGTGTTTAATAGCGTTGCACAGGAATGAATCTGAGATGAAGTTTTAATGTTTCTCTGCAGATTTTAGCAGTTACCAGCTACAATACTTGCATAAATGAAGTTAAGAAAGGAAAATACAGAGTTTATGACTTTGCAAGAGACGGAAATTTTTTTAATTTGTAAACATTCATCCTAAAGCCTTCCACTTTCAGTTACTCCATCTTCTTTACAGATAATTTACATCCACGTAGTTTGATATTTTACCCCAAAATTCTTTTTGATATTTTGTTAATTTTGTCTGAGTGCTGGTAAGGTCAGGGTGATGCAAAAGCATAGCTCTGCCCTTTGCCTGAGCTGTGAGATTGAAATGTAAGTATCAAAAATCAATGTGGAGAGATACTGGATGCAAATTCACTGGGTAATTCTCTTACATTATTACTGCCTCTTTACTGGCACTTCATGGGCAAATTTATAAGACGAATGGGGTGTAAGTAGAATATACCACTTATGGTACTGCATGTGCACCTATTCATGTGCACCCATGTACGCAACACATTCCCTTGTATGTCTTTGAATTCCCTCTTTTCCTCTTGCTATCCTGGCTACGTCCAGCCCTAGACTGCAGGTTCCTGTACTAAGAGGGTGTGAAGAGAATTCAGAAGATGAGTTTCTTCTAACTTATATCTCTGCAAAATTCCTGATCTGCTAAATCACAAAGAAAGCAAACTAAGAGCCATCACTACATCAAAGTATTTCTCAAAATATATGCCCCCTCAAGATTTAGATTATTTGGCTATGAACATTCACCTCCGGTGGAACAGTAGATTTTTTGAAAACAGAAGCGGATAGAATCCATTCGGGGAAAAGAGGTCTGTCAGTTACATTAAAAATCTAGTTGACAAAGTGCCATTAATGTTTTTGTAGCTTCTGCTTAAACATTAGATAGCCAAGTGCCTTGGCCCACCACTAAACTCCTGAGAAAGTTACATAGATATCCTAATGTAAATTTTCACAGTTCATTAAATATGAATGAGAAAGGAAATGCCTGAAAAATGTCTCCAGCAGTATTAGAAATTAATTTACTAGGATTTGCACTGCCACAGGAGTAAGACATTGAAATTGGCTACCACATGAGTTATCCCAATGTTACTTCTTAAATGCTAATTCAGTGAGGGCAACCTAAACTATCTCAAAATGCAAATTCTCCTCCTGCTCATTTTCTTTAGCTGCTTTCTGTGATTACTAGTAGAGCTGTTATGAATGCTAACAATACTGAGCCCCTAAGAGAAAGCGACCCTCTCATATCTGGCCTGCAGGATTATGCAATATAATTCAGAGGAAGGGCCTCAAAGTTACAGAGTGCCCTAATGTCTCGCAAAGTCAATCCCTCACCCTTCAGCTGTTGAGGTGCTTCCAGCTTAATCCTCTCAATCTGTGTGGAAAGAAAAAAGTGCAAGTATTGTAGAGGGCCATTTTCAGTATATGGTCCAAGTCAGTATATTTTGTTAAGAATTGTTCATTTCTGCTGCAGAGGGAGAGTGGACGCCTGTGTCCGTGTGGATCTGTTCTCCGAGAGGGCTCATGTGCAGCAGGCAGCTGGCTCCCCAGTGCAGGTCACCTTTCTGCTGAGACCTGATAATGGATTTTTCTGTCAGTGGCAGTGCTATCATAAGCAGCTTCTACCTTCGCCCCTGCCTCTAGCCTCTTATTCCCATCCCAACCCACACGATTACTGCCTGATGAGCCAGATCAGGCCTATTTTTATCCCGGATCTGCTCTCCATCCTCATGCACCATGTGGCCCTGCAAACAGGTGTCCTGGCACAACAACAAGAGCAGGAGCGGATGCCGAGCCAAGCTCAGTGCTGGAGCTGGTGCAAATGCCCATCCTGCTCCGGCTGTAACCGCGGCCCAGCCTTGGAGGAGGAGGAGCCGTGCTCCTCCCGGCAGAGGCCTCCCTGGCGCACCTCCACCTCAGGCTCACAGACGTGCCGGTTTCCACCAGGTCAGGACATTCCCTTAGGTGTCCTCTTAGCCACCTCTACCCCAGGAAACGGCGAGCCTCTGGGGACAAGTCCAACATAGCCACAGGGTCACCCCTCAGCATCTCGACTGCCCCTCCAGCTCCCAGCATCGGGCCCCAGTTGGGACTGCTCTTCCCATGGGAATGGCCGTGGGAAGAGGCCATGAGCAGGGCTGGGACAAGGGCTCACGCAAGAGCTGGGGCACACAGCTCCTACCTTAGCAATAATAATGTCAATAATTGCGTGACTATTTTATTCTTTTTTTTTTTTTAATCTTACTGACTCAAACTTTTCAGTATCAAAATTAATATTATCCCTGCATATTTTTGTCTCCAATAGGTATTGATACTGTTACAAATTAACAACTACGCTAGAACTACCGCTATCTAAAATTAAAATCCACTAAGTTTATGCAAGTTGGTGCTTCAAGCATTGCTCTTTTAAAATTATGTGAACCAATAACATCAGAGACAAGCACAGTGAAGCCCATCAGCCCTTTGAGCATATGGTACCTGTTTAAAGCCAAAAACAAGGAGATGCCAGTTGAATAGAGGAAAGCAGAAATAATGAACAATAAGTCTTAGCAGATTTGAAAGGAAAGCCTGTTGAGCAGTCCACAAATAGCTCTGTTATTCAATGCTCATATGCTTCTATTTATCACCGTATATTTAAAATAGAACTTTGAATTCCTTGTTGTTTTTATTATGTCATTAATTAAACACACGAGTTGCGTACAAATGCTAGCAAGCATTCAACAGCAGCGTTCTACATTAAGTGGCAGCTATTTACAGTTACCAGCAGCCTGAGGGTTTTTTTTGACTGGCTCAGCTAGATTTGTACTTCTTGTAGAGGAATGGCAGCTCAAGCTGGAAACATAACAATTAAAAACTAAAGGGCCTGATTTACCGCTGTAGTATTTCCAAACAACACCAAGATACCGCAATGAGCTAGGTCCCAGGCTTAGCTGCACATTCGTAGTATATGTATCCCTCTACTCTGGCACTTCTATGGGGTAAAATGCCTCTTAAATTCAGATCAGCCTTTTCTCTAGGTAGAGGGGTCCTAGGTGACGGCTCCACAGCTGAACATCAGACATGTCTCTAAAAGAGCACAACCCTATTCTCACATGTGTCTCTTCCCAAGATCCATCATGCAGCATTAACATGAAGGTGGAAAGCAGCTGTTGGTGAAAAGCTATTTTTACCTTCTATTTCCCTGTTGGGGATTCCCGGTGAGGAGGAACCCTCAGGTACCCATGGCAGCTGGCTCTGCATCGTCGTCTGAACAACTGATCGCTGCTTCAGTCCCCTGAGAACCGGTGCAATGTGGGCTCCCTTCCCCGACTTTAGAAGAGGCAAATTTATTTCAGTATATACCTCTTTTGATGTACAGTGAGCATCAGTTTCTGACAAATATGGGTAATTGATAGGTCTCAGAAAGTTTATATCCCACAGAATAAGAAAGAGTCAACGCAATCGAAACATCGCACAGTACCTGCATGTTTCACAAGACTGTTCCTAAGCTTATTTTTAACAAGTGTTTGTAAGCATAAAGCTAGCATACATCTTGAGGGCAATATCCTGACTACTCCTTCTTCCACTGCTCATTAGAACTATAACAAATACTGAAAATAAGAAAATCGCACATATTTTGTTGGAAAAATATCAGGAAGCATCGGAATATTTAGTTCTTCCTTTAACCTCTTCTGTAAGTAACTGAAATAGAGAAAAAAAAACTTGTTCAGCTACAGAATTAAGAGAGTCTGGCCTGTATGCAGCCTTCATTTGAATATTCGAAAATGTAATTTCATTGACAGCAATTTTTGTGGAAATGAAAAGTAGCAGTTGAATCAATGGCAGCTCACATAGACTAGATTTCACATTTCCACATGCAATGTTTTTCACTAAAAATGCTGTAGCATCCAATAAAGAAATAAAAATGAACAGCCATATTTTTAAATAATTGTAATCATTCAGTTTTTAACCTGAACCTCAGTTGAGACACTTCAGCATAACCTTTTGAAATCAATAGCATTTAGACAGCAGAGTTAGAATTTTGGCTCTTTCTACACAAGGAATTAAGCCAGAAATGCATTGCTTGAAAACATTTGACTAAAAAAATCA
Organism: Struthio camelus; assembly: GCF_040807025.1. Classification (NCBI taxonomy): domain Eukaryota; kingdom Metazoa; phylum Chordata; class Aves; order Struthioniformes; family Struthionidae; genus Struthio; species Struthio camelus. The sequence goes on along the minus strand of NC_090956.1, from coordinate 14,026,375 downwards.
TTTTTTTTGAAACTAACATGCTCATGGCTATTCAATCAGCAGAAAAAAAGGATCAAAATCCATCAGAAAACAAATTGAATGTATTTCTCAAACCTAAAAGTTTAAGTTTTTTTTTTTGAATTCTCAGAAATAGAAACTGCTTAATGCAAACAACTTCCTATGGAGCCTCCCAGACAGACATCACTTAAACATACAGTTTCTTTCCTAAATTTTCCTTTTGCTAGCAAAATATGCACAAGCCTTACAAAATCCACATGGACAAGTGCTATGCATTTGTATGTCTTTGAACCTTATACATTTTCCAAATGAGAAGACGTGTATTTAATTTGTGGTTTTACTTTTAAGTGGTAATTTTTAAGGGCCTAAAATAGCAATGGCCTTAATAGATTTCTATCTGCCAAATCTGTGTATTAGTCTCATTTCCAGCTACAAAAATGGAAAAAAAACAAGTGATCAAAACATATTACAGGAAATTCCACCTACTCACCAAAATGTTCCTGCAGCTAGGGGTGTAGAAAAGGGGTGCCAAGCTTAGTGCTAGTAATGCATTACATCTACTATGATTACCAATTACTTTGCTCTAAAATCTGCTCCTAATCTCAAAAAAAAAAAAAAAGAAAGGAAAAGAAAAAAATGCAGCATAATACATTCTAAACCTAAATCCAGTTTTCAAACAGATGCTGTCCATTCATTTTAGCATCTCAGCTGTATTACTTCCGTGACCGTCTCCAGCTCCACTAACTCCCAAGAGCACAACCAGGTGAGCACTGTGCCCCCCGTTGCTAGCCCCAGGGGATTCGTAGCCAGTGTCCCCAAGCCCACTCAGAACGGGAGATGGGGTTCATAACACTGAGTCCTACAAGGTCAACCGCCTGTGTAGTTTTTGAAGTCATTAGAGAAAAATAGGTGTTTCTGGTAAATAATTCTTTCCCCATTTTATACATGTATCTTAGGATGAGGTGCATGATAGTCCAGAAGAGAAAATTTCTCTCTGACTGAAAATGTTAGTGTTCCTGAACTGCTGTCTTCTACAAAGTATTCATTCGAATCTGCGTAGCTGAGTCTCCCCTGTTCCCCAGTGCTTCGGCTCTCCAGCATCTGACTTTAGAGTCATTCTAGGACTCTTGTGGTGACATTATCCACCCATCAGCAACGTGATGACACTACAAAGACTAGTAGCATTTATGGGCCTATATGCATGTAATGCCTAGGCTCTCTTCATCCTCTCTCTCTTGAAACTTTATACATGATCCAAGAAAAGTAATTTGCTCTCTGGCCAGAAAAGCAGACAACGTTGTTATTTCCCTTACAGACTTGCAGGGGGCATTTACCACCAGTCATCCCCTAATGTATACAACAAACAATTCATAGTTTCTTCTGGGCATTATATTGATAAAATCATCTTGTCCACATCAAGATGTTCCAATCAATTACCTTTTAGTTTTTTTTTTTTAATACAAATCTGAATGCACGTAGAAGAGCTCTGAGCTTTAGCCTCCCATTTCCTTCACAGCTGGGCACTGAGCCCCACTGAGCCACAGGGCTGAGCTCAGGAGACGCTAAGCAGGAGGCTTTGGGCCAAATCTGCAGCTCTGGGGAGCCCCTAGGGGTTGCAGTCGCAGCTCGAAGCCCAGACAGCTGACCAGAGCAAGAAGCACCAGTCGCAGGAACATTTGCTGATCAAAGCCAGAATCCCGATTATCTTGTAGTCTTGAGTCTTTTCAATAATAATACATTAAAATTAATTCTATCCTGAATCCAAAGTCAATCAAAGGCAAAGGGATTTTCTTCTATTGACTCTGGCAGATTTGCATTTGGCTGCACGTGTGTACATTTGCCAAGGATAAATAGTGGTTTACAGATCAGTCACAAAGCGAAATTGTTCTAAACGTCAGCCATTGGGGCTTAGCTTTGAATTCTTCTGCACAAGCGGGCAGCTGCTGCTTCAGGAATATAGGTGAACTGCTTATATAACGTACCTCACCCAGTGGATTTGGAGCTCCCATACACCTTGCGGCACTGACAATCAAAACAAACAATGATAAAATAATGAACCATTAAGCAGGAAAATCTTTCAACAGTGTTGAAGGTGTTCTGCTTCTGTTACTTATAATGACTGAATTAATTTTTGGCAACAACACTACTTCCCTTGTTTCAATTTTTTCTCATTTGCAATCATTTTCTCTCTCTATCTTTTCTTGAGTTTTCTCTTTCAGAGCCTCCTGACAACAAAATCTCATTGGAGAGTGATGATAGTTTTTATTCGAAGCAGCACTGTGCTGTTGCTGGCTGCAGCTCCAGTATTTTGGAAGAAACGTCAGGCTATGAAGTTCACCAGACCATGAAAGAGAAGATAAGCAAGTTCAATTTAAATTTATACAGCCCCAATTTAGAGTTCTTATTGAAATATTTAGCACCATATTTAAAAGTCTACATTTTTGTCAACCATAAATTTACTCTCATGCGGCAATATATATTATAAACTATAAACTCAGAATGGAATACTATATTTTACCTAGTTTTTTTTTTTTGAGAAATAGAAGTGTTTACTTCTATATTTATCTCCCAGTTTTAATAACTACTGTAGCTTTACTGAGCTACATTTCAGTTTGCAAAGAAAGAGTGGACAGTGGATTATTCTCATGTATGTCATTCCAGAGCAAAACTCAGAGGTAGGCTTCACAGGGTCCGCTGTTAGAGAAGCACGCACAGTCCCTGCTTCTTGGATGCTGCCAGTTTAAAGAGCCAGCTATCAGGAGGGAATACACAGAGCTCAGAAAAAGCAGCTCGTTTACCCAAGGCTGCTCACCAGGCAAGTGGCAGAGATAGGAGGAGGCCCACCTTTTCTGCTACTATATTATTTCTGCTGGACAGTATTCCCAGATTTTTTTCTTTTTTTGATTCTGTCATATAAAGAAGAGAAGGTCAGCAGACAGAGTCTGTGGTTGGTGCATGACGTGTGAAAACAGATAGATTAAACTGGGCTAACCATGATCATCTTGCCACAGCTTCAAACAGGGCCCTCAACTACCACCTGCAAACAACTCAGCTTCTACAAATATTTGGAGGAATCTCCTGGTTCCTTTGCACTTAACTATGTTTTTCCTTTCCAAAATTGTCAATGGCAAGCAACAAACACCGCACACAGAATGAATAAGATCGTAGTGTTAAATTAGAGCCAAGTCCTGCATTCTAAGGTAGTTCCTCAGGAAACCTTATTTTGTCCTATAAAGACTAACCTTATTTATAAAGAGATAAAAATTAAAAAATTGCAGCAATTGACGCCCCCATCACTGACCCATTTGTGCATCTAGCCCAAAGAGCCCAATCCAAACCCCAGCCAGACAACACAAATAAAAATATGCTCAGTGACCCTTGCAGTGACACACCAGCCACAATTCCTGTAGCTCTGCTTAGCCAACTCATTCCCACGGCAGTATCGCTGACTATTGAATTATTTCAGCTTTTAGGGTCATGTTTCTACTGGCTTGAGATGTTTAACTGACTGTTCAGCTCTACCTGACAACTCCCAGAAATCAGTATTATTCTGCACGAACAGAGATTGCACAGGGGGCTATCCTTGAGGTGTAGGTTACAACTCCATAGTTAAAGTCACAGTGAGTTCAAATATACTTAAAGTATGTTCTCTGTCAGAAAATGGCTGGCTCTTTCAGAGCCCCAGATCCAAATTCCTGCGTTCCCAAGCAAGTACTTCCCTGTGGACACAGACCACTTGTCATCCAGCTGATGAAGGCAGGCAGGGAGCACGCGTGTGTTTTACAGCATAGTGCAGAAAGACCTGTGGGGGACAAACCCTGAAAGTCTACTGTGGGCAGAGATATAACTTTGTTTTGATGTTACCTTTGAGGAACGCAGTTGTGCCCACACTTTGGTGGACTTAGGAACACCTCTGAAAACAGCCATATGGCTTGAGCATACTTTCGACTCTCCAGCATCAGTGAGTCTTACCAAAGTCTTGAAAAGAAAGCTAGTTTCATGCAAAAAAACTGTTAAAATATTATTTTAAGCCCTAGGTAAAGCCTGTTATAATTTCTATTACGAACAAAACTGAATAATGAAATCATCAGTTCAAGCAAAGAATTGTTAATACGAAGTAATGAAGTAAAAATAATGCTCAGTTCCTCAGCTGAGCGCAAGCAAGGTTCAGAAATGAACCTGGAGACTGTAAGATAAAGAACAAGGCTGATTCTCAGCCATGTAAGGCTGTGCCCATGCAATGGTAAATTTTACCAATGCTTGTCTTATTTAGGTGTCCTGGGTAGATAGGATAGGAGCCTTAAGTCTCTTTGATTTAGAAAACTGAGTCATACTGAAATATGAGGCTCCTAATATCTCTGTGAAACCTCAGTAGCATATTCTTGAATGCGTAACACATCATAGCTTAAAACTCTCAGCTTCTCTTTCCTGGCAGGCTAGGTCATTGCGAAAGTCTTTTACAAAACAGTTGATAAATGAAGTTTAAGGCAGTATTCGGTAGAAATCTGGACATGAACATACAATCCCTTTTACAAATGCACTCTTTTCATGACTTCAAAGATCTTTTAGGAAAAAAAAGAAAAAAAGAAAAAAAAAACAAGCACTAGACAACCAGCCTGACCACGTAATCTGCAAACTTCTACATCTAATACATCTCTGTGCCCCAGGCCAACTTACTATTTTTACATCAACCCAGGCAAAGGGTTGTTTAACATGTGCCCAAAAAACTTAACTGAAGAGAAATTGTATGGCCTCCCTAGCACTGTATTCCATCACCTATTACTGTTAGAAAGTTTTCTTTGGGACTACACTAAATTTCTCTTAATGCGCTTCAAGCAAGGTTTTTTTTTGTCCTATCCCTGGTGAATTTAGAGAACAATATGTGATATCCTTGTTTGCCTTTCTCTTCCTCAAGTATCTTGCAGATATCGCTGACTATTATCAGATCTCCATTCAGCCTTTCGTCTCCTGGATTCAACAGTTTCCTTCAAATTCTCCTTGCACATCATGTTTTCTAGACTTTTATCCATCTCTTGAGCTGCTTTAAACATTGTAGTTAGTCTGTATCTTTTGGTAGCAGAGAACCCAAAATGCTATGAGTAGTCGAGCACCACGATCTTATTAGCACCGGCTGGAGAAGGAAGGGTGATTTCACATGTGTGATTTCCTGTTTGACTATCCCACTCTAAGGTTTGCTGGTAAGACTGGTCAACTGTCAACTGCAATTCTCTCCATGATCTTCATGCCCCCCCTCGTCAGGGGAGCTGCCCACCTAGCTCTTCCCCAACCTGCTGCACAGATGATTGTTCATACCTAACTCTAGCTCTTTTTATTTGTCCTTACAGAATTGCAAACTATTTCTCCCACTCATCAAGCTTATTTTGAACTCTAAAGCCTCTTCCTACAAGCCCTCATACTTAATATAACCTGCAGATTTAATAGAAACTCTATATTTCTTATTTTAAGCCTCTAATGAAAATATTGAGTACCACCAGGCCCTGGGCAGACCACTGCAGAACTCACTTGTTACAGCCTTTCCATTTTGACAGTGAATCATTGATAACTGTTCTCTGAAACTCATTTTCCAATAAGTTTGAACCCACCTAATCATATTTTTATCAAACCAGATTTCCCTGTCTTGCTTACAAGTATCACATGTGACAGTGTCAAAAATTTTAAATCAAGGTATGTGACGTTTCCTGCCTCCTTGTTACAGTAGGAAGCTAAAGGGGTTTGAAGACCCTTTGTTCTGAGGAAATCTATGTTGACTTTTACTCAAGCTCTTATTGACTTTTATGTGCTTTGCAAATAGTTAGCCTGTTTCCCTGCTCAAAACTTCTTTTTAAGCATTTGGGAGCACTACAGAGCTGTGTCCTGAATCACCTCCGTTTTTATCCTGTGTATTAAAAAACACAACTGATATGCATTCCAAAATCATAAAACATCTGAGCTTCAAAAGACAAAACTTTCCAAGGGCAATTTGACAGCCATCTCCACCCAGGAATTAGTAAGTACAGAGATAACTTAAATTTCTTGAACCTCCAACACAACATTGTCAATACTTAATCATCCTGTCATTGCTGTTAATTCTCCCCATTTGTACCTCTCACATGTTCATATACTCATCCCCTGGAACGTCTTTTCCAGTGCTAGATACTGTCTGTCTGCATTCCTCAGATCCAACGCTCTTTTCTTAGGATATATAGTGATCTCCACAGGGTTCCACTGATTTACAGAAGCTGCAGATCCAGAACAAGAGTTATATTATGAAGGGAAGGTATTTTTTATTTATATAGGCAACTGAGGCTGAATTCCCAGGAACAGAATAACAGTTGTTAACTTCACTGAGATTACAGCAGATACCAAAGATGCTCTATAGGCTGAAACAGTGGCTGCATATCAGTTGGATATACTAGTTAAAACTCAGCAGCTAAACGCCTGAAGTCCTATTTTGCCTACAACTACACGTTGATTTATATAATGCTGAATTTAATGAATTTGACAGTTATACCATTTGCTAATATTTTTACAGTACAGCTACCACTGTACTCTGCCTTTACTCATTGCATTTAATGTCTTTTATAAAACATTCAGTACATACAAACAGCATTTTTCTCTCTTCATTACTTAGCACACATAGGATCTTACCTTACAGTAAATTTGCTTCAGAACAGATTGTGATCTGAAGGAAGCAACAGTAATACAAACTTCAGGAAAAAGCTCCTTTTTCATGTTAAATGTTTCAGTGCCATTTGTTTTCTAAATCTAAAAAAAAAAAAAGTTGCTCATTGCAACAAAAGTATTAAGAACATTAATCCTATAATACTTTTAAACCAAAAAATGTAATTTATCACTCTGTGAATGGGAGGCAGAGTATATATAGTTCATATAATATATATATATGTATTTATTTGCACCACAAATCATAAGGGCCATACTCCAATCATCTCTCAGATGCTATGGTGAGGAGGTGAATGAAGAACCTGTATAAACCTGTATACACAGAATTTCATTGTGGAACCACTAAACAAATTGCATAAAATATTTCTTTGGCACACATCCAGGCACCTGATTTTATTAATAAGAGGAATATGCATCAAATATAGCTGTCATTGACATGCAGTCAGCCTCAGTGGATGCATTTCACTGAATTACAGGTTCAAGCCTCTTGTCCTGAGAAAGAAAAAAATTTAAAGAAAAGAACAAAACTAAAGAAGTGAAAACAATTAAACATTTCTTACAGCAATATTCTCCATGCAGGAAGATAGCACTGCACTTATCGGACTGATCTTTAAATTGCAAGGTAAGACTAAAACTTTCTTTTCTAGCAGCTTGCAATTATTCTTTCTCAGCAGTAATCAGTGAAGTGTAATTAAAGTCTACCATACATGGCCTGAAATCTGGATATTATTCAAATATAACTAAAGTGCTGACGTGCTTTTGTTTTAGTACATCTTAAAGGCTTGAAGAATTTGAGCAAAGCTACGTTGCCACTTAGTATATAGAGATGCATCTAAAGAGTAAACCTGCTCATTTCTAAAATTCCCAAGTGATTGGGAGAGGGAGCAGAAATACTAGTATTTTTTTTTACACCAATTACACTAAGCACACTATTCAAGTGTGTCCATACTGTCTCCAGCATCGCGCAGCAGAGACTGTAACGAACCATGAGATGCCGTGAAAGGGGGAAGCCTGGCCTATAGGAGAGACTGGAGCTGGAAACACCTGCAGTTCATTGCCCTCTGGTAAAACAGCAGCATTTCAAAATCTCATCATTTGTCAACACATGAAACCTGAAAACATTTTTGAGTGATTTTGGGGGAAAAAAAAATCTCCTGTTATTTTCATGTAAATTCTAGCGGAAAAGAAAATCCTGGAGTTTTGTTCAGATCACACTCTCAACGCTACAGAGGGATAGAGAGGTGGTATCGCGGCTAAGAAGCTCCTGCCTGATAAAATGCTGCAAGATAGACGGTCTGCGTGTACATCCTCTGGCTGCTCAGTTGCTTCGAGAGAACACTGATGAGCGTCTGCTGAAGGATGACACTTGTTCATTTTAGTCACATATTTTCATATTTATCCTGGCTATCTGCCCAGGATTCAAATATAGGGTCAATTACATCTTTCTCACTCTACTTACGCTTCAAACCTGACGGCCTGGAAGGTAGACAGCGGCTGCAACTGCATTTTGGGGAATCTGCAACCGCAGATTTGTGGGGAATGGGAATATCACTGGCTACACCCAACCTTCCCCACAAGGGATGCAAAAAACAAACCTCCGTCACTTTGGAGAGCTGTGCGTTCCCCTCTGGGCAACCCAAATCTAGGTGACCTTAATTCAAAGGCATGGCCTGAGGACTACTTGCCCACTGTCAGGGCAGCAGTTTTTACAGAACTTTTGTTCCCGTACCATGTCTAAACAGAGCGTTTAGGCTAGGATTTTCTATGGGATTCAAGCTACTAATGCCCTTAGGCTCCTTGGAAAATTCCCCTCTCAGCTCTTGACATTTACAAAATTGATTTCATATCATTCATCTCATGAGTTTTGCAGAGCCCTCCCCCCTCCCTTTTTTTTTGGGGGGGGGGGGGGAAGATGCTGTATACTAAACTATCAAAATCATCTTGCAAACTCTGTCAGTTCTGCCTCATTACTCTGTGCAGGAGTATTTGGAGCAGATATTGTACACTGTGTATCCAAAATTAATAGGAGTCAAGAGTTAAGAGGGGTTTTATAGCCTATGATTAAAACTTCCTAAATGTTAGCAATGCAGTATATGAAATCAGTACTGCTAAACTCATCTTTTTCGACAAAAATGAAAATTGGTGCTAAGTAGCTATGACACCCCTGTTTTGAAAAACACATTTACTCTCTTGGGGGAAGGGGGTGAGACTTGTGAACCATAAAAATAGACACTAATTTGAAGTATTTTATTGACACAGTCTTTTTAGAATATTTAATACAAATGCACAGAGATATATTCAGCCCTAACTGTAATCTGCTAACAGCCTTTTTTTTTTTTTTCTTCTTACCGATCTGCAGATGACGGAAGATATCCTTGTATTTTTTATATTGCCTATTTGCCCATGATGCTGATATGAAGTAAATAACATCTTTTCTCACATGACACTATCAATCACTGTTCTTGCAACGCAGGCTTTAATCAACTTTTATTAATTAAGCAAGAGACCAAATTTTCTGCCTGGTAGTATCGCTTCGAAGTCTGGGATCAAAAAGCTCTGATGGCTTAAAAGATCAGAGAAAAAGCTATTAAAGATAATAACTACAACTGCTGCATACAAATACAATTTAAAAGTTCCTTTGGAACCGCTAGTGGAATCGGTCTCGCATGGCAGGAACTGCACGACTCAGTTTGCTGTTGCTGGGTCTTCTACATTTGTTTTATTTTTGTCCAAGACTGATTTCCAAACCTTAGCATGTCTGGTCATCAGGGACATATCTGAGTGGAGACAAACTAGAAAGGTTTTGGAATTGAATGCCACACCAAGGCAGGCAGAGGATGGTGGCTGCTGCCGTGATGAATCTGAATAAGCCTTTTTGTGAGACAACGCCTTCCTAGATACTAGTAGCATGCACAGCTGGGTTTCTTACATATTTCCTTAGGGATATTTAATTGAATAAACTTGCACAGAATTTTGTTGATACAGTTTTAGAACTTACTTCTTCAAGCAGGGTCTGTAATCGCTTTTAACTGATATTGCAAACTTCCAGCAGGTTTACAAGTAAGTTGCATTCATTGATACATTTAAGTAAACTCAACGAGTTTCTAAATACTTGGTCTGCAAGTAATACACTATTTCCCAAACACTTCTTTCGTGAATCTTAAATGAATGCCCTGATTACCAAAATGTTTGACCAGGGGATTTTCCTGTGCATTTACAAGAGTGTTAAGAGACACAATGAGACAGCTGAGCGCAAATAAACTGAAACATTTCAGAAACTTTGAGTTTTCGGTTTTCATGTGTTGACCACCATTCTCTACCTGAAATGCATTTCTTAATACTGTTAAATCTCTTATTTGATTATTTATAGACTAAATGCTTCATGCCAAGGATTACTGCTGTATATGAATTATGAAAAATCTGTACCATTAGCTAGCTCTATTAATGAAATGACTGGCATATGCAATTGTTTATTTGGTACTCATCTTAAATCTATGTGCTCTCATGATAACACTCAATGGCTCTCCACCTTTTTGTCACCTGGAATTTAACCTAACACTTTACTCATGCCATAGGCAATGCAAAGTATGTCCTTTCTCCCTCTCTGTCTAGCCAGTGGTGGTTCTCTGTAGCTTTATAATGCCTCTTTAAATTCACTCTCCCTGACATTTCACTGTTCTTTACTACAGTTGTCTCATGAAAATATCCTCTCAGGAACATCGTCTGAAATGTATATTGTTTCATACCTTTTCATTAAAAAGTGATGGCAGATGTAGTGTAACATAGTGACTATCCATGACATAGGCATCACAGTAGTCACTTATATTCCAAGAATGCCCAGTAATATTAAAATCTTCAATAGAAAAATTCCAAGGCCAAAAGATATACTCTATTATACTACCTGATTAGCTCTTTCTCTTCCTAGAGAAAGATATGTTCCCTTAGTCTGTGGAGTCCATTTGTGAATGAAATTGAAAGCTAACTGACCTTCTGATTTAGGGCACGTGTGAAAAAAGGAAATCTTCAGAGTGTTCTCTAGTCTGCTCTGTCCCACTCCTGAACCTCAGCCCTACAGACACGCACAGAGACACACACAGTTAGTGTGATGATAAATCCTCATCTGCTGACACCGATGTTAAAATTCACATTTTCACAGGAGAAGAATCTGTATGTGCCTGAGATTCATGCAGAGGTTCTGCAGGAAATGAGGTAATTTTGCTATAAATTTGTTCTTTCAAAGTACTTTTGCAACTGTCCCTTGAGATCTTACACTCAGATCCTTCTACCACCTCAACATGACTCCACGTCTGTTCTGCTTTAACCTCCTCTTCTTCAGGCTACCCTATATTGCACTAACTTACCTTCATCTACAAAGATATTTGTACAGCCAAAGGCTTACCACAACAAAAAAAAAGTACCCATATCACCCACAGCTTCCTGAGCCTACCTCTTATGCAAAGCAAACTCACCTTTTCCATGAGTAGCCAAGCTCACTCCTTTCAAAACTTCTGTATCCGACAGTGACTTGCTCTGGTGCTCAACTCTGAATTTAGCAGTCTGTCAAAACATCATGTTTGAAAAATTGGCTATAGACAGAAAACATTCCAGTTCAAGACAATATTTTTAATTTTTTTGTTGCATGTAAATCATTAGAAAAATGATTTCTAAAATAGCATTAATAAAATCACAGAAATATCCTGCAAAAAGTGAAATAAGCTCCTGCAATTTGATACTAGATTAACAACTCTTAATAAACTTATATAAAGTTAGCCACTCAGTGCTATTCTCTCTCAGTATCCCCAGAGCAATTAAAATTCAGTGCGCTACAGAATCCTTCTAATGATCTGGCAAGGTCTCTTTTGGAACCATGTGCACAGTATTAATATCAGAACATTATATAAGAGCCTTTCATTCCTACTGCAGCAGGTTCATCGGTCCTTCAAACAAAATGACTCACCAAGAGACCCACCCATTAGATCTCAGATGTTAATAAAAAAGTGGTGCTTCCAGTGACTTTGAAGTCACTCCATGGAGACGACATAATGTGAAAAATCGTTAGAATATCAATGCAATGTATGAACAGTCTGATGCTACAGATTAGATTAAAGAGTTGTGAGTACTGCAGTTGTGACAGCTAAAATAAGCATTGCTTTTCTTTGCATGCAGAAACATGCTGCGTGGTCACAGAACTCCAACATGTCATTTTTCAATTCCTTTTTGGAAGAAGACAAAATAATTCACAAACGTGCTCATTTTATCTGCCCTTCCAGCAGCTGCTCTGTATGTACAGCAATTACTTTTCTAATATTAAAGTGCTCAAAGCAAAATTCATCAGTACGTATCAGTTCTTTTTAAAGTAGTTTTGGAGAAAACAGTTATTGAAATGGATGTGAAACCACCAAAGCCATCATTAAAAACAAACTTTAAGACTAAAATAGTTTCAGAAAAATAATTTTTAACAACCCTATTCTTGTCAGGACATATTACTTGTGTACTAGCATTTGCTGTGACTGGATAACTGTGGCTATATTTCATGGTTTTGTTTACAGTCATTTACTACCTAAAGTACTCCACAGTTATCATAAAAAAAAACATAGCCCTTATGTGAAGAACATCTTATCTCTCAGCTCAGCTCATTGGAAGCCTGAGATGTTCTCAGGCGTCTGTGACAAAGGAGTGACTTTCTAGTAGCCTAAAACCTCAAGACACTTTTGTTCCCTAACAAGATAATACGTAAAACAGGGAAGTGCTTGAAAACAAAAGCCAGACCTTAATCTGCCAGTGGTAAAGGAAGAAGCCACAACCTCTGAAAGGAGCTGGATGTATAATTAGCCCAACCCATGCTTCACTGGCACTGCAGCTCCTTAGCTCCTAATATAGGGATAAGTACCAAGAAAGTTAAGAACATTTATTTCCCAGTGAGAACTATGACTGAATTGAAGAATCAAGGCAGGAATTTCCAAATAGTTCAACCCCCTCCATAGTAATATATAAGGAAGCACATTTTTTGATTTGTTGTTGTTTTTTCCTTTAAACAGCATACTCATCGGTACGTGTAGGCTTACTACAGCTCTGAAGGTCTAGCTTATCAAAGACTGAGGTCTATGGTGTATGGCTACATACTCCACAGAGTGTGCAACTCCATAGTGTTCCAGAATCTAGCAGCTTCTAAATGCACAGCAGGAAAGAGTCATTTGCTATTTCCATGCTATAAATCATGCTAAAAAACTTTAGTGTTCAGTCATACTCCAAGAGAAGATACACAAGCGATGACTTGTTGATGCCTGACCCTAGATAGAAAGCTAAAGGAAGTATTTAAGAACTTTTTAGTTCCCCAAAATAAGCTGTAAAATAATCTGGAGAATCATACATAACCATTTCAGGCTTTGCCAGGCTTATTGAAGTAGCTTTTGGTAAAGGTAGCATTTTCTGAAGGGACTGTTGTTCTAGTTTTGGAATTCATTGAAAAATGGCTCCTTTTGTTCCATGCCTATAGCCTGATTTAAATAGGAAGATACCTCAGGTGTATCACTTGAAGAACAGAAAAGGTAAGTGAATTCCACAGTATTATATAGTAAGTCTATGGCAAAACCAGAAATTGAATCACAGTATTCAAACCTCAGGAAAACTGTCCCACCTGTAAACAGATAAGCCAGCCACACTGTCCCTGAAAGGACAGTGTTTGTGAGGATGGACTCTTGGAGCTGTCTCTCTTTAACCGATTCAGACTCACAAGCCCACGGGTCCAGCTTTTCCTGTTTCATCTAGACCATATCCATCTAATCCCCTGAGCACTCAGCCCAGTCTCTGCACGATTCAGCAGCAGCACTGTGATTTTGTAAGCTTTAAAGCTACGTGCTTTCAGTAACATAGTCTCTCTCCATGAAATCAGAGTACGGGCAGACTTTCCGTAGGATCCAGCAGATCAAACCACAGAACATATTTTAAATAACAAAGATCTAAGGCTGCTGTGCACACGGCCAGAATACTGATACAAGAGCAGCAGCATAAAAAAAACTTCCCAGTTTCGTATGTGGAGAATGTCTTAAAAAATAAACCATAGCCCAGAGAAAAGTTTTTCATTACATTCAATTTAGTCCCACAGAAACATGAATTAGAAAACATTTTGGAAGCTACTTAAGTGATAGCTCTTCTTTCTCTGCATTTCAGGTAAAAATGAGACCAATCTCTGCCCTGAATATTTATATTTTCCCTAACAACTCTATCCTTTACTCAACTTTAAAAAACGTTCATTTAACTATAGAAAAATGCATTTTTATATCTTTAAAATTTAAAATCTCTCTTCCCGTCATTTGATCTCTCCTCATTTAAAATATAAACTTTTTAGGACAAGGATGTTCTCTTCCCACCTATGATCAATGTCTAGCATAACAGACCCAAGATCTCCACTAAAAGAAGAAAAATATTAAATAAGAACACTAGCACCACACGAGTGGGGTGGCATACAAGCCACACAAACAGCAGTAATTTATATGACCTCTTCTGCCGATACCGTTAGCTCAGTTCTCACCCTTCTCTCTCTTCTCTGCAGGGACCTTCAGAAGAAGTTATTCATCTCCTACATGTAAAAAAATTGAGCTTCACTCAAATCCATCAGGGGATCTGTGAAAGTTTGTCACAGATTATGTGTTGATGTTGGCACGGTTACTTAGAGGGTACATTATTGATAAAAGTTAAATATTTAATCTTTCTTCACTGTCTCTAAACAAAACTGGCATTTACCTACCAGGAGGCTGAAAGTTCAGCCTTTTCAATATTGTAGCAAGGACACATGCTGGTAATTTCCCTCAGAAGAAAATAAATAACACATCCTCTCTGCAGCTGTGACAGACGAAAAGTCACAGCGTTTACTGTCTGGAAGTCCAGAGAGGTCCTGGGCTGGCACGGAGGACCACGTGTGCCTCGCTGGGGGCGCAGCAACAGATACACCAAAGCAGATGGAGTGACTGCTTCAAACCTGCCTCTCTGTCTCTCTTAGAAGCCAAGTCCAACCCATTCGATTAGCTGAATGCAGGTGTTTGAGTGTGTTTGTGATTTAATTATTCATAACATCAGCTTCATATTTTATGGATTATTCTGCATCAGTTCTGGTACTTGCCTCATGCATTATGCATGCACCTGAATCTGTTCTGGGGGGGGTGAAGCATAAGAGACAAAGTATGCCGCTCACCTGTGTGCTTCTGATTACCAAGGAACACCTCTCACCCAGAGATGAATCGAATTCCAGTTGTGTACTCCTTTGTCCTGTAAATGCACTTTGAATTTTCCCAAACAAATGAAAGGTGGGTTTTTTTCCTCTTTTCCTTCACCCAAACTCTTCTAATTTGACTTTTATGGTTATGGCTTATAACAAAACATCTTCCATTACAAAAGTTTTTTTTTTCTGGTTACCAGTGTTCCAGCTCAGAAGCACTGTCTCCTAAAAATTATAGCAAAGGCCTCTTAAAATAAGTATCTCTGAAAGATGCAAATTCATCAAGTATCAAGGCTCAAAACACAGGACAATGCATAATAAATTGCTGTTAAACTGTACTAGGAGGCAGAGAAGGCAAGGATGTAATCTGTTTTGATCATGCTAATACAGCTCACCGCAGAGAAGACATGACAACTTATTGGCAAATTTCCGTAGAAACCCAAGCAAGAGTTGTGGAGGGAGTTAATTGCTAATTGGTTCATTGTGTCACATATCTCATTAGCAATCCTGCATTCCTTGGTTCTCTTTTCAAATGTAAATCTACGCCAGACCCTCTTTCCCAACAGACTGAATTTTTCAAAGATGATGTGGAGCAAAGGGACTGTAGAGTTGTCCTAATCGAGGAGGAAACAGCTTTATGGCACAGGGAGAGCTCAGCTGGGATTGGGGACACACTGGTATGGGCAGGCTGTTGCTGCAGCCATGTTCCTCCTTGCTGGCATGAAACAAGCTCAGAGAGCGCTGTCACCTCCTGAAAGTCAAAGCCACCTCCTCTAATTGTCACTCGGGGCTGGCTCTGACTTCACGTGGTGCCCGGTGCCAGGCACTGCACACGGGGCCATCCACCAAGTGAGCTCAGTGCAGCCACTGCGAGCAGCCCACTGGAGACCCCTGGCCACTGCCTGAAGCCCAGGGGCAAGGATGGGGGAAGAGGGCATCTAACACAGTTCACTTCAAACTGTTCAAAAGAGGTTGGCAGGTTGGTTTTTTTTTTATTTTTTGTTTTTTTTCCCTTTCATAAAACCTTCAACAGTTTCTCACCTGGAGCAGGAAACTTGACAGGTAGAAGTTTCAGATATGCCCAAATGATTTAAGAGCCTAAAGACGTGTGCTGACAAAGCCCTGTCCAAGAGGTACCAGTAAACGAGGGATTTACCTCCAGCACAGCGCTGTGCCACCTCAGCTGTCCTGTGCTGCAGCAGTGGGTGCCAGCCCGGGGTCCTGCTCTGCTCCGTGCTAGCTCGGGGGGTTGGCATCACGCTCCACCACCTGCAATCTGACATCACGCAAATCCCCCAATTCTGAACTCCGTTTGGAAAAGGGGACTTGGGGATTTAGACCACGAAAGCCGCTGTGAAAGAGCTACTCTGAAAGCAACAAAACCTGAAGTTCTTCAGCTACTCTGACAAGGCTGCGGAGGAAACCGCTTCCTAGGCAGTTCCTAACAGCGCTCGTTGATCGTAAGCGTTTCTGAGCCTGTCTGTCCACCCTGGCTGCCCGCGACAAATGTGCTCTGCCTGGCTATTCTCACTCTGCCTCTTGCGCAGAGAGCCCCACGGCGAGGTGAGCCTGGCTCGGACATCCCCGCGGAGGGTGGGGAGCTCGTACCCGGCACGGCAGCCCGCAGGGGAGCAGTGCGGGAGCCGGTGGGTGACTTGACTAAAGCCAAGCCTGGAAACACAGACCTTCCCACAAGGACACAGTGAGCAGCAGAGATTGTTCATAAAGTCTTTTCATTTCTATTCTGCCTTGCCCAATCAGTTCATTTACAAAAATAACTCTTCTAGTCTATCTTAAGAAGATAATTATTTGTAATTTAATAACTATATTAAAATAAAGATTGCTGTTTCAACGTAAAAGTCTTCTGTGGGAGCTCCCTGATAGGGGAAAAGTCTGGACAGATTCAGCTCAGAGCATGAGCTGACCACAAGAGCTTGCTTTGTCCTAGACCACCTCCTTTTGGAACCAGCAGCCAAGCCACTGCGTTTATAGCACCTTACCTTTTGCTCAGGACCCTCAGGCCCCAGCATGGCACGAGCTAACAGGCACTGATGGTTCTTCTCATGGTGTCACTGCCTCTTAAGGTCTCACTTCATGACATCACATGATGACTTAACAATCTTTGCTTACTTTTTCAAGGTTTCCGGAAAACAAAATAAAGCTTGGTATCAGGAATAAACGAGGCTGCAAAGGCAGTGGACACATTAAAAGAAAAAAAAAATCCCAGACTGCATCATTTCTTAAGTGGAGCTACTTTTTGATGCTTGGGGTCAGAAAGATGGGACAATAGTGGCAAGCCCATTCATTGCTAGCTGGCTGGCTGAAAAACTGGAAAGTGAGCACCGTTGGCAGCAGCCCCATGGCTATCCCACATGAAGAGTGAGAAAGGGCACCGCTACCTGCAAGTCCTCCACACAAAGCTGGTATGTGCCGTGTAAACGCTGGTGAGGAAAGAGGAGCGTTGAGGGGCTCACTCAGGGACAGTACAGAGATCTAGCTCAGAGCCCCTCGCTCAAAACCAGGGTCAGCGGGCCACCCACCAAGGGCGGCCACGGACTGTCAGCAATGTCCCTGGAAACACAAAAACATTATTTTCAAGGAAAATAGCAGAAATAGCTGTAGTAGAGGCTGTCCCAGAAAAGGATTCTTAAGTCATACAGAAATACTTTAAGAAAAGCATAACAAAATAACGCACATAGATTTAATTAGTAGCCTCCTGCGTTCTTAGCAATTGTTTAGTCTTATAATTTGGCTAATTATAACCAGGTGACATCAGCCCTTGGTCCAGGTAGACACTAATCAGCATCCTGCATTCAAAATACTGTGGGTACTTAACATGGAGAGAGCAGCCTCTGATCTCTGGGTCTTACTGTCCGCCGCTGCCTGCGGCAGGAACGTTAGCTGTCTGCAGTGAGCAGCCTACCAGGTTTTCTCCACTACCCTAGCTCGTCTCTAGACAGGGTTTGGAGAAAACGTAGCTATTGTTTGTGCCTGCAAACCATGAGCAAACTTTGTCACCCAGCAAATTTCAGGCCCTATTTTTAATCCATGTCAGCTTTAATGTACTAAAAATACCTTACCTGCCTTCTCTACTCACATTCCCCTATTTGTCAGGTGATCCTCAGCAAGGCTTCACTAAATGATGAGTTTTTTCCAATCGCGCTTAGCGGACATAAACATAAAAATAAATCTGTCCTTTTACTCATGGGAGATAAGACGAAATACCCTCCTTCATCCCCTTGCCAGAGTGCAATTGTTTGCTGTTACACGTCTGTTTGTAAACGTGCCCAGTCCTACTCTACAGGTGGCAAGGGCAGCACCAGTCACCATCAGGCACAACTCCCTACAACGACAGCTGCAACCTCCGCCACTGTCGGCAGCACCATGGGACACAGCCTGCTCCCATCCTTCCCGGGCAACCCAGCTCTCTCTCACTCAACTAAATTGCAAATTTTGCCATTCATGTATTCTCCAGTGCTTGCAGATATTCCCACCCTATGAGCTTTGAGTTTCGGCAGCCAGCTACGCTATTTAGCTGTCATTTGCCTTCCTATTGCTTTGAACTGTGCTTCATTTGGCTTCTAGACATTAATCAGTCCAGTCCAATCCAATACCTGAAAATCCAAGCCGAGCGGCCACTGTACTTTTTTGTCTGGACTACAGACTTCCTAACCTTCACAGGCCTGATTTAAAATACATCCATGGCTTTTCAGCAAAACTGGTGATATTTATGCACAAGCCCAAAGCTAAACATGTGTTTAAGTGTTTTGCTTAATAGGGTTTGATACGTGTTTGTGGCTAGGGAGAGCCTGTTAAGTTGAGTATTTTGTAAATGCTTTAGAAGAATATGACTACCTCTAAGTGACAAGACCTAGGATCCTACCAGATAAACTTGCTCCCAGAAGTCCATCTGAAGTGGATGTTTTCTTCCCAAATTTTCTAGTAGCTGGCAAAAGCACTGTGTGCCAGCAGAAAGCCGAGATTTATGCTGAGAAAAATGACATCTGAGGAAACAATTTTTGTTAGGCTTCATCTCTTAATTAAGCCTGAAGTTCCCGTAATACAGAGGAACAAAAAGTACAAGGAGCAAACGAGACTCAGGACAAAAAACATTTGCCATTTGAGGAGTTCATTTTACCCAGTGATTGCTTGCAGCCAGACTCGGTGGGAGTACCTGGGTGAACACAAGCCTCTCCGTCACTCAGCAAGGGATTCATAAGCTGTCATTTAGCTCTTGCTAACCTGTCCAAAACAAACTCTTCAATAAAAAGGAGGCAGTTAAGGAAAGGCGGCTGTGACTCAGACCATCACTTTAAAAGGCCATGTTGATTTTCTTATTAATCCTACCAAGCAAGAATTTATTTATTTTTTTATATACAATTAGCTTCTTTCTTCATTTCTTCATTAAACATTAAATCTTCATTTATATAATTGCATAATGCAACAATGGTACCTGCAGTATTAATTATGCCATCTTAATTAGCTAGCCGAATGTTCCCAATTCTCATTTTAACCCAATTAGCACATTCTGAGGCTTGAGCTGCATACTCATTACCATGCAAATGTTTCCATAGAGCCAACGCCTGCTCCAGAGTCTGCCCAAGTGAATGAAGAGATTATCACAGAGTTCAGTGAGTTTGGAGAGGACGTTTCTCTTCTCAGATTTGAGGTTTCAGGTTCCTGCCTTTCTAGATAAGATGAACTGTTTCTTAACCCTTCTGTAGCCAACTTAGATACAGCAAGTAGTAAATATCCTACATCTAGATTTACAGAGCACTTTTTATCTCTGAAGTGTTTTGCAAGCATTAACCACACAGTCATTAAATATTGATATTTGCATGACTAATACTCTGTTGTTGCATTATATAAGAAGAAGAAAGATACAAATGTTGGCAGAAATAATACGCCTTGGAAACAAGCCATGGATTTGTGGATAGTAACTCAGAAACTGAGTTACTGTTACCTGAAACTTGTGTTTCAGATATGCACCTCTTAAAAATCTAGCACCTTTGGAAATAGAAACTGTGGATAAAGTGATCCTGGTGCAGTATCCTCAATATCATTTTAGCACTCTCCTATTTTTCAGATGGCATAAAATTAAAACATTATGCCCAGAAAGACCGTTTTCTGGACCAAGCATTCTTTCTGAGGACTTGTGCAGCACCGAGTCTGATGGATCTCAGATCAGCGTCCTGGCTTGGGGAGGGGGTTCACAACCCCTCATCTGCATCATATCTATAATCTATACACATTTTTCATCTCCTTGACTTTACTCATTTCCTGTATGCTGTATTTTGTGACTTCAGACTTTTTTTTTTGTAAAGACAGTTGCTGACAGGAACAATATACATATATCAAAAATATTCTCCATTCAGCTAATAAGTTGCTTGCTCGTTACTTAGCAAAGACAATACTTAACTGCACCAATTAGGCAAAGTGCAAAGAGCATGTCCTTAGGTGATATAAATCAGTACCACTTCAACAAAGTTATACCTGTTTACAGCAGCTGAGGATAGGGTCCCAGAGAGTCTCCTTGTTATTTCTCTCTATGTTATACCTCTCTGCTAGGCTAAGAAGAGACTGGTTTCCACTAGTACAGTTCCTGCAGGACTGACATAGAGGTAACAGATGAAACCCAGGAAGAATCTACTTGACCTGGCCTTTATCTGGCTTCTTTCCACTGCTTCTAGTACTCCTCCCAAAATTCAGCATATGAAGAACATGTTTCAGATAATTACCTCTTGAAGAGAAGCAATTAAAATTTTTTTAAATTGTTTTTCAAAACTCCTTGGAAAGATTGTTAATTGTGAAATATGTGCAATTGTGCTGGTATTTTTAATACTTGACTAGAAGGAAAATCATTCCCTCCTCTTCTCAATAGCTTTATAATAGATTCTTAAGCTAGTAAGAGCTAAAGAAAGGAGGAAAGAGAAGAAAAAAACCATAGATTTAAAGCTTATTTAGATATCAGCTCATTGAGTGTTTCTATCAGAAGTGATTTAGATTTTTTGTTGCACTGGGTCTATAAGTAGCTTTGGCACAACTATCTTTCCTTTCTTCAAAGAGTTTAGCTTCACCTAAGTTTATCTGCCAGTCTCTGGGGGAACTGGACAGAGGAGAGGGGTCTCTGAGGCAGCCCTCCTTCCATTTCAGTTGTTCTTTGGGAATATTCCAGATGCACTATTTAGCCTACTCCGGGACAAGATATATTCAGCTTGGAGTGCCCTAGGATGAGGTGCTACAAGGAACTGCCCTCCAATCTACCCCTAACCTGCCCAGACCCTCTTCCCGAAGAAAGGTGGTGGAAAGCCATCCTATCTGATCCAGAGCTCGCTGTCCACTGGGCAAGCTCGCAGGTGTCTCACTCAGCTTTGGGGCTGCTTAAATGGCAAGTCCCCACTACCGTGAGGCCATGTAACATGTGGAATGCTTCACACAACAAAATAAAGATGGTTTTTGTGTTATTTCTAACAAACTCACTAGCTTCTCTGTTCTTATGCACTGACCCTAAACACATCCTCAAATTTCTGGATAGAGGTAATAACACATTTTCGTGGTTATAATGAACCACAAAAACGTGGCCTAGCTAGTAGGGGCTAGACACAACCATTAAAACAGTCCTGGAGAGGGATGGTAGCCACGATGTAGTAATCCTGTGACACATTAATCTTCAGATATCCTCTGCTGTAAAATTCTTACCCTTTTTTCTTTCCTTTTTCTTTCTTTTCCTTTCTTTCCTTTTTTCTTACCTATTGACATGCAGGATGGTAGTTGAGTTACAAGCAAACTGAGTCTCTATGTGCTATAAGAGAGGTATTAGTTGGTGTGAATAAGAGGGCTTTGAACAGGAATAACAAATTCTGCATATTGCTCTGTGCAGCAATGAGGCATGCAGAAAACATGCCTGGGAAGTCTGGGTAAGAGAAGTAAGTTACCACTTTTCTGATTTTGTGACCAGTCTGTGTAACTGCTCAAATCTGCTGAAATTGCAGCAGGTCTTTCTGACTGTATTAGGTTTGAGAGATATTATACGTGTGTGTGTGTGTGTGTATTCACATATACATAAATATATACATATGTGTAAAACAATTGTAAATTAATTCCAAGTACTGTAGAGTAGCAATTAATGCTCAAGAAGATTTATTCCAAGTCAAAATAGAAACCCTGCATTTCCACACTGAGCAGTTGCACACAATAATCCTTGAAATATACTTGGAAGAACAATCCAGATGTACAATATTCTTTTAGACACAAGAAACTAACAGCCATTCTCCAGAATGCTTCTGACTTTTAAGTTAAATGCAGGCTGCTGAATGTATTAGCTCTACTTTTGTCTTTCCTAAGCAACAGACTACTTGCAATAATTTTATGCATATATTACTTTTAAGTAACACAAGGTTTTTTTAGTCTCCACCATCGTTCATGCAAACCCTATTCTGAACCAAGGCTATTATCCGTACCAGCTCCGCCACTGCAATTTGGTTTTGTGATGATGCTGCCCATTGGGAACTGGCCTAGATTGTATTTACAAACACTAAGACCTGTTTTGCATTTGATAAGCAGGTTTCTAAATGCAAACCAACATCCCAACAGTGACAAGCTAGTTATGTATCCAGAGAGTTCTGAAGGACACAGAATAACACTTCTCCACTGTGTAACCACCATCAGAACCATCCTAAGAACTATTATTATCATCCCTATTCCAAGTCACAGCATCAATTTTCCAACATAACATATGTCCTTATAGCTTGCTAAAATCTTGGCTACACTGGATTGTGCTGATGTTATATTTGGCTCAAAACTAGAGCCAAGGACAGCTGTAGCATGATCTTGCTAATATTGGGGGCAGGAAACCAATCTGCCCAAATGGGAAATAGAAGCAACCTTTGTCACCACATGCAAACAGCAGGAAAAGAACGGCAAACCCCATCCTATTGAGTGGATACAGGTATATGTACGCATACATATTGGGGAGAGAGAGGGGGAGGACTAGCACACTCAGGACCATATATGATGGTATAACAGCTTAACGAAAACATAGAATTGAGAAGAACTTCCTGTTATGGCAGAACCTTATTCATGCTCCTAGGAAAAGTAACCAAGCTGGTAGCATATTGGCTGTGACACATTGTAAAGTGCTGCAGTCCACAAAGGGTTAGCAGGACCCTTCTTATCACATGGTTAGGTTGAAATAGACTGTAAAGGCAATGGGCGTTCTGAGTCTAAGAGGAAACTCTGCTGTGCAAGGATAACATGACAGTGATTCTGGGCCAATGTGCTCATTCTTTAACTTTTTTGGCCTTTTTTTTTTTTTTTTTAATGGACAGCAAGTGAGCTTTGAGGAAAGGACTTTCGAATAACCAAGGCTTGGAGCATCATTTCTCTTCCCAGGGGGATGTATAAGAGGGGTAAGCTGCAGTTTGCCAAATCTTGGTCCCCAACCACTCCTGTATGCCCCTAAAGAAGGCATATCCCTAGGACCTGATAGAAATCACAGCTACTAAGCATGTATTTCTAAGCCATCTCACAGATATATACAGCATGTGAATCACCCTTGGAGCTCAAGTTATCCTACAATACCAAAGCATATAATTAAGAGGGCAGCAGATGGCATGCCAATAATGTAACAGTGCAAAGTTTAGCAACACAAGGAACATTAACTAAAATGTGCCTCGCTTATCAATGTCAACAAGCTCCACTTAAAACCCAGTTCTAAACTTGCAGAGTCTTGTTTTGATCTACAGCAATTAGCATTCATTCATTAAAATGCATTGTTTACAGATATGCATGTTATGAAAGTAAGGAAGTTCTGTGCATAAAGGGTGATACAATTATATTTTATTATGGAAGCCTATCCATATTAGGTATTTATAGTCGACTTTATAGTTTTATATTGTTAACTTGTCTAAGCATAGCGTTAATATAATTTTTGCAGCACAGCCCATGAGCAGACATCACAGCTGTAGGAATCTGTTACACGGTTACAGATTGACCCTGTGGCTCTCCCAAAAGAACTGGGAGTGTAATGCCAGGATTCACTCTACCTAACTGTTGCTCTCTTTAATAAAGACGATATTTCTGTGATATGTGAGCTAGATAAAGATGATATAGCCAGAAGACCTTCCCTCCACCCCAAGTGAAAAAACGTTTTGGGACCCAAAATATTTTGTAAGGATAACTAACTTTCATCCTGGTCACCATTTTTGGCTTACTTATGAAGAAATTAAAACTGGATTGTTTCTTTTACCTTTTGATATCTCAAAAACTTACCCACAATTTTTCTAGAAAAATATTGGGTGCGGAAATATATTTTAATTCCCCTAACAAAATTAAAAACTGTCACATTTTCGCCATCTCCAGTGATTATGTAAATTCCATTATATCAATCTTTATCTGGTTGCAACAGCATTGTGGTATTTTGTCTATTACCTAAACAACATTTTCAACCATATTCAAAGATTTATTTTGACTTTACAGACTTTTAAAGGCTTTTTTTTTTTTAATCTTTCTTCACAGCTTCTTTAAGTTGGACCCCTAATATACTATGTTTACTGCTTGTTGAAATAAAGTAACATAAAATAATGGTGAGATAAAAACAATGTTTAACATTTCTCAAATTGACTTGAGGTGAACACCTTTGAATGTAGGCACAGTGAAACAGTACATCATTAGGATCTCATTTTGAAAAAGCTTGCTGTTTAATTTTTAAATAAGTAAAATAAATTATGTTTATATATGTTGAGGCAATTATCCCATCAAACGGAGGTGCTTCCATACAGCTCAAGTGTAAGTAACAATGGTAGATTTTTTGTATTTTTAATACTGTTGGAAACATTTAGTTCATAGGTGTTCAATGGAAAAAAAAATTCATACTGCCATTTCCAAAAATTCTAAAAGTATTATTTTTAATATTACCTAAAGAATTCAAAAGCAGAGGCTTAATTCTCTATTGATTACATTTTATAAGTTGTTATAAGTGTTTTATAGTGTAGAATTGCTTGCTATTAAACACTCCAAGGTTTTAAAGTTATTTCTATTGAGCTATTTTTAATTTATAAATGCACGCATGGACACACACAAAAATAGCTATATTAAAGGACATGGCAAAGTCATCTATTTGAAAGTTAGCACATGCCAGAATTAGAAAGGCCTGAACAATCTTCTTTCTATCTATCTCTATGTGCAACATCTGTACTGGATGAAGCACCATAATCACAGGGTATCGCTGCAGAGTTACAGATGGGATAAGAAACACTGGGGAAAGAAATAAGGTTCAGCAGGTAATCATAAATCTGGTAATTGTTAACTTTTGAGGGCACGATGACCAATTTATTTTCTCTTAATTTGTAATATTGTGATTTCTCAAACTGAGAAGTTAGTAAGAGAACAGATCATGTGATTGAAGGGGTATTTCCTCAGCTATTTCTTTCAGCTCCACTGTCCCCGCTGCAGCTGGAGGGCCTCTCAGGTGCTGGACTGCCGGGGAGACGTGCCCAGGCTAGGAAGCGTATGGACAGGATGCCAGCCCAGCTGTTCCCTCTCTAACTGGGATTGCTGCCCTGGCTCTGCCCTGTACTCCCTATACAACACGCAGTGTTACTGCTGCTACTTCAGCTGAAATGAGGTTTAGCTTTTCAGAGTATTTCATATTCAGACATTAATTAGGCTGGATACCATAATTTTCTTGGGGAATACAAGAAACAGAAGAGAAACAGCAAATTCTAATGGTTTATAACCCAGTTAACTGGAACATAAGGAGAAAGAATCACGGCTTTTCTGCAAGCCCAAGCTGCCAGCTAAGTACCAAATGCCTCTTTAAACATCAATGACATTAGAGATCATCTTTTAATATTTTAAAGAGTCTCCTGTATCGGAAAGGGCTAGGCAAGCACTATCAGCAGAATGTGTTCTTCAGCTATTAACTGCCTTCCAAAAATTTCTGAGCGAGTTTCTGGATCCCACTGCAACCATTGCATGTTGTTGCAGAAAAACAGAAAAAGCCTAGTCTATGAAAATCAAGCACCAGAGAATCATCTCCAACTGAATTCCCACACACAGAGCTTGCCAAGACCTGGCACAGTTGAGTTATGATTAACATGTACCATCATTGCAACTAGATTAAAACCAACACAAAGGAAAACTCAGTTCACCTACACATAGTTGAATCCCTAGCAAAGTCTCTGATTGTGTACTCCATACCAGGGAAGAACACAGTGCAGCCTTGAGAAAAAAAGAGGTCAGATCCTTAGTTTTATGAACAGGGACACATAAGATTAAGATGTAAAGAAAAATAGCCTTCCTCCCCTTCTTTTGCCTCCTCCTTTTCTTTTTTTTTTTTATTTTGTCTTTGCTGTTTTACTTTATGGTGTTCTGCAGAAGACAAAAGCCCAGAAGAACTCAGTATACTGGCACCATGCCTGGAAAGGTGACATATTGCACATATATTTTTCATATGTTTTCAAAAATATCCTTGCAATATTTTTTTTGCATGAATTGCTATATGCGTTTGGCAGAGCTACAACCCTCCCTTTATCCTGAGTAACCACACAAGGACATTCTACCTTAAGTTCTTGCTGAAGCTTCCCACAGAAAGAAAAAATCTCCAGAAAGAAATCCCTTGCTCAGAGCAGCACTGAACTATTCTGGTAACTGTAAGCAAATGAAAAGAAGCAGTTGGACTGTGCTGATTTATAATAGACTGAGACCCGACCTGCAGCAAGAAGCAAGTAAGGATTTCAGGGTACGGTGCAGATCACAAGCAGAGCCACCAACGATGCAGTTTATGGATATAGAATTCCTTATATCCTCACCTAATCTGCCTTGATGTATCAGCACAAAAAAAGGCTGTTCTTGAATAATAGCTGCATCATAGCTCTAACTGCCAGATAAAAGATTTTTAAACAAGTGAAGTAAAATCCACACCTGGACTTTAACAATACTCTAACTTTAAAAACTGTCTGGATAATTTTTTCATAGTTCTGTAGTTGTCCTACGTGCACTCAAGCTGTCTCACCACCTGCCAGGGTTGTTCCAAAGACACTGTGCTCTCACTTTGCCCAAGTAGCGCACCTGCAGGTCACTGCCTTCTCATGTCCCACGAGCTTGGAGCAGCGGTCAGGTTAATCTGGGCTCTGTGAAAGGCTGCACAGACCGAGCCCTGCATGAAGCAGATGCTCAACCGAGGGCTGAATTCTCAACATGGGAAGGTGTGAAATGCTTATTTACTCAACATAGTAATTCAGAACTTAAATTTTACACCCACCACTGATGTAGTGAGTACAAAACCAGAGTGAGACCAAACTCCAGCACTGAACATAGGCGTTTAGGAAATCATAAGTTCCAGACAGTTTCAAATTTCTGTTCTTTGAAAACCTGAAGACACGTTCTCCTGGAAACAGGCTGTCCACACAGTTCTCTTTCTGTCCTCTTTCAGTTCACATTTCAAATGGCTAGAGACTATACTTATATATGTACATCACTTAAATGCCAAGACAGATATTGTTAAGAATATTGCCCTCTAATTTGATGATGAAACTGAAAACAGTTACTAAGGCGATGGAAGGAGAAAACAGTTAGCATTGTAGAGAGTTTCATAATGACTCAGTGGGGTATAAATTTAATTCTATGTAATGCCAATGGCTTTCTTCCCAGGAATCTATGATTTTTCTTCATAAATAAAAAAAAGATTTGAAAATTATTGCATTAAGCTGCTACTAAGAACTAGTACAATTTTTTAAGGTTTAGCTTTATAAATTATTAAGTTTATAAAGTATAAATTAAGTATAAGTCATTATACTTATACATATGTGTATACATATACATTATACCATGCAATATCTTGTGTCCTCTCAGATACTCAATAGAGAAGATATTTTTTCTTCCTTTCATGGGAATTATTCTGCAAACTCAGCCTAAAAGCCTATACTTCCAGTTTGTTATGAATATGCAAATTCCTTTTAATCAGTGGCAAATACTCCCACTTCAGTCAGTCTTGGATCAGACAGCACAGGCCTCAGTAGATACATCGTGAAGGACAGCCAATGACTTCCAGCAATGCTGGATCATACTGTTGGTGAGCAATACATTGTTGTCTTTTGGTTCGTTGGCAGTCAGAAAGATGGCTGGTAGGGTGCAGAAAAGCAATCTGTCATGTTGAGTGCTAGCTTCCCAAAGCTTGAACCCCAGTGGAGAGAGCTCAGTGTGCTCTCCTCAACCTCCTGGTACCAACCAGTCTAGTCCTCTCCTAAAATCAGGCCTTCACTCTCAAGTTCTGCTCATCCCACAGGACAGCCCCTATCCTATACAGGGATCCCAGTTTGAATGGCAGGTGTATGAAATACCTCTGAGCTTTAAGATAAACTACCTTCCTGTGTGCTTTCCCAGTCAGCCCTGCTGTACAGACCTGTGAAGAATAAGGAACAGGAGGCTTTTAGTCCACGCACACACTGAGTTTAATCTAACACAGGAATCATGTGAATTCAAATTAACTTAAGGTCAACATACTGCCTTCAGAAAAAGCAGAGAAATCAGGTAGATAGCTGCAAATTAAAGGGCAAGAAACAACAGGATTTAAGGAGCCATCAAATCACTGTTAGCATCACAAGAACAGACACGCTTGGCCAGACCTAAGGGCCACCCAGCCCAGTATCCTTCCTCCAAAAGTGGCCAGACAGCAGACACCCAACCCATGTCCGCTCACGATGAAGGTGGCAAGGGAGCTGAGAAGGGCACACTGTGTGCCGCTTTGAAGTGCTCCATGACAACATTCATAGCACCACCCAACCCAGCTAGCTCTTTGCCTTCTAGCTCACCCGAGTGGTGTGAAGCATATTTTTGGTCTGATCTGTGAGCAGACCCAAGAGCTGCTACAGGTTCTTGTAGAATATATGTCACAGCACTGTTTATTACATTCAGCACGCTAAATGCTCAGGTGGACTATGACAGGGATGTGGTCTATGCTATAAAGTGCTGGGTTCAGAGACTAAATTCTCATTAAAGCTAAACCATTTACCACAGCCAGTGGCCTGGCCCATAGGCAAGATGACAATAGGATCAGTAGGTCATAACAAATGTATAGGTAAGACAAAAACAGAGAAGTCAAGACTGATGCTTCTTCTCCAGTCCTTCAGTGATTTTTGCTTGAAAAAGCCTCTAAAGCAAAAGCATTCTCTTTTGCATCTCTCCAATCCTCAGTGGAGTTTCCTTCCATGAAGGTGTCCAATGGAAGGAAACACTGAACAAAATTAGCATCTATAGCACATTACAGTGAGAAGCTCTACAACATGTGTGAAAAAGTACTCCCTTCCATTACTTTGGAACCTGTCACCTGATGACTTTTTTTTTTTTTGACAAAGGAAGAGAAGAGCTTTGCAACTCCTTCCATGCTACCTCCATGCCACTTCTTATTTGGTAGACTTCTATCATCTGTCTCTTCTATTGTCTCTTTTTTATGCTAGAGTCCTGGTTTGTTCAATGATCCCTTGCAGAAAAGCAATTTCATGTCTTTGATCCTCTTTGTCCTTCTTCTCTCCACCTTTTCCAGTTTTATTTTCTTATTTTTCAGATGGAGAATCCAGAACCGCACAGAGAATTAAAGGTAAAGGTATGTTAAGGTTTTATAGTGGCATAACAATGCTTTTCATTTTAGTCCCTATCCCCTTTCTAAATAATTCCTAACATTTGCTGTTTTTCACTGCTGAGGAGCACTGAGATGTGTTTTCCATTATAACCGTATCTCTGAGCACTCAGAATCAGCTCAGAGGCCATAACAGAGTAGGTAAACTTTGAATGTTTCTTTCCCATGTGCGTTACTTCACGTTTGCTTGCACTGAATTTCATCTGCTATCTCATCATCCAGTCACTCAGTTTGATTTGCTGTATCCTCATGAGCCACATCCCTGTAGGTATAGCACTAGGTAACTGAAGCTGTAAAGGAAAAAGAAAAAGATCGCCTCTTTTTTTGAGTAAGTTTTCCTTTGTGCACATGAGAAAGATGGATAATACACAGGATGACCTACACCTGCCATATCCAATATCAAGGTCAGAGTGCTGAGGAACTAGCCCACAGCAGGAAATACTGCTCTGAGTTTATTTACTAGGACATTTTAGTTACTGCTTCGGTTGCAGCTTGCTGTACTTATTTACTATGCACTTTTTATATTGCTTTATTTAATCTACGTATCGATAAGGTTTTCCACAGGCATTAAATGTCAATATTAATTTTAAAAGCAATAATGAATAAAACCAGCCGAGTGAAATAAGAAAAACGTTATCTGTTATCTGTCATCTTCAAAGCCCTGGATCTCAAACTGTTGGAAATGAACATGATTTTTTCCCCACTAAAGCAGCATCTTCGGGTACACTACAGATAGCTATAGAAAAACTGATTTGCGATGGGTTCTTTTCTGTTGCAGCACTGATAAAGCCATGGAAGAGCTTAATAACGCAAAATTCAAATCAGAGGAAATAACTCTCGTTTTTTCTCTGGCACACACCTCTTTTGAAATAAGTCTGTCCAGTAGCATTTGCATTATCTCTCTATCTCAACAGCATTATACAGTTCTCTGAATACCTTGCCTTCCAGAAAGTCATTCATTTGCCTAAGCTGACCTACAGTGGTTTCTAAACCAATGCACCACACAACAAGCAGAAGAGGGAAAATGTAGTTGACCTAACAAAATAGAATACATCATAACTTGTGTATAAAGATGACTAATTCATTACCCAAAATGGTTAAAAGATGGATTTCAAAGCTATATATATAGGGCTCTGAAATAAGTCTTTAAATAACTTCTGGAACAGACTGGCAGAAGCCAAATCAATGACTACTGAGACAAGAGCCTATCTTTGGAGAAGCATGAGAAAGAAACATGGAAAAACAGTGCAAGTGATGGGCAGAGAGCCAATCTGTCCTTCAAACTTCTTAATTTTGTTGTTTGGGATTTTTTTTTATTTTTTTACAACTAGAGATGAATGAAAATAGTCTTTGTTCATAGATTTACTGTGAACACCATCTGGCTACTCAGATTTTTAAATATATAATTATCATGAAGCACCTTAGATCCATAATGTACATGTCCAGGTGGTATGCTACATTTCTCAAGGATCACAGCTAGAATCACTGAAGAAAAGGGATATTCATCCCTTTGTATTCAGTATTTCTTTTTATTCCCCAGTACAGATTCTGCTAACCAAGTAAATTGTGCTAGTCAAAAAAAAAAAAAAAAAAGCTTCAGAGATGAAGCCACAGACCTGGAAAACTTATAGGAAATAAAACAGATTCTGAAATGCTTCTTCCTTCTATCTGCATAAAAGCGCTTTAGTTCCATTATCCAATGCAAATAAAATATGCCTTCTCTCACACTAACTGGTCAATAACTAAATTACATCTAAAATTAATACTAACTTTTCAGTTATTCTGCACAGGTCATTTCCTGCACCACAACAGGTTAGCTGTGTCTTCAGCTTAGAATTTCTCTCTTTGACTGTGACATCTGCCTTGTGAGAACAGGATGAAGGAAAAAAGGAAATGAACAACAACTTAGGACTACGAGCAGGGATTTCCAAAAGTGGCTAGTGCCTTTGAGGCATTTTAAAAGGAGGTTGATCTGCTGGTGGCAAGGCCTCAGAATTTTTCTGAAGCCAGATCACACTGACATCTCAGCTGGAACACCCAAAAGTCTACATGCATTCAGCATAGCCACTTACTCTAGAAAATCTTGATACATCACTTGTCCAGGCCAAAACAGCCTTTGAACAACATCAGTGGGAGTAAGATCAAGCCCATTACAAAAGCAGTGAGTAAAAAATTGCATTTCTATATACAAAAACCGTTGAGCTGTCAATTCCGTCTTTCCCTCAGCATTTAATTTACCAAAAATTAAAAATAAGGGAAGGAGTTGGAATTCAAAAGTAAAACACTACTGATTTATTTCTGCCAGACTATGATGAGGAAGTATTTAATGAAGCAGATAATATTGTACAAAAAGTTTAGGGTAATAAGCTTGCTGCACAGCCAGGCACCCGACATCAACTTTTTGTTGAGATACTGGTGTCTACAGAATGATTTTTCCTGAAGATAGCACATAGCCTCACCAGTATGTAAATATCTCCACGCTTTTTGGTCTCCTGGGATGGAGTGGGAATCGTAACAACACACCTCGGCCTTGTGCTGGCAGGTTATTATTATTAATGGGAAAGTAGGGAAAAAAAAGTCAATTCTGTATCAATCCTGAACTGTCTCTCTTTTAGGGACTTGCTGTAGTCCTAAGAAATTAATAATAGGACATAGGAAGACTGGAAAACATTTTGTTCATAAAACATGACAGAATTTATAGTGTCTCCACAGCAAAGCCCTCAGTTGCCCACACCTGAGGCAGCACATCCACATTCACAGGCATTACACATGATGGTAAGGTCTCTGATCTGAAACATATCATGGGCTGCTTAGGTCAGGATCACTAAAATTGTGGGCAGAGTCCAAAAATGAACCCTACATGAACTCCATCAAGAACTTGTTGGCGTTTCAGAGCAGTGATCTATTCCTCATTCCTTGGGGAGATCTGTATTTCTTACGTGTGTTCCAGTATCTCAAGGACCGCTCGGTCTAATGTGGCTAAAGCTAGCAGCCTGATTTTCATTGAACGTGCCTTGATAAGAAAATCTGAGTGGATTCAAATAAAATCAGTTCAGTAGCTGTGGGCTGCAAAAGGCAGCAGTGACTCTGCTTTGCTGGTGTCCTGAAGAGGTGCTTTATAACTTTTGCTGAGTCTTTGCTGACCTCCCTGGGATCTGGCTGACTGGAAGAGTACAGGACCTCTTTGTGAGCGTGGCCCTGCCTTCATTACTATCTGCATCGATGCTGCTCCAGATGCGTCTTCTGGGAGCCTCAAACAGCTGATTATCCTTGCTCCATGGAGAAGGGCAGCAGGGCTGTGGCCGCACCATCCCTCCCCTTGTTTTGAGGGCCGGGGGCTCCACAGATCTGCCTAGCTTTCAAAGGAGCCACTTTGCTGAAATCTCCAGCCCCTTCACAATCTTCCAGTTCATATACGCATAACATCCAAAAGATAAAATATGGACAAGGAGCAATAGAGAATTCATACCTACATATTGGCCCCAGCTTGAACACCAATTTATTCATACTACTGAGGCAGCATAGCTTAGTGTTCCTTATAGGACTATTATCAGGCAAACTCCAGTACAATCCAGCCCCAAATTATCCCTTCCTTCTAACACTTGCACAACAAAGATCTGTATTCTTTGATCCAAATCACTCAATTTAATTTTCTTGCCTGGAAAAATACAGGGATTACCCATTCCCATGCTTAGATCCTCTGGGAACTAGGTCCTTCCACCATGTACCCAAAATGGAGGCCAGAGTATTTAGCAACATCATCTGAGAAATGTTAAACTGGTTCTGACATATAAGTTGATGCCAAAGAGAGGCAAATCAGTATAAATAGATGTCAAAGAGGCAAACCAGAGGACTGGGTGAGGAAGAGTGAAACAAAGCCTTTATCAATAACAGCTAAGAATTTGCAAAAGCTCAGTTTGATTTTTTAGTTGGTCTTTCTTCGTTCTCTAGAGATGTAATATCTATCTTTTCACTTCGTGAGAGAGGGAGAGATACTAATCTCTGTGGTATATCAACAACCACCTTCACGCTAGGCTCATCACAAATGCTTGTAACTCTTATCTGGCTTTCCCGATATCTATTTTTTTAATAAATATAAGGAGTAGCCACATTTTGTAGTAACTGGTTTGAAGAGCCTAACATTTTGTTTTGGTTCTTTACTATAAGGAGGAACATACGGCACTAAGAAAAGAAATGCACCATTAAAAGCATCCTATGAATAAAAAAGCAGTGATTTTAACTCATTTTGACAATTTAAAATCCTATTAGAGCATATATAGCCAAAATGCCCATTTCAAACATTTAATTGTTCCAAAAGTAAATAAAGCAGATCTCAGTCTCCTCTCACAGCCATTTACACAGATGTAATTCTCTTTACTTAAATTAAGTCACTTCTGATTTATATTGATGTGAGTGAGGGAGGATTTGGATCCGTAATTCTTACAACACAAATTTTGGGACAGGATGACACTCTACTACTCCTGCTCACACTGATTACAGACTATTAGTAACCTTGTTGACTTCAGTATGATTGACTCACATTTCAAGGTCAAGATTCAAACTTTTGAATTCCAAGAACAGCAACCGAATCCCAGAAAAGAAAGGCTGTAATAGATGCAAGACGCTCATACATTTTATAAACACATACATGTAGGTAAAAAATAATAATAATAATAATTACATGCTAAGGGGTCAACAGATAGCTCTCCAAAAATATTCTCCTGTGTTCTTTGCAATACTCGTAAAACTCACTGTTGACTCTGATAAAGAGCTTCCGCATTTCCAAGTTGCTGGAGACCTCTCCCGAGCACAGGCATTGCCATTAACAGGAGTGGAATCAAAAGTGGAAACAGAGCCACCAAACTGACCTCCTATCATAGGTCCTACCATCACAGGAGATTTCATAGACAAATATATATATATTTTTTTTAAAGGCTTATGACAGTCTACAAGAGTTTCCTCTTGAAAAAGCCCATTTCCCAGTGCATGGAAAAGTTCTCTAAAGCATGTTTTTGTTTACTGCAGAAAAAATTAGAAAAACAAAAAGCTGATTATGCTTCTGACATCTGCAATCAAGTAAGCAGGTCCTCTGTGGTAAGAGATATCGGCTGCTTTAGATATTTTGAACAAGAACTTCCTGAAAAGCAAAGAGGAAACAAGATAGACACTGGCTGCGAAGGGTAATACAGGGCTCTTACTCACAGTCTCTGCTCCTAAGAGGCACAAATATTTCTGTCCATGATGCCAAGTATGAAAAAAATTCAAAAAATGCAAAGCCCCAAAACATCCTATTTAAGCAGTATAAATATTTGTATTAGTGGACTAAACGCGTTTTTGCTGTGACCCCCAAGCTGACATTTGTCCATATCACAGAAACAGTACATATCTGTCAAGACGGGCCCCAGATTGATATTTTGATAGATACCAAGTCAGCTGCATGGGCTTGGCCAAAAATACTAATCTCTGCTAGCTAGTTTCTCCTGCATCCCATTCGCAAAAAAAAAAAAAAAAAAAAAAAAAGAAAGAAAAAAAACCAGTTAGAGTTTACAAATAAATTTCAAACTTTGGTAACATATTTTGGAAGCAGAAATTCCAGATTTTGGTAAATCAAATTAGCATGCAAGCAGTTTTCTGGATCATAAAGCAGGCATAGAGTTGCTGAACTGGAATGACCAGGTGGTATTGCAATTGTTTTACTTGATGAGGTTCTCTCAGGTTGGTTACTTTTGTGTGTTGAGTTTAATGCACGTTATCTTAAGGTATTTCCTTAACTTAATGTGTTTAACTTAAACAATAATCCAGGAAATGGATTACAAAAGTACATAATAAAGGGCTAAGATTAATGTCAAATTTCCAAAGAGAAAAATTAGATAAAAGCAGGCAGAGGTTATTGTTATAACTAAGGTTCTTGGACTCTTTTGCAGAGGGCCAGCAAAGGTGAGAAGCTTCTGGTTAGAACCTTCTACAGTGAAGCAAGAAGTGACACAGTGCAACCTTGAGCTCTTCTCCTCATTAAAGCACTCCAGTGATGGAAAAATAGTGATTCTTCCTGTAAATTGTTACCTTGTTCATATGATAATGGTAACTTCTTTGTCCTTATTATATTGCATGACAACAGTTTACCATGACCCATCAATTATGAAGGTGATCAATTAAAACAAGAAAACTTTGTTTTACATTTGCATTTTGCCTTCATTCACTCTTCATCACAGTCTGCACTGTACTCTTTGGAGTAAGGCCAGTACCTTTATTTCCCAAAGTCTTGATTATAGGAAGAATTATACTGAGTAGTGGAGAAAAAATCTTTCAAATATTTCAGAAGAAAAATAATCATAGTGGGCATCCTTTCATTATTTATGATGACTAGAGATTGCATATACTCTTTCTGGATGGGATTTTAAGTGATTTAGGTGGAGAAGGCAATGTCATTTGGAAGTTAATTTTCCAAAGTGACAGAAATAATGCTCTTCTTTTGTAACATTTTCTTGGCCTGGGAAATCCTGCAGGTTTTTACATCAAAATAAAATGAAAGGAAGATTTGAAGTAATTTTAAATTTCCTCCAAGTACCTGTCAGAAAGTTCAAATGAAGGCCAAAGACTTCAGGAATCCAGGAACGTAGATCTTCATATTTAGGAAGCTCAGTAACAGTGCATGTTTTGCAGAATTACTGAAAAAATGTATAAAGTGAGGGGTTTTTTGTCCACACCAGAGGACACCAGTTTGTGCCTTTTGAACTGTTTGTGCCCATTAGCAGCTCAAGGGCAGCTCCTATGCCAGGATTACACCACATGATGACAGGCAGCAGGGCTGGACTGATACAGTGGCAACTTCATAATATATAGCCTCAGCTGAGAAAGAAATAACCCACCGGGACTTACATTACCAGGATTTCCTAAGACTCAGCTTTCATACCCTTACAATCAACCTAGCCTCATATGAACCAGCTGATACCTTCTTCCACCTATAAGTTACTCTTCTTTTTCTCCTTCAGCTCTCCAAGAGCTGAATATGTGAAATGCAGAGATTTTACTGTGCACCTTATGGAAGCAACCATGCCCATTTCAGACCACCTACCCCCTTAGCAAACTGACAATCCAGAAACAAAAAAGCCAGCTCGTGCTGACTCATAACATTCAATACAAACACACAAAAAAGCCAACAAGGCACAGCTGTATAACCCCATGTCAGCTTAGTGCTGGTAAGGCAGATAAAACTCTGATTCAGGATCTCTAATCCAAGCCAGCAAGTACAGATGTTGTCTAATACATCAGTGAATCAGAATATGCAGTTCCTTCTCCAGGAGGCTGACACACGGCACCCTAGGGAAGAGTCTAAGAGAAGTAACTGTAAACTTTAATACACTGCCGCATTAAATAGCATCTGTGCTCCCTGGTTGGGGCTGTTTATTTATTTATTTATACACTACAGTTTGAAGAATTGTGTGTTAAAAGAAATTATTTTCTTTTAATCAAATTGAACTGAAATATCACAGCTGCGGTTGAAATTGGCTAAATTTGGGTAATTTCAACAGTAAAGCTGTCATTTTTCTGTTTTCCTATGGCCTGGTTTTCTGCCACGTGTTTATTTCAGAAAATTCAGCACTCGCTCTTCCCAGGTTGATTTTATTTCAATTATCTGGCTTTGGTTGTTTTGTGTCATGGATGCGATACAGTTTAAAACTGAGGATTTCAAGAGCTTTCAGCTCTCTGGAGTCAAGGATAATGGATGACACTAATTTAGCACAACAGAGTCAGAACCACACCTACAACTTCTGGAAGAAAAAGAAAAAGAAAAAAACCCTCTGACGTTTTTCAGCTCTAAATGATGTATTGTTAAAGCAGAATATGTTTGCAGGCCTTTAAAGATAGCATTCAAAGGAGGAGTTAGTTAGCCAAGGCATCCATAGGGGTACAACTGTGCACTCTGCAATACATCTTGTACTGTCCCATTGATCACTGAGCCTCTCTAATGGCATTTCTGAGACAGGCGATGTGCAAGGAGATCATAGCAGTGTTGCAAAGATTTTGTTTGGTTGGTTTTTTCTTGCTGGGTAAGATCTCAGCTATATTACTCTGCAGTCTCTGTAAGGTGCATCTTATTAAATTAATTCTTTGTCACTTACTATTAAGCGTCTTTGTGCCAGCAGTGACTTCAGTGGTACTTCAAAACTCCACATTCAGAAGCAAAAGCACAAAATGGTTCTGTTCATCTTGCTGCATGCTGTAAAGACCTCTGTTAAGGAAAGACGTAAAGTGACTTCAATTCCTGAACTACTACTTCATGAAATGACAACCGCTCTAAATGATATTATAGCATTAATTATTTCTATAGCAGCAATATTATTTTTGAATTCTCTCAAGTACTCTGTGAATGACACCTAAACACAGTGCCACATGTCATTTAAGTTTGTTACTCCTTTATTATGCTACTCCATTAGCATCTGGCCGCTCCAACTGAAATCAGGCATCAGGTTGGTAAGCACTATACAAACACAGAAGAAAAAATAAATCACTTACTACGGAGCTATGAAAGCATACCAAAGGATGGAGAAACCAAAGTTACTCACCTGAGCTGGCAGAGCTGGAGAAGAATGCTGGTCTCCTAAGTTATGCTCTCTATGGAGTATCCATCCTGCAGTGCCTCACTAGCACACCAAAATAGCACCTACATGCTTCCATTTTACAGAAGGGAATTTAACCTCTAAGATGCACCAAAATGCCATGAATTGAATATAATTTAGACATTTGTTTTAATTATATAGCAAAACAAAAAATTCATAATTTCTTATTCAAAATTTTTTTGTTTCCAGTCAAATAATCCAAAAATCCATATGGTAAAATGAGAATGTTTCATTTGGGTTTTTACATTTTTTTTGCTCTGAAAAAAAATATATCTTCTAAAACAAAAAGTTATGATATACCAAAAATATCACGATGAAACATCTTAGCTTTATGTGAACCTTAGAGGTACTCTTCATCTATAATTTCTAATATGATGTTACCATTAACCCATTCTGGATCAAAAAAGATTGTAAGAGCTTTTCAACCTGCTCTCACCAAATGTATTAGTTTACTCACTGGAGGTGGTAAACACAAGCTCACTCAAGGCATCATGCACAAGTTTCAGCCTTACGCATTAAAAAATCATTCAAAAAATATGTGAAAAAGATTGTTAGAAAATTTGTACAACTGTTTCTGCATATTATCACATCTTAATTATTGATTGCCAAAAGGGGGGGGAAAAAAAAAAGGAATGATTCCCACTGATGTCATGAATCTTTGGTTCAAGACTAGTAATATTTCAAAAAAAGTTAGGAAGAGAAAAAAAATTCCTGTTTTTTAATGTGTGTTTTTCAAAAGATGAACCTCAGATAAATTCAATAGACAATTAATTAGTGAAGAAGCCATATACATACCAGCACTCCAACAATCCTACAGAGTCAGCAGAAAGCTGCGATTTGTTCCTTTGTCCATCTCTTAGTTTCATACAGCCTAGGCTGTGGTTTTACAGCACGCTGCCTCTTGCTGCTATACTGGCTTAAGATACTGTCAGATTTCTTCTTGCCTTATGCTTATTCCTGCTCCCTTAGTGATGCTTACTCAGCTTGTCATGGAGCTGCAGTGTGAATAGGATGGGGACATTGGTCCAACTGAAAAATCTGGTTAAAAAAAAAAAAAGGAATTTTTTGTTGTTTGTTTTTTTAAGAAAAGGAGGAGATTATTTCTTGGTTACCTCTCAGTCAGAGCAGTGCCTTTGAATTAGTATATAAACATTAATATTTAAATCATGGGCCAGCAATAAGGATGAAAATGACCTCATATTGCCATGAGAAGGAGGCAAGGAAAGAGCACTTCTATTGTTACTAAAAAGACTTGCATCAAAGGTAGTTAGGCACCAAATTTCTTTCCTGAATAAGCTGTCTTCTTGAATTGGAGCAGTATTTCAAGTACATCAGAGATGTGTGAAAGAAGAGTTTTGATATCAATAATGTCGAAAGACTGGTAAAGTCTGGGTTTACATGGGGTGCAGCTTTTTAAAAATATTCATGAATCAGTCAGTAGCTGACATTTTTAGCTAAAAAAGTACTAAAGATAAATCATTTAATATTTTCTGCAAATGAGGAACTGACATATTGGGGAGATTGAATGATCCATCTAAAGTCACATAAAGGAAACTTTGGCAGAGGAAAGGAGCGATCTTTGATGTCATTTCAATGACAAAAGGCCATTCTTACACGTTGGGTCCAGGTAGCATTTTCCTGAACAGGCAGCATTAGGAATGGAGAAATAGAAATTACTTCATATACTGCAAGAGTAAGCATTGGCTCCTGAAATCACTTTACATGTACATTAACGGTATAGCTGAACATATTTCTAAACTCACACTAATGCAACAAGCAATATCATTCATAATTTGAGTTGTGCAAAATACCCAAAAAGTAAAAACTGAGAAAATTGACCTTCAGTTAATGTTAGCGTGCATGTTTCATAATACAGACCAAAGTCTTTTTTTAAAGGAAAAAGGCACTTCAAGTTGAGCAATATTGCTTAGAATTTTCTTTTTAATATTAAATAGCAAAGAGGTTTCCAGAGCACACTCTGTAAGTGGCTGTCAAACTAACATGCAACACAAAAGAATAGCTAGTACCATGGGTTTAGATTCCTGGTATTTTCTCACTTTAATTAGATGCGGATCTTGTAAATTATTCAACGCTTCTTCAGAAATGTGTTATTCAAAGAAAAAATGGCGCTGAAACTAAGTTAGAATACTAGCCATTACAAACAATTGACATAAACTCTATATGACCACGTACAAAGCTGTGCTCAGTGTAGTGAGAGGTTCTTTGACACAGTAATACAGACAGCAACAAAAGTAAGCATCAAAAACAACCTGCTTAATGAAACCTTTTCCAGGAAATTTGAAATAAAAGGTACTTTCCAACTATATGGTATAAAGGAAGTTTTCTAGAATATTTTCATTACCATGGAACTGAGAAGATTCTATAGCCACAGACAGTTCATCACCTTCCAACAGGACAAATAACTAACCAAATAACTAGCACCTGCCATAACCTTTCTCCAGGGGAAGTAAGGTGTGCAATAGGGTGGTCTTTTGAATATTTGTGTTACTGCCCATACATACATGCACACAGACAAATATAGATCCACTGCTGTATGATTATCTAAGCAAAGACCAAAGAAATACACTGCAGTTCTGCTAGTGCTTAGTTCATACTTTGTGCAATACTCCCTCCCAAGAAGGTTCATCTCCTCACACAGGGATGCCAGGGAAGTGAAGTGAAACCTTTAGTCCCAAATTTCTGTGGGTTTTTCCAAAAGAGGACACACAAGTATAAGAGGTAAAAAGCAGACTACAACTAAATCAATAATTACCTCATGAACAGACTATTTGTTGAGACATATGCCTCATGAAGAGGGAAATAGGAAATCTAGTGACAGAAGACATGCACATTTTGAAATGTTCCTATAAGGAAAATAAAATTATCCTCAGTCCTGCCCAGTAAAATCCCACCTCCTGCACTGTACAAAGTCAGGCAAATACAATAACATTTGGGGTCAACTCACACAGCTTAACTTAATGCACATATCAGTAAGTGTTAAAGCTAAGGAACTAGCCTCCCTGGGCTTCTCACAAAGGGGAAGAAAACGGTTTCTCCCATGAGTGACTAAAAATGGTGTGCTGCCAGATTTCTACACCTACATGGTGCAGTTTCAGAGCTGCTTTCCCTTTAATTGCAACAATTTCACCTGCCAGGTGATTTCACATTCACTTCTGCACCACTTCTGTAAACCAACAACATGCCTCAAGCTGGACACAGATGCCTGGCTCACCGAGGAAGTTGTGTCGACCCCTTGCTACGAACCCAGTTGTTCGTTTCACCAAATCTGATAGAGGTCTCAGAGTTCTGATTTTCTACAAAGGTTGTCAAAGTACATTGCCAGGTAGAGCAAAGAGCTCCCATGCTGCAGCATGAGCACCCGCTTTCTTTAGACATTAGGGCATCCCTATGGAAGCTCCACCTCCAAAACAAACCCCTAAGACACCAACATTTGTTTTTAACCATTTAGGAACCCCAAGCAAGCAACAGAGCTGGGCTTTTCTTCTACTCAGACAGAAAATAAAATCAAATCTCAAGTGAAATCTGTGGAATTTGTCTGGTTTTGTCTTATACCCTCCTTTTTCTTATATATCATGAATTTTGACTTTCAATTATCCTGGGATTATTTCTTTCAAGTGGTACTGCCTATTTCCATCTTAAAACAGCAGGGTCCACAGAGAACTTCAACAGCTATTTCCAAAGAATTTCAATCTTAGTGAACATAGGTTTACTTGACAATAAAACTTCTCCTAACTAACCTTAAAATTTGGAACTAGAGCTGACTGAGCAGCGGTTTATTTTATTTGGCAGTTCAACTAAAAAAAAAAGCAGGGGGAGGAAGATTAGCTATACATTGAAAAGAAATCAACATTTTCCAAATTATCCAGCTTAAAAAAATATGTTGTTTGGGGCCAAAGGAAAACTATTTGCTTGACTCAGAATGAAGCGTTTCTATCTGTGCATGCACACGTGTGCA
This sequence comes from Struthio camelus, assembly GCF_040807025.1. Lineage (NCBI taxonomy): Eukaryota > Metazoa > Chordata > Aves > Struthioniformes > Struthionidae > Struthio > Struthio camelus. The sequence continues at coordinate 13,984,250 of NC_090956.1, read as the reverse complement.
TAGTGATGAGAAATGAGACAAAAAGTTTACAAACTTTTTTCATTACTTTATCCATATTTTAATGAAAGGTGCCATTTCAATAGTGGAAGTCAAAAATGAGCTTTAAAAAATGTGAAAAGAAAGATTTTCTTCCTAAAGGAAGATAATACCATTCAGCATTCTTTAAATGAAATATTCAAGTAACATTTGGGGGAGGGGGACAGAAGGGGGTACCACTAATCTTCATTTACTTGACACTAGTCAGAGATTCACTACAAGTTCACAAATGATTGTATTTAGTCCAAAACTCTACAAATACCTAATTTTTCTCTTCATCAATAAAGCTCCAACTCAATTTGGAGCAAAACCCTCTTTGCTCTATCAGACTACAGAACAAGCTAACAATGTAGTAATGAAGCTGAACAAATTGAAGAAATTTTCTTAGGAGATTCAATTTTGAGTTAATATCTTTCTTCTTTGTCCAGTGTATATTCAATAAGCAGCTGAGGCCAAAGAATAGAATGGCTGTGTTTAGCTTCTTTTGCCTTTGCCTTAAGCTTCATTTCACTTGCTCCCTTGGCAGTACATCTGCCTGCTTCTTTCATGAAGATATCACCTTTCTGAAAGGACACAGAAAAGCCATTTGTCATCCCAGAGGGGCCTATATCTAGCACTGTTCTCTCACTGCTATTAGATCCTAGATTAAATGCAAGTTATCAGCTGCCATGGATGATTTTTTTTTTTTTTCTTCTCCACCTGTAAAAGGATTGTGTTTTCCTGGAGCAATATGAAAGGACAGGACTCTTTCTGCAGCCTGTCACTCTGAGAAGCTGTGAGAGGAGTTGACATTAGCATGCTCAAAGCCTTTATGGTTGGAGGTCTCTTCAGCTCTGCAAAGCTGCAAGTGTTTTTACTCCAGATTTCTACAGCAGGTCTTGTTGTGTTCCTTCCTGTCAGCACTGTTCAGTTTGTTCCTGTCTGGGGATAGGTGACAGCAAAAGCTTTCTACTACTTTTCAAAGTTTTCCTCTTGGTGAAAGCAGATTCCCTTGTCTTCCTTGACATTTCAATAGCTTGAGTTGAATCTGAAAGCTGCTGAAAAGTCAGTTCATTTCAGCTAACTGCCCAAAAGATTGGAAACTTTAATGCTTTAGCTTTTTCTCCTCAGTCCTTGAGATATTCTCTCACTAAACAACTCTCTTCCCCTTTCTACCTCTCCCATATTCTTTCACCTGTGCTCTGTACCTCCAGCTTTCTTTGTGCTCAGGTTTCATATTCATTTCCAGAAGGAACATGGATATTCTGACATTTGTGTCCAACACTACTTCTCCGAGGTAGAACATATGTTCTACCTCGGAGTGAAACGACACTGGTAAAACTCAAAGTCGTCATCACCACAAAAGCCTGGCCAAAGCAATCATTAGCCAAGTAATACAAGTCACAAACTGAATTAAACCTGCAGCCAAAACTGGGCTAGCTCAGCAGAGCTCAGTCTTGGAATGAACCTTGAAAGAGAGATGGGGAGAAGAGCGAAGAGCATTTCTTCCTCTTTCATCTGGAAACCTCCTAGGAAACTTTGCCTGGTGCCAGCAGGCACCTAGATTAACATGCCTGGCCAGGAGAGCAGCACAGTTAGCCAAGTCCTAACCCGTAAGGGAGTAAATAGTGTTTTAGGTTGCATCTAACTCTATCTGGAGGCAAGGCATTTTGTGCTGCAGATGTGACAGAGGCATGCAAGACTGCTAAGAAAAATTCTGTCTGCAGATGGACCCGACCAGAACAGAGATGGGTTCAAGAGCTGGCTTGCGTGACCTTTCCTGTTCAGCCAGATCCTCTCTCGACCATATCCTCTCAGATGCTCACAGCACCACAGAAAGACCTTGCTCACCACCACTGGAGGCTGAGTGAAGATAATGGTACATGGCCGAACTTGCCTATTTCCTCTACAGAGGGAAACACCCACTAAAAGGCAAAACTACTGAATGACTGTTGATAATTTTTCACGGAAAGAATCAGAGAGAAGCCTGTGTTACTGTACCCTTTAATCCATCATGAAGAATGATTATCTTCTTACATTCCAAACAGTTGGAGGCCTAATTAAAATAGCATTTCCCTTACCTGACATTCAGTGAAGAGCCCTAAAAGGGCTGGTAAAGAAAACACCTTGTCGCCCTGCAAAGGTCGTGCTGCTCAGTAGTGTTCTGTTATGTTTTTAATCAGAAGTGGTGTCTGTTATGTCCCTTTTTATAAGGGAGTCAATGCATTAGACTACCTGTGATTTGTGTTTTAGATGGTCTTGCTACTGCAGGATGCCAGAGGTGGTCACATACGGTGCACGTATTCAGGCAAGAACAAGAAGGGGAATAGGGAGAAAACAAATTAAATATTAAGGGGCTAACATCCACCAGAGTTTCTGCCTGCCTCACTCTACTGATCTCAGAAGGGTTGTACACACCACAGGATTGGTTTAGGCCTATGGAATTAACCTTGCTAAACATCATCACTCTACCTTTTAAAAAGAAGGATGATTAGGAGTTATACAGATTACGCTAAAAAGTTTTCCATTCTGTCTTATGGATATGTGATTTAGCAGAATCTGTATTTTGCAAGAGGGCATTTCCTTTCCCCCTCCTAACCATTACGTGCTTACAGTAGCGGACAAGACCTTCACTGTAACAACAGGGCTAATGAAATAGTAAAATGAGTATTTCTACCAGTATTCCCAAGAAGCTGGCTGGACTGGGGAACATGATCTCCATAAAAAAGCCAAGACTTTAAAAACCTTCAGCATTTTCTTCTTGAAAGGAAGGAAGCTAGAGAGACAGAGAGTAGGATCCAAAGACAATATTCAGGGCAGAGATTTGAATTTGGTTCCCTCATACCTCAGTTTGATTATCCTGGGCTCTAAGCTAGCAGCTGTTCTAAGATCTTCCTCCTATCAGCAGATACATTTCCACGAAAAGTTTTCATCTCAATGAATCTGAAATGAAAATGTCCCTGCCAGGTTTGTATTCAGCTCCATGGTATGTCAACATGCTTCTAGTTTTCATGTTGGCATCGTGTGTGTCCCCATCACTAGTACCCAGCACTACAGAAGTGATTCCACCTGATCCAGAAGTTGTGACACTCCTGAGCTACCATCTGTGCTCCAAAGGTCAGAAGTTTTCTCCTGCTGAAGTTGCTGTGAGAAGGTTTGGTGAAAAGCCGGAGGTTTGGTTCGTGAGCTACCACTTCATTTGAGTGGATTGCTCTGAGACAGGTGCTGGGAAATGCTTCGCCTCTAACATTTTCCTACCAAAACACTCTATGAAGGAAAGTCTGACGTGTCTAGAAAATGGCAAATGCCAATGAGTAGACTGAGTAGATTGCATTATGAATCATGGAATGGGAAATAATAATAACCAAAACTGTCCAGTTTTCCATCTGCTACGATGGCCCAGGCAGAGGGTTATATTGTACAAGCTGCTTGCCATTCTACAGTGAGCAAATAGCAGCTGAAGACATCATCTAAGCCAATTACATAAGCGCAAACAGAAAAGAGCTGTCAGAAATTAAGAAGGATAATACCACTCTCTGAACAGTTATCATGTTGAAAAGAAAAGGAGGGATGAGGTCCAAGAGTGACAAATATCAAAAGACAAAATATTGCCAGCAAAAGAGAAGGTAATTAAATTCCACCTCAGCTTCAGCTGACCCAGCTGCGTTACCGAGGTAGTAACAACCCTGTTTTTCCCCTTTTCTTCCTGGAGTCAATGCTTTGAGGATGTTTGCTCTTTTCTATGCCCAGGGACACAACCAAACTTCAAAGCTGCACCCAATGCAGTACATCGGCCTGTTGCGTACCTGTGCACCTCCCCTGTCAAAGAATTGAGTTCAGCTGTCATGAAGAGCCCTCTCTTCTGCACAGCTTCTGCCGGTATTCAGGACTGAAAAAACACTAATTAGGAGCTCCGCGAAGCAGGCAAAGCAAATATGTCAAAGCTAAAAAGCTTTCAAACGCAATGAGAAAGTGCTGAAAAAGGGTCCAGAAAAATTGTTTACATGAACAAAGCAAAGGGCGCTGTCCTGTCACATCAGCTTTGCATGTTGATTCAGAAGTTTCCGGAGCCCCTTTCAGGTAAATTACACATTGTGTCCAAAATTGTATTTGGAAGCTTTACCAATGCATATTAATCAAGATGTTAGCTGCTAATATTGAAGTGCTGACTTCAAATCAGGAAAGGTGCTGTACTCAGCACTTCCAAAACATGTTTCCAAGAGTATTAGATAGAGATAAATAAGATGGACTAGCTTTAATAGTTATTATATTTTCACTACGTGCCTCGAGAAGCAACGACTATGCTGAGAAACTAAACAGAAAATTATGGTGATATAGTACAAAATTAAAATAATAAAAGCCAAGAAATAATAAAATACAGGGGGAAAGGTATCCATCTGAGGGTTCTGTCAAAATAAACCGCAAAGCTCTGAAATTCCATTAGGAAATATCCTTGCAACTGGCATAAGAAAATTATGTATCTGCATGTGAAAATTGACTTAATAGACTGAAGCAAGAGCTTCATCTCTGAGCTTTATACCAGACCGGGCAAAGATTAGAAATGAGTAGTGAGTAGCTGCATTATTTGCTTTTAACAATCTTCTTTCCCTCCCTCCCTTCCTCCCAGCATTCCTTTTCTAAACAAAAAGCTCCAGATAATTTTGACTAGCAGATCACAGCAAGTCAATAGAAGGGTTTGCTTTCCCTCTTTATCTTTCCTTCAAAAAAGTGTAGTGCTAGGATGCTAAATTGGGTTATAAAAATAAATATATCATTTTTTAAATGTGTGACTAACGTATGAAGAAGTTTAATATCAGACACCAGGAAAATATATAGTAAGGGTTTAGTCATTCATCTTGATATAGATGAATCAAGAAGGCTGCTTCTACAGGCTATTATACCAAGCTACGCTCTTATAACTTGTCAAGCATTAAAATTATTAGGAAATATAGGGAGATAAAAATAAAGAAAGTTCTGTATTCCCACGATGGTACTTATTCCAGTGAGAGGCATCAGAAATTTCCTGATACATCAGCCTTGTTGTTCATGATGGATGCCTGTTTCTGCAAATTCAGACCCATTCCAGAGATGTCAGTGAAACTGTTCCCGATTCTAAGCCTTCCAAATTTTTTGAATCAACACATAGATATTCTTCATCGCTTCATGGTCCAGGCCTCTAGTGCGTTTTAAAAGACACTAAGCAGATTCAAATAAACAGAACATTGTTGTTCTCTAAAACAAATGTCCCAACTTTTCTGGTTTGCTAAGACCAGCACTAGAAATAAGACTACTCTGAGCAAGAGCAGAGAGCGCAGCAGTGCAATATCCTTGCAAAGCTAATGAGCAGTAGAAGTCTACAAACTAGAACTCTATTGGTTTTAACTCTGAGAAATGTATCCACAGGGATACAGGGCGGGTAGGTAAAATAAAGGAAAAGGCATTCCCTCGCTGTAGATAACACTATGATGATGCCTACATGCAGCATTTCTTATTTAAATTATATACAACTTGCATCTGTAAGGGATTTTGAAAGTAGGCCAGGAACAAACATTAAAGCATTAGGCTCACTCATTATACCTGGTAACTGAACTGTCAGTAAACAGTACAGATGATTAAAGGCATAGAGATTACAGGGACATTAGGGAGATCCTGAAATTATACTTTAATTTTATTAAAACTGTGTGAACATCAGCTTTATCAAGGCAACCAATTTTCTGCATTTCTTTTAGCATATGTCTGGACCAAATAGGGGGACAAATACCATAATCAGAGCAAGTACAATACAGGCTTTGAAGGAACAGCTGAATTGTATTTTTCCAAAGCCATTGTATTTCAGTCAGCATTAGAGTTAAGATTCACAACAGCTGCAAACAAAACACGGTGCAAAATTACTTTTCATTAGTGTAGATGTATAAATCCCTGGGTGGTTATTGCCATATCTGAAATCCATGATCAGTCTGACACAGTCATGATACATCAGGTAGCAGTTACTGACCACAGCAACGCAGACACGCGCCATCACCGAGCAAGACCCACTGAGACCCCAGTGATTTCACATACATCGTGACCCTCCCTTTCCCTTCTTCCCCTGTGAGCAGTCCTCAAGCCAGGATTTTCACAAAACAGACATGGCAGAAATGAACAGTGCCAAGAAATCAGTGTTTCTGTCACTCCTAATGCAAGTTCTGAAAGTACTTGGTCTTTTAAACGACAGAGAAACAGATGGCAATCCCCATTCTCAGCATGAAAAGAAAGATGCAGGTGTCGGAATATCTACTCTGACCTGTGGGACAGCAAATGCTCTTCTGTTTATAAGCACCTACATCCCCCCATGGCCACCTGCAAGACACACAGATAAGCAAATAAAAATCAGTCATTAATTAAACTAAGGCACAGAGTTCAGCTGATTAATATGGGAAATGGAAACAGTTCTAATATGGTGAATTAAAAGTTTGCAGCAGTAAACCTTTTTTTTAAAGGCATATAACTATTTCACCATCATTAACAGCAACATGGTTTTCATTTCTACATGCCTTTCTGATGAAGGGCCCAAAGCAAAAATGTGACATTCAGAGCTATAGAAAGACATTTTGGTGTCTGAAAGGGATATTAATTTAGCATCCCCATTACTCCAATTTACCCTGCTAAATTTATCTGTGAGAAGATGTGCATTCAAAGAAAGATCACAGGGGGAACACCCCCCCCCCCCATTCCACTAAGGTAATAAAATTAGGATTGCTATTCCATGACCATATTTATTCCATTCAACATCCTCTAGCTGTGGTGGCAAAATAATGTGACATCTTTTCTAAAAAAATGGCAGTGATGAGAAATTAAATGACATGCTTAAAACCCATAAAGCACCAAATACCAGAAGCCAATAAAGAAAGCATAATACCTACTTCATAGTCCCACACACTGCCTATCCCACTTATCCTGCACTTCTCACTTCAAAGACGCTTAAAATACTTCCCTGACTGAAAATAATTTCCAGACTTTGCACAGAGATTATTTCACCCATCATTTTTTCAGAGTAAAAGACAGTCATTTCTGAAGTAGCATTTAACAGCACAGCAGCCTGGAACAAAAGATGAAGAATAACTTATTTAAATGAACTGTGGGAGGAAATCTAGAAAGGCAGAACTTTCCTTTCAAAATTAGCTCAGGATATTGGTTTAAAAATTTTCTGCACGTTGTAAAAATTACAACAAGCCTTTGAAAGAATAAGATCTCATATGCTTCACTAGTTGATCACTCCATCCCGCCATACACCATCCTGATAACTGCACATTAGCTCAACTATTGAAGTGCTTTAGCTAGAAAGTCACCAACTCCAACTCAAAAGCGTTCCTTGGTGACCTCTCATTCAACATTGACTGGACTGATCCAAATGAACTAGGAAATCGGGCAACAAGCAATGCAAATAATAACAATATGTATTTTTTATAAGATTTCTTTCTACCAGGGGATTAAAGGATCATCTAGCAGATTTCTCCACCCAATCATAAAGATGCTGACTTGAAGTAAAACCCTATGCTTTCTTTTTGGGAACACAGAAGTTATTTGTCATGTTGGCATGTGCCCTGGATTCATTCTGAGATGTCCCTCTCAGCCCAAGCGTGGGAACACACTGGGGACAGCTGGCTGAACTGGGAATCTTCCCTTAATATATGCACTTAAGGCACGTGAACAGTGCTTCAGTAGCCAAAAGCCATTCCCATCTGTCTGCACAGCACTGTGCACCTGCACCCCTCTTAAGAGTTTTTTGCTGAGGTATACAGCTCCCAGGCTATCAAGGGGCTCTCTGCTATTCGTCCCATAGACCACAGAACATGACGTTTCTGTTAACAGCAGTCTCCCTGTGCCAGCAGCCCAGGGTTGGCATCACATCCTCCGAGACCTTCTCACGCCCGCCATCTAATGCAAAAAGCGCTACAACCCAGCAGAAAAGGGGAAGGTACAGAGTTCACAATGACCGCCGGCTGCCAACAAGACAGCTTGTGTTGCCTCACGTGACTAGAAAAGCCATGAAGGCCAAGTCATCTGCCTGCCTGAAGACAGGAAAGAATACGATATAACAGGCTCCGATATAAAAATTTCATCACACATTGTCGTAAATAAATTTAGCCCAAAAGAAACACAAGTATGAGCATTAGAGATAACTGTGCACATCTGTTCCCACACAAGAAGCAAGTGAAAGCTGCAACAAATAGTCAATCACATAACATGAAAATAATAAATATTTTTTCCCTTATAAATTCTCTGCAGTCTCAGGTTTTGAATGGTAAAGCCAAAGACGACAAAGCTCTTCCCTGTCATGGCAGTTACTATGGTACCCAAGCAATTGTCCACGCTGTTATTTTAGGAATTCTCTGTTGCATTAAGATTTTGCAGAGCATCCTCAGGTCCTGGGGAGCCACAGGATACAGAGCCTCTGGCAGGAGCTGTTTGACACTTCGTGGGATTCACCTTCTGAGCAGGAACAGCTGCTCAAAGTTGACCTGTTAATGATGGCTCCTTGCACAGCTTCCATGCAGCCGCCCTCAGCTAGGGAGCAGGAAGGAGGTTGCTTGGGATTTAGAAGACAAGCAGTCTGAAATCACATGTTAAGAGGAACCGCAGAAGAACAGATTAAAACAGGAAACCAGGCTTGTCTAACAGCACCTCTGTCACTACAAACCTGCTGCCCTGTCTCACTTTAGCATGCTTCTGCCATATTACCTCTGTCCCAGGAAAGGTAGAGCTGCTTCAGGGTAATTCTAGGGCAGAGTGAAAGACAGCTGAAGTTATCAGTCTGTATTAACAGGAATAGGTATCTGTGAACTTCTTTAAGAGATACTTAACACAGGAAAACATGTTTATATGGAGAAAAAAAAAACACAAAACAAAAATAATGGTGCGCTCATTCAAAAAATTTTTGCTTATCCTCAACATTCTCAGAGATAATTATCCTTGAAAAAAGTAATTTTTTGAGCTTTTTCCCTCCCAATTAATTTATCCCAACTGTTCTTGCAATGAAATTAAAATTCTTTCTCTATTTAGGCTTTAAAATAATCTATTGCCTGAAACCAACCATCAGAAATCCACATCGTAGTTTTTCCTGAAGAGTAAAGCAGACAAGATGGAGAGAAACAAATCCCTTCTTTGGGTTATAATCATCTTTCACAACTAAAAAACCAATGGTCTAAGAAATCACATATTATAAATGATTAAATACTGTAACATAATAATTAGTGTATAACAAAAATCCACTTCAGAGAATCTTCCTGAATACCGGTATCATACTTTCGTACACGAGCCAAATCTAAGATTTGCATATCCCCCTGCATTAGGCATTAATTATCCTAAGTAAAGCTGATATTGTTTCTGTCTTAGAGTGATGACAAGTAGATCACTCCTCCATTGGCAGCCTGAGGAAGGAATTACATGCCTTAGTGAAGATGTCCTAAATTAATTTAATGACCTTCATGGATGGAATACAACTTTTTTTTTTTTTTAAATAATTATCACTATTGTTTGCTTTTTTCAAAACCCGGGCTCTTTTCCCATAACAATAAAAAGGAATGTTGTTTAAAACGTTTATTTACTATCAGAAAAAAAAAAATCAATTCCAGCTGCCAAAATATCATAAATCACTAACATAGCCAAAATAATTGCAATATATTTAACTGAACTGAGAAGAAAAAGGAAAATCATAGATTACTATAATAAAATCCTCATCTGTGTCAGAAACCAGCTCTTCTACCTAGTCTTCCCCGACATTGTCTTTGCCTGGATATATTTCCCGGCCTCTAACAGAGCTTCCTGTTACTTAATTTAAGCTTGCTATTAGGAACCTCAAAATATAGACACAAAAAAGTGTGAAACTTGATTAGATTTAATATAGGCATATATTCAATTAGATATTATTCAATAGCTTTACATAAGATAACTTCAGAAGTTATGATATCAGTATGTCAATTAGCACTTCAGAATCGTAGAACAATTTAAATTTGAAGGAACATTTAGAGCCTAGTCCAGTCTCCTGCATCTATCAGTCCAAGTATCTATCAGACCGGGATGGGAATAATCCCACGTCTTACAGTTTACTAAATGTGGCTTTGGCCAACTGGGAAGGAGGCATCCCCTGTGACCTGAAGTCCACCACGTTTGGCTATCTTTGATATCAACAAAACTAGAACAACCAATAAAAACATTAAGAAGTCTTTCTTTTTTCAGAATTCATCAAAGCTAGGATTCAAGACGGGATCTTCCGCATAACTTTATAATAAACATAGCGGCTGTGATGCAGCGGTGGTTAGTGCACTGCAACACTCTTATGGCATATCACTTGGCTTCTGGTTTCTCCAAAGGGACCAGGTTTCCATAGTCCCTGTGTCATATGTCCCAGCCTCATGTGGATGTATTGATGACAGAAAACTTAAAATGCCCCTAGACCACCGTATTACATCACTGAATCCTGAATATACATTATGTATTTGTTAACAATTTGTTTCTTGCTTGGACTACTGAGATGATTAAACTCATCTAACATCCAACTCTGAGTATGTTGAGTACTATATTCCCTTGAAAATATGAATATCTGACCATATATTTATTTTCTGTGGCTTTCAATATTTTCTCATATAATAATAAAACAAAATCTTAAATACAATTTATATGTAGGCTTCATATCCTAATATTTTCCTGTCCAGGTGTTTTCTCCATACTGGTGTGTGTGCATATCTAGTGCAGTCCACGTACTCACTACTGATGATACTGAAGAAGTTTTGAGGGCCCCAATGCATTTTCTTTTCTCATTTTTTATAAGAAAGTAGTAAAATACTGTAATATGCTCTGCTCCAAAAGACCTTCTTAAAATAACATTTGTAAAACAGCTGTTGGTGGACTGTTAAGGTTGGGAGAAAAAATTTGGTGACATAAAATAAAACCCAAAAAAGGGCTATAAAAATTATTTCTATGGCTTTCTTAAATGCAGATCTGCCTGAAGATCTGCATCTCTGTGCTGTTTGTATATAACTTCAAAAAACAAGTGGCAATGAGCTTGTGTGTTTGTCTCAACCAGCTGCACAGAGCCCTTAGTATTTTCACTTGATTTTCTTTCCACTTCATATCTGGCCCTCAGCCCATTCCATACTCAAGTCCCCCAATCACCCAACAGCCTTGTCGCTTCTTTCATCTTCCTGGGGCTTTGCTCAAAGGCCTGTGCAAAAAGCAGCCAGGGTTTCATAGTTACATGAAGCAGAGGGAACCTCTTGTTAAGTTCATGCCAGGGTCACGCATGATTCAACTTGCAGTGCTGTGATTACATTGTCTCCTGCTTCAGACTGGAGATATGCAGGCATCTTATATAATATTTGGGCTGCCTCCCTAGAGGGTCTCCCTCAAGAAAACTGAGCAGCCAGCATGTGAATGGATATAGATTACCTCTTAGTATTCAGTACAACGATGCAAGTTTATACTAGCAAACAAATTGGTCCATCCCTTCAATCAGGTCACCTCTGCTTAAAACACAGAAGCAAACTTAACAAATTAACTCTCTAACTCCCATAGCCTTCAGCCCCTTCCAGCCATCATTCTCTTCTTTGCAATGGCACGTACTACTATTGCTTCTTAACATTAAGGAATATTAAATGAAGATTCAAAATAATTTTGAAAAACATTTTGAGAAGGTAGCATCACTTCAAGGAAGCATTTCTTTTCTCTTTGTAGAAGTGCTACTAAATATAAGCAACTCTGTCTTTGAAAAAGTACAGAGAGCTAGGAAATGAGACATGATTCCTTAAATATAGCTGCCTATTTCTGAAGCATACCTTTACCTAATACGTCCATAATGGCTAGAAAAGAATAGACTGTGTAGGCACTTGAGCAGTGCTAGAAACAGGGAGGAGGAGGTGTTGCTTGCCTAGATTATTTCTAATAATGAAAAGGTTTTCACGCAGCCTTTAACCTACTAGAAATTGTATAACATGTACTAATTCTTCTTTATTTCAGATCTTCATAATCCATCCAATGAAAGCTTTCACTGGAGAATTAGTGACAAATTTTATTAAATACTATGTCATGGACTTTTTAAAGATTATCCCTCAGAGATGATCATTACTTCTTGACACTAAGAAGGAAGATTGCATTTTCACTATCCAAATCAAACACCATTTATGTTAGTTCCTTCTTTAATTTGCAAGTTCTCCCACAAGCAGAGTTTGGTTCTGCTGGCCGTGCCCCACTGCTAAGCTTTACTGTCGCAGAAGCACATGTCATGGGGCTGAAGGCATCAATTCAAACATGAAGGATTCTGACAGAAAAAGCAGTTTCAGAAAAAGGAATTTTTCATGAGCAAAATGCCTTTTTGAACTTTTTTCCCAAAGTTCCTGCTACAAAATATTTTACTAACAGATTCCTAAATACAATACTGCACTGTAGGTCAATTAAGTTGCAGTTAGTTATGATGCTACATTGTTCCGTCCTTCATCTATAAAATTTGAATTTCATAGATGCAGAATTTACTTACCACATGCACTTCAATCTGAGCAAACTACCTAGTATGGCATAAACATCACACTGCTGAGGGTATATCAGAGGAGGGGGTTTCAAGCTGGCAGACTTCTGTAGAGAAGGGCAATGCCAGCTCCATAACAGAGCTCACACAAAACAGCTTTGAATTGACTTCAAAGAATATTTCACCATTTTTGCATCAAATTTCTTTGTGTTCCTATTCTATGAAAAGAAAATAGGTGTTCTGCTTTTTTAGTTCCTGTTTAGAATGAAAGCAAAGATTGAACTACTGAAATGTCCTGTGAGACTGAAACACTGATTTTCTACCCACCCCATCTCTCAGGACAAGCAGAGGTCAGCGGAACCTCCTTGTACTTCAGTCAAGAACTAATTGACAGGTTCTCTCCTCCCCATCTCAGGGATAACTTGTCTTGCAAAGTGACCCTTGTCTGCTTATTCTCAGGGAAGATGCCTTCTCTTGTGGAAGTTATGAAGAGCTCAGTAAGAGAATAGATCCTTGGTACTCACTAGTCAGATTTGAGGGTCCGAGTTTAAAAGAAAAAAAAAAAAAAAAAAAAGATGCAAGCTTCATTCTTAGTTCCTAATGCTGAATCAGAATAATTTTTGCTGATTTCATTTTTCTGTCAGCAGTTTTGATATCAGCATATTGGGACACTGCAAGATTTAAAATGGTCACTATTAGCTGAATAAAAGTTCTGGCTATAAATTGGAAGCAGGTATGTTTTCTAAAGAATACATCTATCTCAACAAGGTTGCTTTCTGAACAGATGGGAAAGAGAAAGTAATTGATGGGTGAAGTCCAGAGATACTGGAGATATTTTTCATCCATTTCCAATGTTACATTTGCTCTTCCTGAGGATGGGGCTCGGTTACCTCCAAAAGTGTCAGAGATTGGCTATTGCCAAGGAGAACTTACTGATTATGATGGGCAAGCTGCTGAATTTCGTGTCTCAAGCCAGGCTTTCTTGTTAACTGCTGTTCCCCTTCACAAATGTCCAATTCATCACCAATATCTACAGTGGTTCACAGCAGATAGGCTTCACAGGTAACCTCCTCTAGACTGCAGAGTTCATTTGCAGGCAGAGCACAACCTGTAGCCCTTGTTTTGGCTAGCCTGTGTCAGCACACTTCAGCAACAGAACAGGTGAAGGGGCTATGTGATGATGTGCGGAACTGCTCTGAAAGCACAAAACTTCACTTGAAAAGTAGTTGCCAGGTCCAGAAAGTCAGGCATTTCATTGTTCACATCCAAATGACTTCACAGGTATTTGAAATTCTAGTTTGTATCCTGTCAGGACCCATTTTAAACATGCTGAAGTGTATATTCCAAATCAGATGTGTATTCAGCATCCTAATACAAAATAAGTAGTAAAAATGAGAAACTATACAATACTTATAAAAAAAAAGTGTATCGGCTGCACTCTGATGACTGGGCTGTAAAAAACAGCAATGCTGATGTGAGCTGAGGAGTTTATAATTAATAGTCTAATCAAAGTTTATTATAAAGAGATGAAGAGCTAGTAGCCCTGCTCAGTTTCTTCTTAAAGTGTAGAGGTGAGTTGAAGTGCAAGAGAGCAAAACGGCAAACATATCTTAATATGAGTATATAGAATCACTTGCTGCTCTTTCTAGCAATGCCCAATTTGCTATTTTAATATTTCCCTGTGTTGGAGGCAATTTTTTTTTCCCCCCTGTATGGTGATCATACAGTTACATTGCAAAAGAGAGTGGGTGGCTCTTTCTAATCTATTGATTAATGGATGGGGAAGGGAAAACAGAATAGGAATTTCCAACTTTGGCACAATTTGTCAGACCCTCAAGTTCAGAGAGATGCAAACATCTTTCCTTGGGAGCCCACACTTGCTCTAACTGGAATCATCACTGCTAAAGGGGAGCAAGTATCACAAAGAAAGGAAGAAAAGGGAAGGAAAGAAAACAAAGGGAAAAAACGATTCTAGGGAGCAGGCATATACCAGACACGCTCTACCAGGGCTTCTGTCAGTGGAGATGCAAGGCACTAGGACAAAATAGGAATTTGCTGTTCTTGCAACAAACCATTCTTGAAATAAAACATTATAATACTGTGCTACTCTGACCATGCCTGTTAAATTGCTATCTCCTTGCATCATTAGTTCCAGCGCAGCTAAAATTTGGCACACAAGTAAAAATCTGATATGACCACAGTCTACAACTATCACAGAGGACAAGAAGAAAGAAGTAATATTTCTAATCATGGAGCTAACAAATAAAACCAATACAAAACTAATAACCAATATAAAACAAGATTCAAAGTTTGGAAGTCAAAACTGGAGAAAAGATTAAATGTGGGAGACATACTGTTAGCTATTTACTGACTAATATAGAAGATGGCCCACTTCTTGAAGTTATTCCATTCAAGATTTAATATCTTGCTCAAAGAGGCATTAATTTTGGCAAGAATTACTGGGTGGAATTCCACAGCATGTGGGTGCAGATTGTCTGGGACAATCACAATCATGTCTTCTGTCATTCAGACCCGTGACTCATGTCTTTATCAGTCTCTCTGATTTGTAATAAGTCACCTGCATCTTGAAGACAATTTTACTCATCAAATTCAAAGTCACCTCTCAGCTCCTGCACTCGTCTCTTTATTCAAAAGGGCTTGGTGGAGTTGAAGACTTCCCTCAAGCACAGAGGATTCCTCTCTCTATCTTCTCTTCCGATCTCAAATCTTGCTATCAAATCTTTCAGCACAGTGTTATTTGCTTGAACTGCTATCATATCCTACTATCCATCCTTTATTCCTCCTTTTTCCAGCTTCCCTTATTTAGCCTTTCTGCAAAGAACAAGTAAAAGAATAAAACAAGTACCACCTCATACTTTACCTACAAATTCACAGAAAAGTGATAGATTGCAGCAAGCAGAAACCTATTATTTGCCTGAAGGTTATAGGAATGCAAAGTTTGGCTGCAGTCTGAATTTCAGAAGTGACTTCTACAAACTATGCTATAGCTTTTCCTCTCCTGCCCGAGTCAAACATCACAGGCCTTTGAAACATATTGTCAATTATGAAATTACTTACAAATGTCATAATAATGTATTTTGAAGTACAACCCAAATAATGCTTCTAGTAAATTATGTAAAAGTTAGTTATAATTTTCTCTTTAGGTATACAGGTAAATTCACTTGCTGTTCCCTGTATAGCAATGAAATTCATAGTGATAAGCAAAGAAAGACTGCCAAGTTGAGATAAGACGTGTCTTATTGCCATGGAGACAACGTGGTGGATGCTATTAGAATCTCTACTTACATCTGATGACATCTGTGGAAGGAACAAAATGACAAGAAATTAAACAGCCCCACCACAGTCTACCAAGAAACAGTTACCAAAAAGAACCAGATTAAAAGACTAATCCTACCTAAATTTTTCATCAGTGAAACACCCAAAATTGGAGCTTGCTGCCTTGCTCTGTGATGTTTTATCACTGATGTAATCTGTTTGGATAATGGGTATTCAGTGCAGATGATGGTTCCTGCTCAGAAGAACCTTGCTGTACTAACAGATTTCTCATTCTAGGATTGAGCTTCTATCTGAGAAGTGTTTGAATGTGGCTTTTTACATAGTTCCTTTCCAGAGCCAGGGGCAGCAGGCTAGGAGACCCTGAACTCTGGGATGTGTACATGTAGAACATACTGAGTGTATCTTCTGCCATATGAATAGGGATTTTTTCCCCTCAGTTGACTGAGCCCAAGAGTGAGAAGTCTAAGGAAACTTGGAACTGAATGTCCACTTTAGATCCAAAGGAAAGCTGTGCCAGGGAGAAAACATGAATCAACGCTTCTGGACTTAAACAAGACTTCCTGAGGTCCCTTTCAACCAGAATTACCCTACAATTCCCTAATCATTTCTAAACGTAGAAACCCAGGGTACAAAAAGTCTTCATTATTGATTCCAACTGTAATACAGTAGCTGTTTTGCCAAATATACTTTTTGATGGTCATACTTTTTATTGATAATTCATGAACTAAAAATCAGGAAAATAATTTCTTTCTTCACCACAAACTCCACTCGGTTTTCTAAACTACAGACATTGATTCATGTCTCTTTATAGGTCTCTGTTTTCTTCCTCTATATCTTCCAACATGCAGAGTATAGGAGGAAAGAAAATGCTAGCAGAAGTATCTAGTATTTGTTTCTCAGTACAACCTTTCCTCAAGGGAGGAGTAAGACTTTAGGCTAAAGTCCGTCACAGCTCTCATCAAGGCTAGCTTTAGTTAGAAGCGTCATTGCAATAACATTAGATCACTGGGTTTGCACTACACAACATGGAACTTTCTAGAATTCATTTACTTCGTTATCAAACGAGTAGCTTCCCAAGTCAACCGTCCCTCATTTCAAAGTACACTTAGCTTTAACCCAAGATTAACCCGTATTCTAGAATGACTTGCTATTTCTCTTGTTGTACATGCTTTACAGTGATAAATTCCCAGTAGATGAGCACAGAAGGGTTGAAAGATTTGTTTCTGCCAAATAAAAACAACCGAATCCCATAATGTGCATGGTCCCCTCAAGAGTAATTCTTTTGCTATCTTTTATTTAGTTCTTGTAAGACACAGACTCCCTTTTTGTAGGCCCTGATGCAAAGAAGATGCCAAGCTGCCGGTTGGCTGCATGGTTCTCTGTCAGTACTAATCACATAACCTGCTTTAAAGATTTAAGAGGCAGCACGTCATCTTCAAACTGCAGCACCACTGTGTTACTCCTTGTGCTGCAACTGCGATGCAGTCGCTATGTTTCACACAGGAATAATCTTCCTCCTCTTTCACTCACTGCACCATTACCCTTGTGTCCCACTTCCCCCGCAAAGGTCCAAAGTTCCTGCACAATGACAGTTCAGTCACACACATACCATAATATGGAGCTTTTTAAGTCTCTCTGTTATGCTCTGACCCTCTCATAATATGAGCTACATGAGCACATCAAGCATACACTAAAAAGCTCCTTCCTGCTTAATAGGAATATTTTGAACTATTTAGTAGAATACCCTCGGACAAAAGTCTACTCGGTCTGATAAATTGTCTAGCAGGGAAAAAAATTTCTTCACACTACTTCATTTATTTTTGTGTTTTCTGCCTTTCTTTACGCGTTTTCTTTTATTTATAGGTTCTTCTTGGTGAAATATGAGCTGAAAATATATTTTCCCATTTTGTGTCATAAATATTTTAGGAATATGAGTGTATATATCAGCAACATTGATATATAATAGAAGCTGTCTTTGATTTATTTATTAATATTAACCAACGCTTTAAAAATCCACATTCAGAATGTGACTAAAGGTGGATTTTCCTCATCACCTGCAGTGAAGCTGATTCTATATCCAACTTAAATCTTATTTGTGCTTGCATCACAGCATGGTTTATTTATATGTCCATTTACAGATAGAGGAGAGAACTACATGCAATTTAAGCAAAATGCCCTAAAAACAAAAAAAAAACACACACTGTGGTACTGAAAATGACACCATAAAAACTAGGCAGAAAATCACAAGACAAATAATTAATATGAAGAAAGGAGGAAAAAAGTAAACAAAAAAGATCAGCTGACCAAAATACTGTATACAAATTTCACATCAGTCACCTTGGAAAGGTTTTTAGATGAGCTGGCTCAATAGAAAGCTGCCATGAGCTGAGAAGACCCTTGACAGTCCAAATTCAGATGGACTCCTGAGATGAAGATTAAGAATTGCCATAGCCTCAGTTACCAATGAGGGTTCAAGATGATATATGATTTTTCAATAATCTTCATTTTATAAGGAGTTTCTAAAATCCAGGTGAGTGGGTGTGTTTAGATGGATTTTTTCTTTCCGAACTATTCAATTTAGTATTTTCAGATTCTGAAAGTGAAACCAGCTGATACTTTAATTTGCTTATGCAATTGAAATAGTATTCAGAAATATTCCATTAGCTAGATGTACATGGATATGGATATTTCAGAACGTGAAAATGTCACTTAACTACCGCTGTCCAGACTTTTGTGTGGTCTTGATCAAAAGTCTTCTGAAATCAGCAGTAATTAGAGACTTCAGGGCCTTCAAGGAACTGTCTTGGCTGCTCTATGACTCAGTTCTTCATATGCTTAAGCAAAAATAACTCCCCTAATTATAGAGTCATTGTGTGGCTAAATTTATTAAAACTTTGATTAGCTAAAATGTTGTGATGTTAAATACTAGATATAAGTTAGTTCTGTATATACTTCTAAATAGAATGCAAGACTTCTGATTAGAAATCTGACCTTCAGTCCTTTTTCTTCACGTAAGACTAAGGTTCTTAAGCCAAATTCTTTCTCATTTACTCTAAGGTGCATACGGAAGAAATCCTGAAAATACTCTTTTAGGACCTGAAACATTCTTGTACCAAACACAGACAACCATATCCAGGAAGCCCTTAGAGTGTCTATCACTGTTAAAGTAAAAACACTAAATGTTTAGGATATGAAACCCCCCAAAGTTCCAAACCTGAAGCCAAGCTAAGTTTTATGGAGTCTTCCAGAAACTTTAGCTCTGAAAAGATAACTAACATTAGATGCAGGAATTTAAGCTACACCAGGTTTTCCTCTATAGAGTCCATAATAAGAAAAATCTGACGAGGATGAGCCAATCCCCATTTAAAGACAACTTCTACAATCAACACAGGCTCTAAGATTCACCTGTGAAAAATGTCTCATCTGCACCACCTTCACTATTGAACTCAAAATCCCACCATCCCACACTTAGGACATTCCCCAGATCGTTGAGGCAAGCTTTTCTCTAAACACTAAGAAAGTACTGACCGACTGGGCTAGCGTTCCATGTCTTGTCAAAGTACTGTGGGTTTGATTCTGAGCATATACATTTAGTACAACTGAATCACAAGAATCTGCCAGCAAAGGATAACTAATGACATCTAGAAAAGGACAGATCAACATTATTTCCACTGATAAGAAACTATTTCTCTGCTGTCTTTAGAGAAATGTTGTCCAGCACTATTTATTAAGATACATGAATTAATATTTTTCATTTTCATTACAGAGATTTTCAAATTAAAAGGTCATTTGGGGGAATATATTTGATAATTGCTGGTATCAGATTAACAAGGAAAGGCTCAGAACCTGTCAAGGTTCCACTCTATGGTTCAAACTCATAAGAGTTGAGATGCAAATCTCCACTGGGTAGAGACTGAATAGTCAGCGTAGAACTACATGACCATGATTTATTCCTGTTCCCCTCAGTCACAAACACTTCTTTCAACAGGATCCATCTGCTCTCTTAGTCTTAACAAAATAATGAATCACTTAGGATAAATCAGAAAACAATACTCTAAAAATGTGTTAACATTTCCACAGCACTGAATACCCTACAAATGCTCACTTACCAGGAGTGAAAAAAACCACTGCCCTTTTTAGTCTCAATCTCAATTCATAATATGGCTCAACATCCAAGTAGTAACAGACATGGTAAATGCCTCTTTAGTTTAGAGGGTGGCTACAAGTTTTGCCTACTGCATCAGCAGAAAAGATCAAGTCTGGTAGCATTGTCCAGTATCATATGCTGATAAGCATAACGCCTTAATCCCCTCTTGCTTATCAACAGTCTAGCTCCCTGCCCACTTAAGCATTTTCTTGTTCCACATGATCTCCTGAATTATTTGATCTTGGATATTTCTGGACATCAACAAACTACGAAAGTGTATTCTGTTGACCCTGCGATGCAATAATTACTCTGCCTTTGCTAGAGTGTCCTCTCTCACTGATTACTTTAGCACATTAATACTTACTGTTTGCACTCTGCTGACACAGCAGTAAGATCAGTGTCCCATCTCACATACAGGTTGGTAGTTCAACAAAACCTGAGCATTTCTTTTTCCAGTCCTCTCATCAATAGAAATCTCTAAATGCTAATTAATCAGCCAGCTCAGCCTAACAACTCAACCACTCTTGCAGTCATTTTCTCAACAGCAGCCTTTACATAGTCAATGCAGATTTTAGCTGCTGTTTTTCTGACAGCCATGGGGAAGTTTTCAAAATCCAGCCATTGCTTGTTCTCACTATGGATTTTTCCTTTTAAAAGCAGAATATTCATTTGTCTCATTCCTGGATTCTGTAGGACCAATTTGCATAAACTAGCCAAACTCTCTCTCTCTATATATATATATACACAAGTATTAAATATACATTAAAAATACGAACATCCTGGGGGGAAAAAAAAAAGATAGAACTTCTAAAATGCTTTCTAAAAAAAACTTCCCTGTAATATGGTATTTTTAGGCTTAAACTCACAAGAGGCAACAGATCAGAAATGAAAGTCCCACTGTGCAATTCCCTTTCCTTCTTGTGTAGTGGTTGCTGCTGTATTAGCATGCTCTGCCCACCCCATTCTGGACTCCACACATTTCCTGTGAAAGGTCAGCAATCATCCACTAGAGGAAAAACAACACATGTCTAATGCCGGGAAGAGATTTAACACACCCAGAGACAAGATGGACTCGTTAAGGGCCCTTTGAATGGCTCCTCCATCACAGAAACTCTCTACTTAATGAAGCTGGGAATAGACAAATGGAGAGGCTAGTAAGAGATGCCCAATTGCATGGTTCCCACAGAGCTACAGCCCCTTGAAAATATGTAAAAACAGTGATCATGAACACACCACCTGATACACAGCTTTTAGGTTTTGGAAACACTATTAAACAGTCCTTTGGTGTTCAAATGACTCTTCAGGTCTTTCTGGAGAGCAGTAGGGAAGGCAGACACAGATGTACATCATATCTGCTGGAAAACCTACAGACAATTCTGTTCAGGAGACTTCTGAACATGTCTGCAGGGGAGAATGACTCAAGGAATTTTATCGCCCAAATAGTCTTTCATCTTTTTAGTAGGCTGTTACTGCACACAGCAATATCAACGAGCAGCTGTGCTTATATTACTTAATGCATGTGTCCATAACGAAGCAGATTTCAGCACTTACTATTCACATGTTTTAATGTAGTACTCTAATTCATAGGAAGATACCAGCTTTTTACATGTGATAATGCCCCCCAGGCTGTAAATGGAATGTAAGATTCAAATTACTTGCATTCTCAGAGTCATCCCATATCTTTCTCCTGCAGTGAAAAATTATTGCAGCATTGGAAATATTGGGCCCCAAGGCTAGCACCACAAAAGCATGATTGTTTAGTTTCAGCTCACGGTAACAGTAACCGCCTCAGTACCATACATTCCCAGTAGACCAGCTACCTGTGAGAATCAGGTCTGACTTGCTTGGAAAGGGTTTGCATTTTGCCCTTCATTACATAAATATGCTCAGCCTCATTAAGGGACTATTTCTTCTGAAGCTTATAATGTCTCTTTGCTTTTCAAAGAAGTCAACAGGTTAAAGATACTTCTAAAAAATACATCTGCCCAAGGAAGTAAGTTAGGTATTAGCCTGTCTTTTAAATTTTCTCTTAAGTTCTTATAGATTTCCGTAACCTGAAATGGCAGGAATCAGTAATCTTGGAGCCAGTCCAAGTTGCACCTTTTTAATTGAAATCTCAACTTTTTCATCATCACCATCCTGACAGATGTAATTGTGAATTTATTGTCACTATTACTTCACTTCTTAGAAAAACTATATTCAATGGGTTTGCTAAACAGCTCATTTCATCCACTATAGAGCAAAGAATTTTCAGATTGCCAAAAGCAGAGTTACGTAAATCCAACAAACCCAGAAACTGGTAGTACAGGAGGCCAAAGATAGGTCTCATGTTTCCTAGCCTGCCCTTATATTTATCTAGGGGAATAGCATAATATTACAGACAATCTAGTCATTAAAACACCTCCCACATTTAATATTTATGCTTTCCCTCAATGTATTAGCTAAGTACTTCCCAAAACCAATATTTCACAGAGTATGCCTGGGAAATTGTAAAGCACTACTGTTCCTACAAAGATGAAAAGCAGAAACACAGAGATGAATCTACCGATCCAGTATTTCAAAAGAAGCATGTAGCAGAATTAAACTGCAGCCTGAGACTTCTGAGTGCTTAATGCCAACACCCTCAAACTAGCCTGCCTCCCTGCCAGTCCAAAAATTGACGTCATATCTTCAGCTGTCTCAGACCTCAAAGGAACATCTCCCACAGCTAGGGGGAATTAAACAAAAAGCACGCTCTCTTTATGTGCTCTAATGTATTTAATTTTATCAACTCCATGCCAAGTAAACAGA
Source organism: Struthio camelus (assembly GCF_040807025.1). Classification (NCBI taxonomy): domain Eukaryota; kingdom Metazoa; phylum Chordata; class Aves; order Struthioniformes; family Struthionidae; genus Struthio; species Struthio camelus. The sequence continues at coordinate 13,961,502 of NC_090956.1, read as the reverse complement.
AGACCAAAACTACTCAGGATTTTAATATACACAAATATGAGCATATTGTGTCAAGCCAGAGAGACAGGAACTGCAAAGAGATCAAAGATGGTAATAAAGCAGTTATGGTCTTAGTTTGTCTTTCTTCTTTCTCCAATGCTTTTCACGTCAGAGCAGTTGTTAAAATAGTTCATGGCCCTGTCAGCTGGGATGCATAACCTCTTTTTCATTTTCTTAGGCTAATGGAAGACAAGAGTAGTTACCCATTTTCTATCCCACAGGAGCCTTTGCTGCTTCAGATACTCTCCAAGAGCATGACTTGGATCCAGAGCTCCACACCTATGCATAGCACATACTGACACCATGTCAGCAGAGATGCAGAGAATGAGGCAGGAAAACAAGAAAAAAGCAGCAACCAAGTAAATGAACCGATTAAAGCTGAGATTCCTTTCTTATTCCAATAGTCACAGTAGTGTAAATGTCAGACATGGATCTATAACTCAGAAATTCAAGTAATCTTTTCCTTTTTGAAGAGCACTATTTACAGCAACAAGAGCAAGAAATGATTTTGCACTTAAGAGAAAGATTTTGCCTTGGAATTTTGTTCAGTTCCTAGCTCTGCCATAAACTTCTTGTGCTTGACATAAGCAAGTTATTTGATAGCACCTTGCCTCATTTACCCACTTACAAAGGAGGATATTTCAGTCACATCCATGCAAACTCTTTGAGAAATACCTTGTTCTTAGTGTGGGCTTGTACAAGATCAAGACTGGACTCAAAAATATTTCGACTTACATTTCATTTCAGAAGGATATAGTGTTACATCAGCAGTAATAGGAAATTGGGACCTCTATTACCCTGCAAAGGCAATTATTTTTCAGAGAAAATCACCCAGCTCTTTATTAATAAATGATATACAGCTGAACAGAAACAGTTCTTGGAACATGATTTCTCCAATCCAGTTAAGGCTGGACTGTAGCCAGAGTAAACTCTAAAGCTTACTCCACCCTAGTTTATAACATAAACACAATACTTCTTCCTGAACTGGTAAAACTAGTAGCTGGTATGCTGAGGGCACATCAGGTGAGTGGTTCACCACTAACCTTTTCAAAAGTTCTTAGCAAGCATCCACATTTGGGGCCAAATTTTCAAAAGTTCTTCACTCCTTTACATACTTAAAGTAAATAACTTCAAAGCCAGAAGAGACAGTGTTATCAACAGATGATATTGGTCTATAGTCTGACCTCTTACAAGGAACAGGCTATAAAACTCCAACAAGCAATTTTTGCAAAAAAACTATAATTTTCCTTTTAGTCACCTTATACTCCTAATCCAAATGCAGCATGTGATAAAGAACTCACTTCCATCCTTAAATGAATCATTTCAATGGTGATTTTCCCTCCCTGTTAAACATGGAAAGATTTTCTAAAGTGTTCAGCCTTCATTGGCAATCGCTGAACCCTTACCCCGTGTTTAATCATGTATGAAAAACAATCTCGAGTGGGCAAGCAACATTAAAAATAACCATGTTGACCTAAGAACACAGCTCTACAATTCACATTTGAATTCCAAGGTCTATCTTAGAGTTTTACTTAATTCCAGTCACAAATTTATTGAAAAGAAAGAACTTTCCCTTTATACCTTCTGATTTTTAGTGTTGTGGTCACTAAATACTGTTATAAAACCACTTTGATTTATATTGATAGAAATAATAGTTCTGTACTAATTAAATACATAGCATAATTAAGTTGTGAAACTCCTAGAACAACGCAGAGAAAAGTATAACTGAGTCAAAAAAGGGACTGAATACCTTCACAGAGCAGTGTGCTATTAAACATAGTGAGTAGTAGGCATAGTGCAAACTAGCCCAGGAATTCCCTAAGCAAATCTCTGCTGGAAGCTGGGAAAGGAACATGAGGCACACAGGCATCTGCTACTGCTCGTTCTTGGAGACTGCCACCAGCGCTGGATGGACGTTTGGTCTGCAGCCATGTTGTACGGTTAGACAGAATCGGAGGCAAGGCACTGAGATTTGACCTAATGCACTAACTTCAGTGGACTTTGGCTCAGATCATTGCATTTTAACCTAATAAACAGTTCTTTCTTTTTAACACATTAATACAACTCACACTATCAGTATTAATAATAATTATAGTATTGAGATATGTTAATAATAATGTGCAGGCACCTAGCTCAAAGGATCAGCTGAGTAAAGGGCAACTTAATAGTACTCATAATCATTAAACAGATGCAGCTATTTAAGCAAAACCATCTGCAGCAATCTGCTCCAATGGGTTCCTCTGCTTATTAAAAACATTTTTGAAAGCACTTCCACAAAGATAATGAAAAACAAAGGCCAGATAGCATTAACAATCCCTCTCTCATTTCCAAAATGTTTGTTCATTATATGTAAACGAAGACAACAGTTCAACAGGTGCCAAGACCATTCCCTACCAGGCTGACCAACGTTAACTCATCTCCTCCCCTCTGCTCCCTCCCCTGCCTATTTTCTCTCCACTTCTTCAGAGATCACAATCTTCCAAAGGCATAGCCAGCCTTTTTATTCTGTCTTTGTACAGAACAGCACCTAGCACAACAAGGTATCTAATCTCTTCTTGGGAGGACAGCCCAGAGGTGCTTTGCTGAAGTAAAAATAACAAAACAGTAAAACAGTAAAAATAACAAACAATAAAAACAAACAATAAGCCTACGCTAGGTATATTTCTCATTCGGCATCACAGATTAATGCCAGACTTCCTTCTACGTGAACAGATATGCTATGTTTAAACATATTGAAAAACCCTAAAATGTTTACTACCTAACAATTGCAGGTAGCACAGCTGAAGTAACACTTCCAATGTTGTTTTTAGAGATGGAGAAACCACACAGTATCTTCCTCACATGTTGAGCCATGTTGATTCAGTCCATCATAATGATTGGTTTCCTTCTGTTTTGCAGAATATCTGGATAGGCTTCTGCTTAAAGATTAATAGCACCATGGCAATGAGCAGTGGTCCAGACCTGAACGTACATCAGAAGAACTCATCTCAAGATGTTCACATGGATAACTCTGACCTCCACATCCCTGTTGCAATAATTAAGGCAGAAGATGAATGCAGGGCTCCTATTAACAGCTTGACACTTAAAGATAACGTGCATTTTTTACTAAACTCTGTGGGACTTGCGAGTGTGCATTCATCCCTATGAAATACTGCACACTTCTTCCAGTCAAGCCCTAATTTACCACTGGCAAAGAGAGCACAGATCTTTCATGTGTCACCCAACTGTTTATGGTAGGAGACCAATTTCACTTTCAAGGAAGTGAAATAAGAGCAGAGGCTGGTACTACTACAGAATTCTCAGAATTCACTGAAGATATGTTACTTAATTATATTCAAAGGGTTTCCAAACTATGTGATCAAGACATAAGCACTATTCTGCTGGGGGAAGAAAAATCTCCAGCAGCCTCAATTTTTAATCTCATTTCTAATATTTGTTTTCTGGTCCATGGTTAGACTTTGCTGCAGTTCTATTTTCTCCAACTCTGAAACAGGGATGATACACATTCCTATGAGGAATTTTTGCAGTAACTTCTCTAGAGCATCTGGAAAAAGATACAACTGCACTGTTGTGATCATGCTAGCTCAGTTTCCCAGAGTTGGTAGATAACTGGAAGTGTCACATGAGTGGAGTTTTTCCTTTAATATTGTGCTCTTTTGTGTCAAATAAAAAGCCCAAGTCCATTCCAGATGACAGAAATATCAAAATCAATGCAAGAATGTGTACATAGTGCCATATTTTACAATTGTGTTATTTCAACAAGGCATAGGCAGATTGATAGAAGATCCGCATATCAGAATTTATGTTTGGAAGAAGAGTTTTGATAGTTTTTGAGATGCGTTATTCCAGTGGAATACCTGAAACTGGAGTTGAAAAATGTGTTGAGTTTACACATCAAGGCCATTCCTCACTGCCAAGCTGATGATTATCTTTTGGCAGAAACTTCTCTAAGATATTACACATAGCCTCTATATTAGCCTATGTGATGAAAAGGCCAAATCAGTTGACTTGCTTTCCATCTAAAATTTATAAACAGTTATCTTAATTGGAAAGGAAATGATCAAAACAAAGATAGGTATTTCAGATGCACATTCTTTCTTTCTTTAGGAGATTTATCCCTGAAAAAAAGCTCTGAACATTGATTTGAAGCCTAACTTTTCATTTATCTCCATAAAAGTTAGGATTATTCTTTGCTTCTTTCTCATGAGTCAGCTTGTACAAGTTTTTTTTTTTTTTTTTTTTTTTCCTTTTTTAGATAGGGGCATCCTGATACTATGCTCAGACCATATGGCTGCCACAAGAAAGCTTATAAAAAAAAAAAAAAGAGTCATAAATTGATTCAAAAGCCAATGCTTCTAGAAAAAGAACAATTGATTTTCTATAACAGTGAAATACTGATAGGTATATTATCTAAGTTCAGCTTCATACTGGTGTAAGTGAACCACACACAAACAGAAGAACCTAGTTATAAAAGCCCATTTTGCCTTTGTAATTGTGTCCTTCTTAAGGACTTCAGTTGGCAGAATAACACAACATCGCACCTCTGAACAATACCACTTGCCACCAGAAAGCTGCTGCATATGTATGGCCTTATTCAAACCTTTGCTTAATTTAAACATTAAATGAAGAAGCAGTAATTATTTTCAGCTAATCCAGGCAGCCGGTAACATGATCTGAACAGGAAACACTCAGATAAGAGCACCTTAACAAATAACACTTGATAAATCTATCAGGTGAAATTGCTTTGCCATCCAATAAGTGTGATTAATGAATACGCCAAAATTTACCAGACAGCTCAGGCACAGAAACAGAAAAATTTTCTGTGGCAAATACTGTGCCCCAATCTCCCCTCCAGAAATTGCACCTCATCCTGGCGGTAGTGGGAATTAAACAGCTACTGAGATTTATCACAAGAGAGCTGCTGAAGCTGTCCTAAAATATAGAAGTCACATTTCCCTTGGAGCCAAAGTTCTAGAAGCAAAGTGGACTTTTTGTCCAACAAACAGTAGCCAATTAACATCAGATGCTTCTGCTTTGCACTGGCTGCCAGAGGTATAGCTCTAGAACGTTTCCTGCTTGTTAATGCTACAAATTGGAACTTTTTTTTTTTTTAGGGAGCAGGAAGTAGAAACAGTGCTTGCTGAGAAGCAAACATCAACAGAAAAGGGAGAAAGGGCTACAGAAACACACTAGAGGTTTTCTACAGGTCTAATACTAGTGCAGGAGGTAAAAGGCCATGTGCAGTACAAGGTAAAGACCAAACTTTGCGGAAAGAAAGCTCAGCTGCTTGTTAGCAATGCTAAAGAGCTGATCCAGTCCTCATGACAAGGCAGATGCACCCAACAGATATGGGTTATAGCAGGATCTACCTGCTCTTTCAGCGTCCTACCAGCCAGCAGCTAGGGACAATGAAAACAGTACATGCAACACCTGCAACTCTTGTATGCTAAAAACATCTATGCATTCAAAGTGAGCAGCCACATCAGATTACACAAACCACAAAATAACAAGTCAAACTAAGCTCCAGTAGAACTGCAGATTTCAAGGGATTGGTGCTAGATTTGAAACATAGATACAGAGCTATGTGGTAAGAGAGTTACAAGACCTTTAAAATAGACAGCATGTTTACGTTTCTTATATTCAAAAGTAGCAGATACCCAGTTACACATCTGATGAACTTCTTTCCCCGAATTCTGTACCCAAACTCTGGATCTTCTGTGACCACCAAATAGCCAGTTTAGGTACCCCTCATAGTCTGGTATTCCACACACTCCAGGTGAAGAGCACTCACTCAAACTGATTTATATATGATGCTCTCTGACACACTAATCCATTACTGGTAACACTATTTCAGTGACACAGACAAATAACTCACCTACAGTCATTTTTGCAATGGTGCAGGAAATTTTCACAAGCTCAATTTATCAAAAGAGATCACAGAAAATGCATACAGGTGTTATTGAGGGTGCTGGACACCTCATGAATACACTCCCATGCATTAATGGCCACACGTGAGCTCATTACTTCTTTTCAGAAGCAGTCTTTCTACAGAGAAGCATTATTTTCTGAGTAGAAGTAAAAATAAAGATTTTACTAAGAACAAGTATGCTGCAGCAGCTAGCTGAGAAACTCCTGTTCTGCACGACTGACCACATTGTTATTTATATCTTACATGCTTATTAAATTCTCATGACCTTAAAAAAAACCAGACCAGAATTTGACTCCGTGATTATTATTCCTTCCTCATTAAAGATCTGTTTGCACACACTCACAGGATGGCAGAATAGCCACAATGATGAAGAACGCAGCTGAGATAGATTTCATGAGACATCTCGGAATGTCCCTCCAGAGATTTGCAGCCACATCAGGCTAACTCCTCTAGCCAAATCTGGTGTCTTTATCACCGACCCCTCTTCCTGGGGGAACCCTGGAAGAATTCGCACTGTGAGCATTCCTAAAGCGTAGGATAATGGAGTACTTTATTCAGCCACAAAAGAACATCAACATTCTTTGTTACCTGTATTTCTTAAAGGGTTCTTACTCCTCTTGGCCTTTACTCTCTTTTTTTTTTTTTTTTTTTTTAAAGTATTACTACAGTAGCCTGGAAATGACCAGATTTCACTATGAAGTTATGTTTTGCTATTGGTGGTTTGGTGTTTCACTCAGGGCTGCAGAAGGATGCCTCGTAGAAAAGCTGAGATACTTCTAAGAAGCACCTTTGCAGACGCATCTACAGCTCTATCTCAATGTACCCACCAACAGCACTGTAGAGAAGAGCTCCATAACATGCAGGAGACATGAGGCATACATACCCTGCTTCCACTTCGACCTGGTGCCACAAAACCCACGCTGATACTGTCCTGTGCAGAGAGGTATGGGTACACAGACCAAACAAGCCCAATACCTCTCACCCACGTAACCATTATACCAAAAAGCCTTGCATTTCTGCAGGCATTCACCCCAGTACGAGAACTGCTGGCATGTCAAGAACTTCAGTAAAACCCAACAAATGAGATACAGTGCTGTTGCGTTTAACTACCTTAGCATGCATAATCTCTTACCTGAAGAATTGCTTGATTTTTCAGAGAGTCAAATCAGGTTTCTCACTTTTGGGGGTTGGAGAAATCTCATGTAAATGGTCTGAAACAAAAAGCAGGGAGGAGGGGAAATCAGTAAATTAAGGAGACTTCCCTTCCACAGATAAAACTCAATACATCAGAGACAACGTGAAATAACTGAGAATAAAAAATTCTTCTGAAAAATATAATGAACAAAATATTTTATCCCAAAGCCAAGGTTCATCAGTTCTCACTAAGATTTATTTATGCAGCAGCACTTTGTGATACGGTAAAATTACAGAGGAACAGTCTTCTGAAATTTGACGAGTTTGTCATTGTCAACAGGTGGATTGTAAGAATGGAAGCACTGAACTGTGACTAAGGTTGATTTGGCCTGGAATGATTCCATCTAACCACTAGTTACAGCTAAAACAGGTAGATATAAACTTAGATTGTTATCCGTCTATTAAAAATCATTCTCTCTATGATGTGGCTTGTTCAGAAATGCTATATAAACCCCTCCCAGTAAACTTTCCCCTCTGTTCTGATTCTTTGAAAAAATTATGCTGGATATCAGGTAGGAGAACTAATATTGGCTGACCAGAAAAATAGATGCTTTCCTCCCTTGACATTTCAGCCATCACATTGAGTTATGTTGCTCAAATCTAATCATAGCATGCTACCTTGTACCACGCTGTTATATCTGATGCAATAAATCACTAAATCCTGTTAGAATCAATTTATACCCAGCTGCAATACTGCTACTGTACCCCAGTGGTTTGTGTTGTATTTAAGAGATCCAGCAGCAAACTCAGGCTGCAGCAGACCGCTCCATGTTAGGAGTGCTGGAACGGTATTTAATTCAAGGGCATGGATTCAGGTGATCAAGGCTTCACTTTTTATTTATATGTATTTTTAGGGTGAAGAATTCCTGAAACTAAGGTCCTTGATCACTGTAGGAAAAGTATGTAGTACTTCAGTGGAGTAGGTGACCTCACAACCCTCTCTGCTTCTCTTGTTTATGAGATCTGCAGTAGATTAGACTTAAAGCTATACTTAGCCAAAGGCTGTCTGCCTCTACAGTCATGTAACCAAATACCCACTCACTACCCTTAAAAATCATACTCTTTGCTGCTGCTTGAACCAGCTGATACCTACGGGCAAACAAACGCATGAAGAAAGTTTCCTATATGCCACATCATTAACCTATATTTCTGGCTCCTACTTCCAGATAAATACAAGCTTCCTGTACTAATACAAAACACACTTGTGCTTATGCAACATTTCATTGACCATTTCCCAGTTTGTTTTTCCAGAGTGCTTTTACTGGAAAGAAAAGGGTCATATACATGCGTGCATGTGAAAAATGTCACTTCAAGCATAGAAATCCTCAAGTACTAAAGTGATCTAGAAAAGAAAAGAATTACTTCATAGCAAGTCTAATCAATAATCATATATAACTTTGGACTGAAGCTTTAAGAAATAATTCTGCTAGTCTACGGCCAAAGCTCCTATAAATAAACCTCCAAAAATAGACAAAGTAATGAAGTCATCATACTAGGCATTGGAGATTAGTAATAAAAAAAATGACTCCAATGCTAATCTGTTACAGTACTTCATTAATTAGATCTTCAACCTGTAAAGCAGTTTGCAGGAAATGCTATACAGTTATGTACAGTAATTTACCCAAAGACAGCCTGTCATAATCCATTTGTTTGGTTCATAATTTCTCTGCTCTGTATTCTTCTCCTATTAACTGCTGTAATAATTGCCAAGCATGAATCTACTGTACCCTTCAGACCTTGAAGTACATAGGCACTGCACACCGTACAGTCAATGCAAACGCAGTTTATCAGATGTGAAAGCAAGGGAACAAAACCCAATCCTAGTCATGTTGAAGTCTGCTATTGAGAATCTTTTTGTTTACTTAAAAAAAACAACAACAACAAATCATAGCACAATAAATCCTGTTCAGCTGTGAGACAAAAGTCAGATCCTCAGCTTCGGCCTACACAAAACGTAGTGGTCTAGCTGCTAAAAGGAGATATGACAATTCACACTACCAAATGTTGACAGCATTTACTGGAATCTCCTTCCTAGAAGCGACTTGCCAGTGATCTGATTTTTGTTTGTTCGTTGGTTGGTTTTAATTCCAATAACAGCAAGAAACACGATAGAGTCATCCAGCAAACTGTCTCTGAAGAGCCGTAAACTCCATTCCTGGTCCTGCCCATGAACCTGAGACAGAACCATCAGCCAAACACACGTATCTATTCCTCCATCTTCCCCACAGAGGATGACAATCACTGACAACCACATCTATGGATTCTGATTTAGCTCCAGTTGAAAGAAATAAGGCTTCCCGCCCTGGCAATTGCCAGTTGGGACCAATATGACACTTTTCCTGCTAGTTAATGTTTTTGGGTATATGCAACACTGCTGTGATTTTTTGGCAGAATTAGGAACAAATTTCAGGCACTTCTCAGAAACTTTTGGGGAATAAAAAAAATTCAATGAACATGTAGTTTTCAGAGGCTTTTTTGTTACAGGTCTAATTAAAAAAAAAAAAAAAACTACCTCACATTTTAAAGCATAAGTGAGCCTATTGATAACCGCCTGAATTGCACCAGAAGAACGCCCCTGTGGTTTGCACAATGCTTTGCTTTACTGCCTCCTTTAGCCTTTGATGAGTTACTTAACTGCAGATAGGAACAGACTTTTGGTTCACATTTAGGCTTACCTAATTCTAAATCTTCCAGAGAAAAGAGTGGTATGATCCAAATGCTATTTTCTTCTGAAACACAGGTCCAGCCAAGACAATCAAAACATTTCTTTGACACATTTACCCAAAACACACAGCAGCTTACAGTCACACGTAAAGTGAGGATTCTGCATTGCATGCAACTGTTTCTCTCTGCTAAGATGTTTTCCTAGCCATATGTGGGTTTTTTAGTACTGCATAAATGACCTATTACTTCTGTAGCTGTGTGAATTTTCAAATACTACCATCTGCTTCCATCTCCTCAGTCTAAGCAAACCTGTAGCAAGCTTGCAATTAAAATAATTCACAGTGAAAGTTTGTTTTATTATTTTTTACTGTGAAATTGTTCAGTTGGTATAATTCTGTGGGCTTATATCAAATATGTCTTTGCTTCTCTCAGGACTGCAGCATACTCATACAAACCTGAACAAGACTTACATACACTTGGAATAAAATGCTGGGCATGAGATGAGACACACTTCAACTGATTTGCTGTGCCAGCTTAGGCCACTGAGCCACCCAGCACAGGATTCAACTTCCTGCAATGGCCAGCACTATACGTTTCAGAAAAGACAGAAAAAGCCCCATAGCTGTAAGGGTAAGGGGATAAACCGTACATAGGCAACCAGTAGATACTGTAAAGCATGAGATTCAGTTAGCTTTGTCATGCTTGAACTTACAGAGCTAAAGTTTTCATTAGCAAAAGCATCTCTTTTGCCTGGTGTTGACCATCTGCCAAAGGCTGGGTTCAATTCCTAGAGGTCATTACTGGCTACACACCTAGCTCAGAATCTGGAAAACTTAAATCACACTGCCTGGCTGTTCAACAGGCTGTAATTCCTCATTTATAAACAATCAATCAAGCAGCTTCCCAGAACAGCGCATCACTGACAGGAGAGAACAAGAGGAGGAGGGACGGGAAGCGGAATGGCATACAGTAGCAGCTACCCCTATTCTAAAGTACAACAGCAATAATGCAGTCATCTTCTCAGACCTCCTGAGGCAACCTGATTGAACTGCCAGAGCAACTGTCATTCCCCTCTGGTGATGTCCTCCTTAGATCCTGTGACACCTTGGGGATGTATCATGTACTTAAACTTAGGCTGGGTGACAAAACCTTATCCAAGGTACAGTTGACCCTACAGCCTGAAGCAGCCATGTCTTTCACCTAAGGATCCACCTAACAACTCTCCTGGCCTAGATATTCTTTGTACTTGGGGGCTGACCATCTTCCTAGCCACCAGTGTCTGAACATGAACGTGTATCACGTGTGATACCTCTGACATGGTATTTTGTTTCCAAGTAAGACTACTCCAGCACCCAGGACCCCACACAGCCCTAGCTAATCCAAGCAGAACTGTTTCAACGTTCCCTTTTCCAGAATGTCTGCTCCCAAAGCCTGCAGATTACTCTCAGCAGAGCTGGGTCACTGTCATTATAGACACAGATGAACAGCCTCCTCGGCTTTCAGACATTAGTTCAAATTTTTAATTTCCTTGGCTTTATGATGATTCCATTTTGTCACTAGGAACGTCCTCCACAAAAAATCAAATATAACAGGTTTCAATCCTGTCCGCTGGGTTCCTTAAAATAAGCCTTTTTCTCTCCCCAAACCCTGCCAGAGCAGCATTTACTTCCTGGGTGCCCCCTTCAGGGTTCTCTGGAGGAGCAGTCCTTTCCTGTCAGGCCACAGGTGATCAGGCTTAAAAAAAAGATGAAAGTCTTCAACCATCGCAGAGTGATCCATAACACTCATCTTGATGCTGTTCTCTGTAAATAAATCTCAAAGGGGAATAAAGAGTAAAGAATAGTAAAATTTATCTTTTGTGAAAGCATGCTTTCCTCAAGACTAGCTGAAATGAGGGCTGGGTTTTTGATTTGTTCTGGAGTGGAATGGAAAGGTGGTTGTCTTAAAAAAACAAAACAAAACAAAAAAACACCCACACCTATTCGTTCAACTTCGGATAATCTGTCCTCAAATAGCATACTCCCAATTCTAAGCCTTGATACAACGAGTAACGTTGAAAACAACTTTACTTCACTTGTTAGCGAAGGGAATAGTTTGAATGTAGCTAATGGAGCCACCAACAGAAGCATTAGAAATAGAAAATACTTTTAAGTTGTTTTCTGTAAGACCAATGAAAAGAAAAGCCATTTTTATCCCTTATTGATCAAGCTCAGCTAGATGCTGTACCCAGATATTAACTGGAATGATTCAAGTTGCGGAAGTTTAGCACACCTACAGATCAGCATCATTGCAAGGACGTATTTTCCTTCTTTGCTTGCACATGCCACTTTTCCTACTCATGTTATCATCAGTGTAATGTTATTGACATCTATAATTCTCATTTTAATTGCACAGAACCCCAAAACTGTATTAAATGTGTCACTGGAGAGAGTTGGGTGTATTTCCAATTAAACCCAAAGTTTGACAAAGATGTATATACTGCTCATTACAAAAATACATTAGTCACTAAATCTGTTGTGGAATGATTCATGAGCAATCCATTCGTAAGCTATGCAAAGACAGTCCCTGTTCAGAGGTCCTTTCTAAATTTAAATTCCACAGCAGTTCACTTTAAAAGAAATATTAAATCAGTGATGGAATATGGAACATTACTCTTTTAGATAAAAATAAGAGGTTGTCTAAGGATTCTAATTAGTTCAGTAATCTATGAATGAGCATAGCCAACTTTAAATACTAAGACTGATTTTGGAGTCTCTGTTCCACTAATTAAGAAATACCTTTAGTAGTAGATTAATTGAAGAGTCCTGTTAAGCGTAACTAATAAGGCTAAGCCAGTTTTGATGACAATTGAGACTAAATACACTAGAATTATTTTTCCGCCTTGGAAATAGTAAAGATTTGGCTTCACAGTCTTGCCTCAAGCAATGCTTTACATAACAGTGTTCTATGAAATGTCATCATCTCTTTCAGTGCCTGATGACGTCTACTGTGAGGGAAAGAGATGGCTCTATATGTCACACACATTCTGACTACTTACCAAAATAACAAGAACATCATTAATTTGATTGACTGCGTACAGATCAAGAAGGGTTAAAATGTTCTTTTCATGACTTGATCCCAACAAAAGTTTAGAGAATAACTTCAAAATTAGATTCAAATTTCCAAAAGGATTTCAGTTTTGCCTTTGGACTTGTGCTCCTGACTGTGCATAAACTTTCTTTGATATTCAATTGCAAATAAATTTGACCGTTCCTTAAAAATCAGTGTATGGACAAACATTAGTGTTTACTTGTGCATACATGGACCCCCCCATTCAACAAAGGTCACTGTTCAAGTACAGCCAACTCTGCTTGCAACAACAACAAAAAATCTTAAGTTACACTTAACTCTCTACACACCAATTCTCCAAATTGGTAAGATTTCTAAGGACAAACCTGACACCACTGAGTTTCATGGGACATATAGTCAGAAAGGATGGGCTGATGATCAAAACTTCCCTTATGATACTTGATCTCACAGGGCAGCTCTAGCATGAGACTGCAGGTATTCAGCACAGCATTGTTTCTGCCCGAAGCTTCTACATTTCTGATTGTAGATCAGGAACCCTAGCGGTACTGGAACATCCGGCTCAAAACAGAGCTCTCTACTTTCCTTTTTTACTGTTAAGGTTAGTTTGAATTCCCGTGCTGTGTGCAGGATATAACATATTCCAAAACATCTTCCTCTCTCCTTCTAAAATAGCTATTATTCTGATGGAAAAGACATTACTTTGCACATTTAGAAACTGATTTTAATAAAACATTCTGCAAATTTAAACATAACTGCAAATCAGGTCAGAGCTTGAACTAGAAATGAGTATTTGGGGAAAGTACGTATTATGATTAATTAACAAACGCACTCTGATAACACAGTGAAGAAAGTCATGTAGGTACACAGAGATACTAGGATTCCCTATTGCCAGAGGACTGCAAATCCTCAAATTATATCTGAGAAGGGAGCCATAAAAGCATATTTAAGTGACCTTTCATCTCTGGCAGAAAACACATGTGATTTGGGAATTCACCCGAGCATGCTTATCATTAGCTCACAGCCTATCTAAAATACATAGCAAGCTGAAATAAAAAGATGCATACAGCTTACAGATAAAAACAGCATCTTGTTTCATTAAGATCTATGTACCAAAGGACAGTGACATTAAAAACAGGAAGATGCCAACAGCAGCCCCTGTAGCAAGGTTATAGTAAGAGCTTGAAGGTGTGTGAGCAGTAGAAAAAAAAATGCAAATAGCATCTGTTCCTTTGTTTTTACACTAGGCATCTCCAGTAAAAAACTAAATGAATGAGAAAGCCAATGCAAATCATATCAATCTCATGTTTTTTCTCTTGGGGAGAAAAAAAATGAAAAACTCTGTATCAGGTCTGATATCACAAACAATTGAGAATAAAATTAAGAACTATGTCAGGGAATGAAAAAATAACTTCTCTGATCCTGAATAATCCTCTGCAAATGCAGTTCTTAAAGCACAGTGGATAAAGCACATCTGCAGTCTTCTATCTAAACTGCTTTCCAAGGCAAGATATTTCATCAACCCAAGAAGAAAATGTGCGAAGAGCTGTTTATTCTCACTTCACATTTTTTTCCTGCCTTTTTCATGAAATAGAAATAGGCACACTGGTAGGCTGCAGAACTCAGAATGTTGCTTTTTAAAAACATTTTATTTATGAGGCTTTGTGGTTCACAAAATGCCCAAAATGGTTGACTTCTGGATTTTTCCCCCTCTGTAACTGTACTTCCTTTTTTTCTTTTAAGCTGTATTAAGCTGTAGCTGCACGGTGCTACCACCACTCAGGAGTCAGAACTAACAGTCATCTTCTACTTCCCAGGGTGAAGATCAAATTCTCTCCTGTTTCATGCCTCAGAGTCATTCAAAAATTGTGCATGAGAAAAAAAATCTTCAATCATTTTTCTTACTCAGCATCATCCCCCCCACCTCCAGAACTAAATATCACAAAACCTCCAAGATACTGGAAAATCATGTCTTGGTGATTTAGGAGTCATATATTGTAAGCAATTCTTAAGGCCTCAGATAGGAACAACTGAGGAGTATGCTGTTACTGTGACTTTCCCCAGGGCTGAAAGTAGGACAGTAGGTGACACTTGGTCAAAAGAATCAGCAGTGGTAACTGCTTGGCATTACAGAGAGAAGTCTGCACAGGAACCAAACGGCCTTCAGCCACTCAGCTTAGACAGCCACTCTTGCTAGTCCTGTTTGGTTTAAAAAGAGAATGCACTTCTCTAAAGAAATGAACTCAGTAATATAAATTAATTAATTGGGGGGGGCGGGGGCGGGACAGGGAATAAACAGTCCAAGCTTAGGGCATACATATATTGCCAGTCCTCTGTCTTCAAGGTGCAGCAAATAATATGAAAAAAATAAATTGAGAGCTAAATGACCTAAAATTAGTACCATGCCAGAGGAGAATATGTCTATTGCCAAAGGCAAAGAAGGAGTTGATGAATGATGCAATTACAGCAGCCAAAAGATAAATCTCTATTCCCCACTGTAATCCTGCTTAACAAATAAATTAGTCATGCCATCCAAAAAAGAGGTACCTGCGCTTCCATATTGCCCGATTTACAAGGATGAGAATGGATGATGTTAAATTTGACTGAGCAGGACTCCATTTCATTTTGTACAGTCATCAGGAAGCTGAAGTGTTATTTCTGTATCCACTCTTTTGGTGCTGCAACTCTAAGGGTTCACAGTTGCCTACCGACTCCCTTTACAATGAATCCTGAGCTATTTTCACCCCTCCATTTTGTTCAGTCTCCTTCTATTCTTTTAATTCTCTGTTTTGTTGGCCTGGGGGTCACAAGATAGAAGCAAAACCTTTTCATATTGGTCTCCTTTCTAGGTCCTATTATCCAAACACAGACATGAAACAATTAAACAACTAGTACATGAAACAATAAGCTACCGCTTTCAGTTCCAGTCTCTCATGGGAACAATATGCTCCTCAAAGTTAATCGGCTTTTAAGGAACAGCCTTTTTCATGTAAAAGAGGCAGACATAAGTTTACACTGCAGCACTGGAGTTCAGTTCTTGATGCCAGTGGGTCTGCAGCCAAGCGTGGTATAAGTCTGAGAGCTTAATCCTGAATTAATAAAAAGTTGGTGGCAAAAAAAATCCATTAATTTAAATGACACACGCCTCTCGCCGATTTGCTCAATCCATCCATCAATACTCACCTCACTCTCTAATTTGTATGCTTGTGGGAGGAACCCAGCAGATTGGTTACTCTGTCCACCTCAGTATCACAGTGCAAGGTGTAATGCAGTCTTACCCAGAAGGAAGACTTGCTTAATCTGAAATTTATTCCTCAGCACATTATTCAAAGGAAATATTTTAGTAATTGAAAAAAGTAAAAGAACATAAGTGTGTTTCTAGAGGCTCCTATATCCAGTGGAAGACAAAATGTCATGTATGACTGAGCTATAGCTTCCAGGCTCTGTTTATCCAATACGCTACTGGAGTTAATTCTACATTCTCTGAATTGTTTTGCAGAATTACAAATTTCAGTTTTCATAAAAATTCACTCTGACTGCTAAAGCCATTGAAATTGCCTATGATATCAATGCTTCTAATAGCATTTCCTCCTTCTTTTTTCCCCCTAAAGTCTAAAGAAATGCTTCTATATCTACAGCAAATGAACTTGCTGGCTGTCCAGAAGCCAAATTAAATATTTTTTATACTCAGTACTCAAATAATAGGGAGAAATAAGAATAAACAAGAGCCATTAGTTAAACCTCATAGGGAAGCAGATTGCTGCAAATGAAAAAGAAAACCTGTTTTTCCATAACTACTATTTCATGCTAAATGCATCATAATTGCTATTTTACACTAGATCAAGGGTTTGTTTTTCCAACATTCATGTTCTTTCTATTTGTGATAGGACTGCAAACAAAGTCTGACTTTTTCCATTCAGTCCTAAACTTTTTGGGTCACGGGTGTGTCTGTAGCGTAAGCATGTTGCAGAAACCCCAGCAGCAAGTCTGAGCAGCAGAGTGCAGTGTGAACCTACCAGCTCAGGTCTGAAGTCAAACACTTGCGTGGGTGCCATCCTGTGCTCTTAATTAGCTCTCCTGATTCTGTGTGTCATGGTCCCCTTCCCATCCAGTCCCAAGTTACCAAGGGTAGAGCCAGTCTGGGCCAACAATCTGCAGCTGCAGTGCAGGTGCGTCCTGTGCTTCATCTGCCTTTGGGCACATGGCTTCACAAACAGAGTCTAGACCAACAGTTTTGGAAATAAAAGTATTTTCTACATCTGGCCAAAGCAAGACTGTTTCCTTACTGATATGCTTTTGATTTTAAACATGGTTTTAATTCACCTCATGCCAAAGTTTCCTCATTTCTAAGAGGTTTTGGGATGAGTTTTGTTGAAATATCAAAAATGTCAATTCTGTTTTGTCTTCATTTGGGTATCTGTTCCCTCCCACTCCCCTGCACACACACACACACACGCTTTCCCTTCCCCAGAGCTGCTCAGAGAATATTCCAAATGTTGAAATCACACCTGTGTGTAAAATAGCATTTTTTAAAATGAAGAAATATATCCATAAAGTATTCCAAGCTTGTCTTCACTTATTTTGTTACATTACACATACATCAACACCCTTCTTAAGCTTACAAGACTTAAGACTAATAAGTTATGGCAGACCATATAAAACTGAACACGAGACATCCTGAAAAGCACTAGGAACACAAATTCTGAAGTTACGGCCCGTATTTAGAGCTAGACGGCTGTTTCTCAGCCCACTCCGGGGCGGTGGGACCCCTCCAGCTGCCCGTGCCAGCTCACATTTTCCAGGCAACCCCCCGTGAAAGGCCTGGCATCACCGCGACCCCTCCGCTCGCTCCCCGCGTGGGAAGCACAGCTCTGCACCCTGCGCCTCCCAGCCCTGCTTCGCTCAGGGATTACCAACACACAGCACTTGAAGACAATCTTTCCCCCAAGGGCATGCTCAGCTCTTAATACTCCTAATCCCTGAAAGCTGCAAGTCAAGCTCAAATCAAATAAGAAAGGATCTTTACTAAAGGGAGGATCCGAGATCTCCATTCTCAAATCGGAGTGGAGGAAGCCAGCAGCAGCAATGCAATCCTCACACACTTGCCATCACAGAGGCAGTCTGGCAGTGCATGCGCGTGTCCCAACAGCTGCACAGATGTTACTTCTAAATTGCACCTCCTGTCTGAGTACGTAGTTAAACAGCAGGATCCTATCCCCCAGAGCAAATACATTTCAAAGCTAAATTCTAACAAAATACAGCCCATATATGGCAAAGAAACATCTCGCACTGAATACACAGCAGAAAGAGACCTCAGTTTTACAGTGACAATAACTGACAGGTATAAAACAGTTTGTAGCCTCTGGAAAATAATAGGTAGAAATATGTGACTAACAAAGCAAAGATATTAAATGTGTGTATGCCCCCAGCTATACCTGTCTAGAGACAGACAGCTCTCTTTCTGTGTACATGCACAGAAAAAATAGAAAATCCTGTCATGCAGTCTAATGCTGTGTATACGTGTGTGCATATACATATACGAATACTACAGCTAGGTTTCCCCATATCTCAACTTCTCTATTTCTGTCTCCTCACAAGGACAGAGCAATTCTCTTCCTGCTTCCTATTGCTTTTGGACTTTTCAGCCAGACTTTGCTTCTCAACCTCTTATTCAACAGCCATCGATATACTTAACCCCCTGTGAATTTGTCTAATCCACTGCAAATCCACATAGATTTGGCTTCTCAGCACCTTCCAGTGAGTGGTTCCACAACTGGTGATTTGCTTTACATGAAAAAAGACTGCTTTTAAGCTTGTGCCTTCTTGTTCTCAAGTTCTAGTCAGAGCCATGGTTTTGCAAGTCACTATGATTTACACACACACAAAGTCTTTTCAAAGCCTATTTACTCCATCCTGAACACACTTGTTTTATCCACATATGGAAGCTACTTCATATCTCTGATCCCACATACCCTTCTCCTCCTCTTTTTTACTTCTGTCTCATGAGGTGGTGAGAACCACAATACTGTACTATATTTGGCATGTGAATGCCCCATGGATTCATAACGAAACAGAACGATGCATTTGGCATTCATCTTTTCCTGACAATTTCTAAGACTGTATTTGGTTTTTGACAACCAGAAAGCTCAGGCTGATGTTTTCAGAGAATTACCAACAATTCAAGGTCTTTCTTACTATTTCCTAATCATAAAATTATACCTCATCTTCATGTGGGTATTAATGCACTCTTATTTTTCTACTGAGCATTCAGCCCCCATTTAACCCTTATTTTATAACCCAGCTACTTAATATTTTGAGATTTGCCTTATAATGCAAAAACATGTATTCCAGTGAATGACAAATGGCCATTGATTGTATTAAATAGCCTTGTCCTTCTCACAATTACTCTGAAATAAGGAAAGGCTAGATCAGTGAAACAGAAATGGCATACAAGGA
Organism: Struthio camelus; assembly: GCF_040807025.1. NCBI lineage: Eukaryota > Metazoa > Chordata > Aves > Struthioniformes > Struthionidae > Struthio > Struthio camelus. Next base: position 13,942,154 of record NC_090956.1, on the reverse strand, counting down.
CAAATAACCTTCCATAGCCATCTGATCTGTAGGTCCATATAGTAACCTTTCAAGTCTGGTGGAATCGTCATTTTACACAAAGATAGCAATTCTGTCAGTACTTAACTGGCCAAGAAGAAAATCATTTCATTCAAACACAGCTTGGAAAAATACAGTACCGTATTCCCTGAGCTCTCTTGTAACCAAACGATACCAATAATCTTTACTGAATATGCCCAAGTACTGTATAATTTAATAAACAATGGCAAAGACAAATAACTATGCAGGATAGTTTTTTAAAACCAAAATAACATTCTCTATTAAATTAAATTCTAAGTAACTCTTAATAACTTACTGATTTCAAGGTAATTCCTATAGAATCCTGTTGGTTTTATCCTCTCTCACAACTCTCACAAATAACGATGCAAAAAAATTGCATTCATTAGATATCAATCAAAACTTTTTCAAACATCACTAAAAGATCATAGAAAATGATATTGCAGTACATTTAAATCTTTCCAGTGAAATTGCCTTTTAAGCGTAGTTTTCTTTTTACTTTCGTTATAAATTAGGAGAGCACACTGCAGTGCAGCTCTAATTGGTAGCCATTTAAAAGAGTGTGCATATTGTCATAGGAACCAAAGATGGGCTTTTCAAGGGTTCATCATTGACCTAACGTAAAAGAAGTTTTAAATCTATCAATTTGAACAGAAGTAGCATTAGGCCAAGAGTATCTCATGCAAACTTGAGAGATATGAGCTAGCTCTGAGCACATGCAAGTTCGGAAAACAGTGTGGATGCAGAAACATAGAGTCTAATTAAAGTCAAAAGTACATCAAATTAACTTCTTTTCCTAGAATTATTTCATTCTTATAAAAATACTCTGCATTCCTTTTATTCTTCTCATATTAAATTACATTTTTGAATATTTTTTCTGAGCCAAAAAACTGGCACTTACATGTTGGAAATGTTGAAAGAAGGTGTTCTCATCAGTTGAGATCTGTTTCTTAAAACTTTTTCCACACAGAAAAGGGATCCAATCAGTCCTTTCCCACACAATTCTGATTTTGACAAATTGGCATTTCTAGATGCAGTATGTTCATCTAAAACATCCTGTTCAGCTCTATTTAAATACATAACAAATGCGAGCAGTGAAGCTACGTGATGCAGCATATTTTGTCTGGAACACAAATCAAATTGAATAAGGTTCCTGTACCCATGTTCAATAGCTGCTCCAACACAACAGTACAGACCAAATTGATTTATGGAGTGGTGAAAAGAGATTACTCAGAAAAAGGGATCGTGTTGCAAAAAAAAACATTTTCATGTCATTTCATCTCTTGCAGAGGTGCTCAGAATACCCAATTGCTATGTCAAGTAAGACAAGTTAAAATAGCATGTTTTTAAATTGGTAGTGTGAAGCTCCCAGCAGCCCAAATACAGCCAATTTAGGATGGTGTTACTTGCACACAGAGAGGACACTATAAGCAATTATATTCACTTTTTACAGATAATTTAAATCTCATTATATGTTACACAAAATAACATTTGCTATTAGCATAGGATTCACATCCAAAATTTAAGGTACACTAGCCAGACTTTTCTCAGTACTGCAAACTGCCAAAAGCTAGCCATATCCATGAGACTTTACAATACTAATCAGTGAACCCTTAATAGGCTAGAATTTTAATTTTCGAGCATTCCTATTCTTTCCAAATACACATAATAGAGAACATCATTCAGTTTTATAGATCTTCACTAATTTGCTACTCTTCATTGAGTTTAATAATTGTTTTATAAATGATTTCATTTGTTTTACAAATCTATTTAATTTTATGCTTATTACAAAATGATACGATCAAAAATTGTAACAGGCACTTTTACATTGACGAAAAGATATAAAAAAGCATATCAAGGAGACAACATGAAATGAAAAGATTAAAATGTAAAATTATAGCATTAATTTAAATTCTCAGCACTGTAGGGGACCAATTATGGGGCTAAATCAATAGGAGACGGACTGAAAGATTGGAGACAAATTGGTATCAGGTAACTATGATTCTGAACTGACTGCATCTCAGAGAAGAGGTAACAGGCAGCCTTCAATACAGTCATTACAGTAATCAATATTAAAAAAGGTCCTGGTAAAATCTAAACTGTAGCAATAGCTGACAACAGTTTGCACCGGTTTGAAATAGGTAATAAAATTTCTTAAAGTTTTTGAAAAGGAAAAATAATCAAAAGACATAGGCAAGCAACATATCGCAGCTGCAGTAATATGGAAACAGTCAAGGAGCTGAAATCAAGGAATAGACATCCAAGTACAGAAGATATGACCCTTTTTCAAATTCATATTAAATAACAAGCTTCAGTTCACCTTCTCCGTATACAAATTGCTAAACTTCTGTGCCAGGTGCCGAATCAATGCATGTTCAAACCCAAGATATGCATATGACTAAGACTAACCCAGGAGCTGCCATCTTCTATTTCTAGCACTTGGACTTGCCAAAATGAAAGAAAAGTAGGAAGAGTCAACAGTCTAAACAGGTCTGAGACTAGAAAGGATGGATGGGCATAGAAATAGTTTGGAAAAATCGTAGGACCTTATTGCAGCAAAACTGGAAAACTCACTTTGCTTGTTAGTCACTTCTAGACTGCCCTTTGGGTCAGCTGATCTGCCCTGATCTCTCTCAGATTAATATTTCCCCAATTTTCTCAGAGTTTAGATAATAGGAGAAATCCCAGACACACAGAGAACAACTTTTACATATCTGAAAAGTGCTACAGAAGCAATTGATTAATGATTTGTTGTAAAAGCCACAGCAGTGCTTCAGCTGAGATGAGGAACAGTGATATGCTGCATTGGCCCCCAGTTCAGAGGACGAACTCATGGAAAGGGTCAGATAGAAAGACATGACCAACATTAAGAAAAATTGGATAATGTAATCTACTTGGGACAATAGCAAAGGTAAGAGGATAAGAGTGCTACTGACTGTGGAGAACAAGATAGGAATGGTTATGTGACAATTGTTTCCCCTCTCCAAACTCACAAGTTGTTATGGTTCTAGGTTTGGGATCCATAATGACCCAGAGATTTTCGCAGAGAATCAAGTAGTGACGTGAACCAAGATACACAACTGGCATCAGCCGCCTTCCTTTCAGTGCCTTTTCAGGGTAGTTGTCTACAGGTCTCCCGAGTCTCAGTTTGGGGCAGATGGCTCCCTGTGCCAAGGTTACGCTTCCAGGACCTCCAGCTCACGCAGACTTTTGGCTAACAGCACAGTAACAGAAAGCACAGTATTTCCAACAGTGAAACAGCCCAAGGAGTAATTCACTGATAAAAATAGACCAGAACAAAGACTGCCTGAAACAGTATCACATAAAACAGGAAATAAATCCAACACTTGCTGAAGGCACGTGGGGAGATTTGGAAGACAATCTTTTTTTAAAAAAGCTGTTCAGTGATTGGACAACTGTATTGCAAGCAAGGGCTAAAGAGCTGGTACTTGATACTGTCAGTTACTCGGAAGACTGTAAGCAAGCCACTTGTTTGCCATTTGCTTCATTACCACTTTAAAACATAGACATAAAACATGCAGCTGAGGTCTTATGGAACTCAGCAACACCGAGAGAGTGCAGATATACATGGGTCTGTATGTCACCATTTAAAGCTAAACAGCATGCTACAACAAGGGCAACTCGGAGTCCAACAAAAACGCCTCGGTTCTCAGCAGAGTCACTGTCCGCGTGGCTCTTCAGGCCCTTTCACAGTACAAGCACTCCATGCTCTGACATTCTTGAAGTGTATTAGTAGAACTGACCCACACAGCTTGAACTCACTGTTGCTGCAGAAACTGTCCACATCACAGCAATATGCAAGCCTGGCTGCTTGCAAGGTAGCCTACAGCACAGAGACAGGTCAGTGAAGTGGCGAAACCAGACCCCCCGGCTCAGAGCAGCCCTTCTACATAGCTGCGCACAAGCACCCATGCTGCCACCACCCGTCCCATCCTGTCGGATCACGAGGCAGGTCCTGCTGCAATTAACAAACTAACGTGGAGGTCCCTGACCTGTTAGTAAACAACCCCTACAAGTATACGTGCTCTCTGTATATTGGTGCACAGTTACAACTTTTATACCACGTGCAAAGCAGGATCTGAGAGCGTAATGAAGCCAGTATGGATAGCGCCTGTGCTAAGAGGAGCACTAGGAAGCAAACTACACTGTCATCTAACCCGACACAAAACCCATGGCACGCAGTTCCAGCATGTGCTGCTCTTTGCACTTTTTCTACTGTTAATTGTAAATGGTATAAATGATATCAAGTTCTTCATCTTAATTCCTCACATAGTGTGGTTGGACAGCTAAGTTGCATGGCATCCTTTCAGTTCACTTATTGCAGCACTGAACACTTTTTCCTGTCGCATGTGTGATTTGGATTCAGATGTAATCACTGTTTAGGAACGGTAGTGCATGCAACGTTGAAATTCATATATAAATTATTTATGCCACAGCTGATTGGAAAATTTGTCAGATAAACTATTCATGATTATTATTCTGTTGGCTCCATTTTTTTTTCTAAATTACACACCTTTGAGAACAGATTGCTTGTAGTTGGGAGAGAGATCACTGAACTGACATAATTTTTACTTGACATGTAAAGATATTGCAAGAGGTTTACATCACTTCTTGTATGACCTAGGAGTGCATACCTAAATGAGGGCCTGGGTTCAACATTATCATTAATAAATGCTTTGTAAAACGCTTACAGGCCGGGATGAATAAAGGCACATCATGATCTCCTTCTCACAGAGTAAGTAGTAGAGAAACAGGCTATAAAATATAGCAATGAAAACAATGATATTCATGAAAGGAAACGTGAATCTGCATGCACAGTTTAGTGCTTTTATTAGTTTCCATATACCTGTAAAATAAGTTTGACCTTGTTCTAGCCCTCACATTACAGTGGCTAGTGTTTGATCAATCATCCTTTTCAAATGAATAATTTAGTTCCAGTAATAGCACATTACTCTGAAAAATATAGCTGTAGGGACATCTCTCTGTTCTTGAGTATTGCAATAACTAAGGTTTTAAAAGGAAGCTTATTTTCACCTGGAAATGTGTTCAGATTTATCCACAAAAGCTAACAACATCTAAATTCAGGGGTTTTTTTAATCCAAAATATTTTTGCCTTAAGGGAAAAAAATCTGAGCTTTGAGCAATCTTTAAAAGATTTACGTATATAAATATTCCTGAAGCAGAGATGTTAGGAAGATCTGGGTGAATCAGAGATTCTCCAGTTTGTTGGACAACTAGAAAACAACAAAACACAAAAAACAAATTGCTTTGGATCAACCAGATTTGAATAGCATTTGACTCGCAACAAAGCACTGTAAATTGCTTCCCAATTTCGTTCAAAATGAAATTAAAGAAGGGGGAAAAAAAACTACATACAAAGCTATAAGAATCAAAGTATTCAGATTTTTTTTTACAACTGAAAGAAAAAAAATTAATATGGCAAGGGACACAACAAATGGAGCTTTCCCTTCAGATTCTCCAAAAAACAAAATACTTTGCTTGCTTATTTTTCCCCTGCCCTTTCCAGAACACTGCCAAAGATCAGCAAAGCAGGAAGACGTTTCATTTGCCAATTACATTAATTTCTCTTCGATTCAACCACTTGGTCTCCCTTATAAGAGAAACCACCTCATCAGTTCTTTCGGGAGCATCGTACTGCCATTCAGCAAAGCACTGCAGCTTTCTGTGCTAAAATTGCCCACGGTGCCTAAAGGATGCGGTTCTTGCTCGATGCGAGCCCAGTGCCCTGCCCGTTGCAGCTCTGATCCAACGGCATCCAAGACTATTTAGCACTGCGCCAAACGGAAACAGAGAGCAGATATATCTGTATTGCAGTCACAGAAATATCAGCGTAGTTTAAAGTTAGCTCAAGTTTCTCAGTACGCTTAAAGCGGAGATTTGCCTGGACTGCGACAGCAGACAGCAAGGTGGAGAATAAATAAGTGCTTCAAATCAAAAAGAAAAAAAGGAATGAAACAAAAACTAGCACAGGAAACGTACAAAAATACTGCAGTCCTTCCAGTGTCTGCAGAAGAGCAATAGTGTTTAAGTGAGTTGCTGCATCTAACCAACACAGCCCGCAGACATTGGGGCAAAAAGCAGGGCTAAATATACGCACAGCTGATCACACCTGGGAAAAACAGGGGACCCGATCAATAAAAAGTTCGTGCACGGGTTTATTTTCAGGAGCAACCGCCCAGGGTTCTTCAGGGGCTTCCAGCACTGCATTGCCGGTACTGCACACAGAAGCGGAGGACCCGCAACCACCCGTGACGCCGGACACCCGAGCACCGAGTTGCTTGGGGACTGCACCAATGGGCTACGTTGCTGACAGCGAGCACCGGTGCTCTCGCCCCCTTTCTCCAGGCGGACGACCCTTCGGCCTGCTCCCCAGCCCGGGCCGAGGCAGCAGCTGCCGCAGCAGCAGCCCCCCAGGGTGCCGGGGGCCGCTCCAGAGGAGCTTGCGGCCTCGTGCCCTCTGAGCGGGTGAAACCGCCTGGAGCTGCAGGGCGGATTTTCCTCAAGTGTGTTCATTCCCAGCCCCTGCAAAGCTCTGCCGGCCTCGGTACCGCCGGTCCTCCCCTCTGCCCAGGCCCAGCCTGCCGCCTCCTCGCGGGGCACGGTCAGCCGGCCAAGGGCCCCCAGCGAGGTGGCAGACGGGCAGCGCAGCAGCTGGAGGCGATGCTGCAGCAGTTTCTCTCCACCATCCTGTGCTTAATGGCTTCCCACCACCTGCTCCTCAGGGTGCTTGTCCCAGCGTGGGTCACCTGCAGCCCCACAGTCTCTCAGGGGTTTCCCCACACTGGTGGGGGTCACACACAGCCCCACAGGGGCGTCCCTGTCCCAGCGTGGGTCACCTGCAGCCCCACAGTCCCTCAGGGGTTTCCCCACACTGGTGGGGGTCACACGCGGCCCCACAGGGGCGTCCCTATCCCAGCGTGGGTCACCTGCAGCCCCACAGTCCCTCAGGGGTTTCCTCACACTGGTGGGGGTCACACACAGCCCCACAGGGGCATCCCTGTCCCAGCGTGGGTCACCTGCAGCCCCACAGTCCCTCAGGGGTTTCCCCACACTGGTGGGGGTCACACACAGCCCCACAGGGGCGTCCCTGTCCCAGCGTGGGTCACCTGCAGCCCCACAGTCCCTCAGGGGTTTCCCCACACTGGTGGGGGTCACACGCACCCCACAGGGGCGTCCCTGTCCCAGCGTGGGTCACCTGCAGCCCCACAGTCCCTCAGGGGTTTCCCCACACTGGTGGGGGTCACACGCACCCCACAGGGACATCTCTGTCCCAGCGTGGGTCACCTGCAGCCCTGCGGTCTCTCGGGGTAGGTGTCCCCATCCCTGCACAGGTCCTCCACAAGTCACGGCCTCTCGGGGGCGTCCCCAAACCAGCACGGGCTGCAGCCCCTCAGCTCAGGGGCGTCCATACCCCTTTGGGCGCGCAGCCCCGCTCCCCAGCCTGTCTGCAGCCCTGAGCAGCTGCCACTGGCTTTACTAAACACTCCCCCCGCAACCCTACACCGAGGCACCACACGCTTCTCCAACTGAGTAAAATACAAGCGCACAGTGGTCAAGATCTGGCCTTCAAGGACCAAGTGTTTCCACAGTTGGGCCCACCCTCCTCATAACGGGCCCGGAAGAGGCCGGGTTGGCGGTCGGCAGCACCGCGGGGCCCTGGCGGCACGCGGCGGCCCTGCCCGGGGCCAGCCGGGCGCCAGCACAGCGCTGCCCCGGCAGCCCCTCCGCGGAGGCCACCGCGTCCCGGGCCGTAACGACGCGCCGGCACCTCGCCGGGTCCGTCCCCGCAACGGGCCTGTCCTCACACCCGCTGCCGGCAGAGCGGCGAGCAGCCACCGAGCCCCCGGCCGCGCAACGCCTGCCAAAAGCAGGGGAAGGCGCCTGCCTTGCTCCCGCCGAGAGCCCCCTCTTTCATTATGAAACCGCTGACAAGAGCTCGTGGCTTTCTCCCTCTCCCAGCTGCTGCGGTGGCCCCTGCAGCAGGCTTGCACCGCGCGCCAGCGCTACGACAGCTGCCCGGCTGGATTTTTTATCACCAGCTACTCGAGCCAGCGCCTATATTTGGTCCAGAGGTTTTTAAATCGATACAAATTCTCCTCTAAGGTCATTTGTCTAGATCAGACTTCCACGTCAATTTGTAAACTTAATTAACTGAGGTCCCAATAAGAGTCAAGATTGGGAACATAATGATTAACTAGATGCTTTTAGGTAATGCAATGGTTGAACTGGCGGAATAAAAACAGTGGAGAGTCTGGCCAGATAAGGCCTCACAGGCAGACGCGGCTTTGTCGTATAAAGCAAAGCCAGGAAAGCACTGCATATTAGCACAGTGCCAATAACTACAACATTAACCATCAGAAGTATTTAAGGTATGTTTACATCAAGCCATTGCACTAGAAAGAAAATAGGCTTCAGCCTTTGCCATGTGATGTCAAAATCTAAGAACGATCTCAAATCTTAGTTAAGGAATTGGGGACTAGCCCTACTCACCTATATTTCTGAGACAAGGTAACTTCGATGAAGATAATTCACATCTTGCTAGTACGGATGTGGTAGTAATAGGACTTTAATTATAATACTTAAGCAATATTCCACTTACATGAATACTGATTATTATTGGAATGTTTTAAAGCTATTTGGGGATTAGTGAGTTTTTCCTGAATCCTGGATCATTTTTTGCTTATATATAATGTGTGTGTGTGTGCTTACATACATACATACAAAACACCAATTTAAAAACATACTGGTCACTGGAGAGAGTCCTGAAAGTAAGGCAAATGCTGACTATGGTAGCAGGAACCCTACCAGGTCCGTCCTTCCAAAAGCTAAGAATTACATCAATATAGATTTCTGAACTGATATTTGGCTTGCCAATCTCTCCTATTTTCCTTAAGGTAAAGCTCTTTCTTGCATCTTTTACAAATTTCACTTTAATAAAATGTGGACCATATCATCTGCTTGAGAAGCAACTTAAAAGCACAAAATATTATGTTCCAAGTATTAGAATCACAGAATCGTTTAGGTTGGAAGGGACCTCTGGAGATCATCTAGTCCAACCTCCCTGCTCAAGCAGGGTCACCTAGAGCATATTTCCGAAGATCACATCCAGACGGGTTTTGAATATCTCCAGGGAAGGAGACTCCACTACCTCTCTGAACAGTTGCTGCATGATGGTCTGAATTTCACAGGTGTGTTAGCACTCTCTGGTTTACAAAAGTCAGAAAGAAATTTTTAAATTTTAAATACTTCTGAAGTATTTGATCAAGCTCTTGTGTATCTTAGCATTTAGAAACCAGGTTTTTATTGGTAAATTGGATGGAGAACATTCTTTTAAGTCTGCAGAGAACTGGGAGCAACCAAACAGATTTAGCACCAGTCCCAGTAGTTCATTCTAGTTCTGCCAAGGCCTTGCACACATCAATCATTTTTCCCTGTTTGCCCTTCCATCCTCTGTTTTCTCAGCTTAGACAGTTAGCTTGGACTAAAAGCTTGTTGGATACAGATACAGTCCAACTAAGTGTTTGACTAAGATCTCAGGCTATCTTAAGTTTTCTAGATAATGAGTACAATACAAATCCAAAGATAATAATGACTGATTACCCTCTTCATGCAGGTAAGGAGAGTTTAATCTCCTGCAGTATTTCCTTCTTTTACCCAAGAGTCCTTTAAACTAAAAGGATTTGAAGGATGGGTGTGTTCTCATGAGGTGGATTCCTGTCAGTAACTTACTTTCTTTTTGAAAACAGTGATAGTACTCACTTTTGTTCCAACTCCACAGTATCATCATGTGAGTTATACCCGGATGAATTTGGTTGCAGATGCTGGGGTTATTCACTGGTACATTGGTACTCATTATTGTTCTTACTAGCCAGCAATGGAAGTTACTATTGCCATTATTGTTGCAGCATAGCTATGCCAAGGAAGCTTTGTGCTTTATTGTTTCCCATAAAGATTTAAATCTGTAGCACATGAGATGCATGCTTTCAGAAATAACAACAAATAAATTGGTAGGCTGAATTTCGTGGGTAAATTCTGAAATGGTCACATTCTTTGAAAGGATAGTAAAATCAGAGGTTCACAAACCTAAAAAACCATTCAAGATTGTGGAGGTTTTTAGGAGAAAAAAAAAGGTAAAATTGTATAGACTGCTTTTTTTTTTTATTCTCACTATAAAAACAAAACTGCAACAGTGGAGGAGCTGACAAACTCTATCATTTGCAATGAGTCACAATGAAATGAAGGCTGCCAGACCCAATTAACGTATCAGTTTAGTGCAGATATTGTTCCATGGAAGCAAAAGGAGAACTGTTTTTTCAAGTTGCAGCAGTTTATTGCCTCTTGTTTGTGAGGAAATATACATCATAGAGCATTTCCAACTCCTGTTTCCACTGCCTAACAGCGTAGAAACAAAACCATAAGAAATGCAGCCTATTAAGACTCCACATTAAAAAAGTTGACCAAAATCCAGCACAATAAAACATTTGCATATCTATCCAGAATAAGTGATCTCAATGCATTTCAAGTTATTAGTTGTTATAGTTTCCATCCAATTAGGGGTTTTGGCAGGGCAGGGGGAGAGTGAGGTTTTTTTTGTTTGTTTGTTTTTGGTTTTTTTTAAAGGTAACTATAGTAAAGACTCTAAGGTTTACTTAAGGTATAAGAGTAGCTCTTACAGGTGAACACGAGTGGATAAGAAGCATTGGACTGCAGGAGTCAAACACACACTGTAGGCACTCATAGGGTTTTCCTCCTCTACTCAGCCACCATTTTTCACAAAATTTAGTAATACCTCCTGACTTTGCTTCAAACTGGCCAGCAGGTTCCAAAATTGCACTGAGAGGAGGGGATTGTCGTCAGGCAGGACACCATCCTGTAATCCTTGTTTCCCTAAGGAACCAGACTACAAAATAACAAGGGAGGGGAGAGGGGGGAAAGGGCATGACTATTTAAGTGTGAGGCAACAAGACTCAGATGTCAAACTGGTGGGTGCTATGAGCTTACTTTCGTTTAAAGGGTTAGCATAAGAGTGTTTTCCACATTGTGATTAATTTCCAGATCTGTCCATCCGAGCAAGACCATTCAGCAGCCCTGCTCTTCCCAAAGCAGAGGAAGCCCACTGCTCCAGAAGGCTGAAAACCACATGCTCTCCTCAGCTACAAAACAACTTATTTCTCTCTTCAAAATCACTTGCACATCTGCAGTCAGCTTGATTGTACTTACTCTCCTTAAACAGAGGAGGAAAAAAATCTGACTTTCTTAGTCTCTCATGTTATTAGAAAAGTTTTAAAAGAACTTAAGGAGAGGAAGAATTGCAGAACAATCAAGTCCTAGTCCAATAAGAAGAGGAGCTTGCACTCATAACTCACCCAGTCAGGCATTTGGTTCTATGCTCAGTCAGTTTTGCATCAAGGATGATGGAAAAAATGAAGACAGGAACATTATTTTCTCTCCTAGGAAAGGCTAAGGCAAGACTCTAAACCAAGAGCAAAGCCAGCTGCAGCCAGTATATATATAATTTTTTTAACAGCCACTAAGCTCCCTTTAAGGCAGCCACACACCTGCAACAGGAATAATTGATAATTCAGTCACTTAGCAGCTCAATTTCAGTAAACCTGGCACAGTCCCCTACTCCTGAAGTGAAACAACAAGCGACACAAACTTCAGGAGAAAGCTCCCTTGCCAGATAACCATATATATTTACATATATATATATTTGTATGTGTATATGCATGTGAATATATACATTTTTTTTAATGGAGAAAGAATAAGCACTGTAGCTGATAGGGTTTTTCTGTTTACCCCCTTTGGTAAAGGAGATGCTAGCATTTCAGTGCCCCTTACCCTATTGCTTTTCATTCCCATTTCTCCCAGCCACGCGGGCTCCCACTGCTTTCTGCTTGACTTGTAAGTAAGTATTGTGACTCTCTGTAAATAAGTATTGTGTCTCCCAGCTAATGGTCACACTCCAAAGCTGACAGTCAATTAACCATCTTTTGGCTGCTCTCTGAGTATGTGCCTTCTGCCAACATCTGAACCCAATCCATGAGTATCAGCTCCAGCTAAGCACAGATGTTTTCCTGATTGCTATCTGCAGACACAAGAGGACAGTGAACCCAGTTGCCTGTGTGCAAATATATTTCCCAAATATGCACTGGCCTCTCTATATGGACATGAGCTTCATAAGCGAGCAGACCTGAACTGCAGAACGGTAGTGCCTTTGTAATCATTATCCAAAGCAAATCCAGGAAAAAAACAGCAAAGGAAAAAAAATGTGAAAACCATTAAAATCACCCTACATTGCTAGTTTTTATTTTATTAAACGTTAAAAACTTTCATTACATGGTCATCAAGTACATTAGCCCTGGGGAATCTCTTAATATCTATTATTATTCCTTGTTTGTCATTAAGAGAGAGATAAACAATCCAGAATATTTTGATATTATCCTGCCACAGCTGGGAAAAGATTTTTACATCAACTATTTACAATTACTGCACTGTCTGCAGTACTTTCTGCATTGCTGTAATAACAAAATTAAAGGATAAAGGAAAAATGAATGTCACCAACAGAGCTGAATTCAATACCTAACTTTGAGGCTCAAATGTTGCACGTTCGTGGAAGAATAACAAAAATTCTTAATAATTCCATGGAAATACGCCCCAAAGGAATGAAACTTAGAAGACACGAATAGGTCATCTAAGGAAATTTCTTCATGTTTGAAACAAGATAAATGTTGACAGCAGTAAAGGACTAATGACTATGCACATTATCCAGTGATGTACTCACACACAATATGGAGACAAAGCCAGGAATGAGGATCAGAAGCTGGGACTGAGCATCCTTGGGAAGCACCTTCTCATTTTCTAACTCTCTCTCTCTAGTCAGTTAATCTTGCACTCTTAGCTGTATGACCTCAAAGGTACCCTCATCTCATTGGCCTTGCATCTGGAGCCAGCAGACTCCTTCTGGAAAGCAGAAGTCTTCTGTTGGGCTTTAGCAATTCTACCTAAATCCTACCTAAGAATCCTACCTAAGTCGCGTGTTATGTACCTAAATATCTTTGTGTATCTGTCCGAGATAATACTGGAACACCAATGTACATTCACGTGTATTTTTCATGTTCATTTTCTTTTCCCTCTTCTGAGAGCAGAAACAAATAGCATCACTGTTTTTACTTCCTATCAAAAGAAAAAAAAAAGACTATAAAGTAAGAACTCAAAAACTCTTTTCTCATTCAAATGTCTTAGCAATTACAGTTAAGGATGGCGAGAAGACCCTGCACGTACTACCCCCACTCAATATCTGCACACACACGTGCACACATCCATAAGCACGACTGGAAATGCGAACAGCACCTCACTGCTTCTCTCCTGCTGTGCCTAGTCACAAGTGGTGATCCAATGCTCTGTTTTCACATAACAGCTATAACTATTATCAATGAGCTTTCCACTTTTTCTTCTGATCTCCTGTAATCATCAGTATAACCACAAGGTAACACCACCCATAACCAAATGCCAGTCTCTTCACACATGCTAAAGCCTTTTTCAGGCTTACAGAAATATAACAAAAAGTTCCTTCTGAGAATACTAACTAACTAACTGATGAACTGCAAGTCATTGAAGCAAGCTATGTAATCAAAACTTAAGAGGAATATAAGAATATTGCACTGGTTCAAACCAGGGTCCACTGCATGCCAGCTCCAGTCTCCAGCGATGGCCACAAGCAGACCTCGAAGCACTGAGAGCTTCAAGTGCTTCATTCACAGTGTCTGGCATTTACTGTAATAAAGCCATAACACACTAGACAGTTTAAGAACTCAGTCTATTTCCTGGACCTTACAACAATGTGGGGCATGTTTTATAAAACATGAATGTGTCGCACTTGGCAGGGGATCCATCACCTTCAGACATATTCAATCTCTCTTAGGCCTTGGCTTGCGTACAAGAGTTGCAGCACAAACAACTTGCATGCAGTTCAGGTGCAGGGTAGGACGCTCCTGTTGTTATTGCAGGCCTCAGCAGTCACAAGCGCTGGTGCCAAGGAAACCCACTCCATTTAATTTAATTTGCCAGAAACAAGTGCTATTTATAAGAAGTTTCTGTTCCTAGAATAAAGTTAATTTATTACAGGAATGGAGGCCAAATCCTACAAGACCTTGCTATCCAGATCTTCCATCATGGTTCAAGGTACTGTGGAGTAATCAGTAGCATTTCCATTTTGCAGGATTTTATATAGGAATTGATAAAAAAAGAATTAGTTCTTGCCAGACAGTGAATAAACAAGATATCAGTCTGGGAACTTACTCAAAGTTTAAACTTTAAACAATAGCTATTATATCACTGAGAATTTTTTTCGGGAGCCCTGACAGATATAAGTAATTCTTGGCACGCTGTGAATTCAAAATTAAGTTTATAGTTTGAAATTATTTTTTTCCTGGCAATTATTGGTAACAGAGTTTCCAAGAGCTTGCTAGTTAAAATTGAATTGAAATGTTATTCATATTTAAACGTTAGCTCTACTAGTTTTGAATGCACATATCGACAAATACGATTGAATGACTGACTACTGCAGAGAAATTAATAGCGCAACATTCAGAACAGGTGCTGTGGTTCACTTTGTTTATCGTGGTTTTCATGGCGTAAAAAGTAGAAGCTTCAAGTAAAAAGAAAAGGTACATTTTGAAATGCAGATCACTATTATGTGTCAGATGCATAAGGGAACCCAATGAACAGATACAGTTCATTGAATCAATAGAGTTCATTAGTGAAATAGTCAGAATACATTCTCAAATACCATTAAAAGGCTTTCGCAAGTGCATCCAACAGGGCAAACAGTTATTTGCCTTTTCACTAATTTTTCAGATTTGTCCTGCTACATTTGGCAAACAATGAAATTCAAACAAGGGTCTGTCTTCACATTTCACAGTCATTTACGCTAGCATTTGCCCGGGATGCCGTGAAGACCTGGTTATGTTGTTTCTCAGGCATGTGCCTGAGCATTTAGAATGATCAACATTTTATCATTGCATATTTCACTTTTAATTTGAAATCAGTTCTATTTTTCAGTGACAAACTCTTGACATTTTTGTGTTCAAATAGAAACTCTTTCAGTTTATTTCTTGTTAAGTATACAAATGTGGCATATAACCATGCATATATCTTAGTAAATATACAGTCAGAGGGCTCCTTGAAGTTATAAGCCATGTCGAATTCAGTAGTTTGGGACACTTACAGATGTAAAGTCCAAATGAACAAATACTGTGGATGTTACCTTTATTTCACACTATAACATCCAAAAATTCTTCAATATTTCTGAAAGAGGCAAATCCTATTTTGGCTACAACATCAGGTGTTGTTTACATACAGTAATAATAAAATACATGTTCCCCTTGAAGACAACATTCTGTCTCTCCCTGCTTCCTCCCAAGGTCTAGATAGCCAAATATCAAAAAATCAAGTCCAAAAGAAAAAGGCAGAGAAAAGCCCATAAGTGACTTAGCGCAGCCAATCTGTCTGTATGACTACGAGCAGGTTAGCATTTGGTTATCAGAAACAGTCATTTTTCCCCTAATTTTCACTGATTCCTAAGGCTTTTCTACTTGGCTACATCAAAGAGACTATGAACGCTTAAAGACATTTGTACAATCATACTAATTCACACACAATTCACACCACTTTTTGATCAGGATTACTTTGATTAGTCCAGACAAGATGGGTTATATTACATTTTTCACACCCTCAACATCATCACATTGTGTAATTATTTGCTCCTCTAATTGCCATGAAAAATCACATCAGCTGGAAATAGCACTGGCACAAATACCTTAAATCTGATTTTTAAAAAAAATCTCTCTTCCTAAAAAATATGACTGAAAGTAGATAGACCAAGATAAACCTAGTACATTCATAAATAATTCCACTAATGAGATAAATGCTGTGGACTTTTCCTGGCATGTGCCAAGCTGTTAGATTGCAGTGAAAGGTCTATAGACACTGCAACCTCATAAAGCACTATTCTTACAAACTAGAACTTCACCATATCTTTGGCATATCACTGATGTGTATGTTTTGTGTGCCGGTGGAGCAGTGTAGCCTGCTGTGCACAGCAGAGGACTGGGGCTTAGAACTGCAGATCTCATTCTGCTCTCTTGTGCACTTAGTAGGTGCCCTTAAAAATCTTTTCAATCACTTTGCAACACGGAGACAGTGATAGTGCCTCTTTTGTAAATGACTTTGAGATCCATGAGGTTTAGGGATACCATGCTGTCCAAGGTACAGCGTAACCAATTGTGAACTTCTTCTGACTGGAGACAAACTGGAAACAGAGAGCCTCCCGATGTCCCTTCTCGTGCCATAGGGTATAGCATAAAGCTTTGACAACACTGTGCCAAGGGTGTAGGAGAAAAGCTGGAGGCTGTGGCTTTTAACGCTTTCCTCGGGGAAGCCCTGCCCTGTAAGGGGAGATGCAAGGGGCAGATGGCCAAGCACAGTGTGCGGGATCTGTAACTGCACTTACAGGACCTCCTCAGACAAGCTAATCAGGAATAAGGTGCGCTTCCAGTTGAACAGGACTTTCTCCATCTCTGCATACTCACGTTCTCATAGACTGGGAGCGCAGGGAAATAAATGGCTTGAACAAAAGCTTTTGGGTGTTGACTTTACCGTGATGCAGATCTCAGATTCATGGATTTGGAAGGCTCACGCTCCGGACCAGGCTTTTGGCCAGTGCTGGTTGTGGACATCACTGTCCATAACTACGTCTGTAAAAGACTGTCTGTCGGCAGGTTAACCCTCATTCACCATCCAAGAGGGAAGATTCCTCTCCCTGAACACCAGAGCCAGATGGGCATCTCAGCGGGCCACTTCTTTGTCCTTTGAGAGGAGGAAGGCCAGAGGTACTGCAGATTAGTCTGGCACACCACTACCTTTAGCTAAATCCTGGTGAACCTGACCTCTGCAGTACAACTCCTCCTCACAGGTCTAATCTCAATAGCAGGCATATGGGCATATGCTTATATGTAAAATCACAGAGCTGCTTTTACATGTCCATATCGAAAGCATCAGTAGCTCCCAGCAGCTTTACCAGGTACAGTGTGTTAATGAGCAGAAAACAACCAGCAGATGTTTCACCTCAAAATCAGAGCTAGTACATCACCAAGAGCTGCCTTCACCTGGACCAGCAAGCACACAGCTCCATTACGGAGCAACCCAATCTACTGTACAAAAGTGCCAAGAAGAAATCCCACCGAAACAGACAGAGCAATGCTCTCACACAACTCCCAAAGGGTATGGAAAGACCTGGAGCACGTAGTGTCCCACGGAAAGGAGGACACCCTTCCTATCCCTTAGCAGCAGCACACACAGACAGTTAACCATCTCTGGAGTCTGGCATGATCTCTGGGAGTTCTCTGGAGGCAGCATGGATGCACTGTTGTTATTAAACAAGTTAAGAAACAGCCACGTTTAAGACTCTCCTTTAATTTTTCCTCTTAAAATCCAAAATAAGCTTGCAAAAGATTAAGATTAGGTGATTAGCACCTGAATAATAACAAGTAATTATTTTTGAGCCAAACAAGGATACAGTATCCTGGGTAACTTATACTGGGTAATTAAGGTAATGAATACTTGAGACTCTATCAATTAAAAAGTCCCTAAAAGTGTCGTTTTAATAGGGGCATGATTATAGGCAGCACTAAAGAGGATTGAAACAGGTACAACATACCTGTTTCAGACACCTAGGAAAAAAGCATAAATCTCATCACTTTAGCGTTCCTCCAAATGCATCATTGAATGTGGCCCTCTCCTCTAAGGCCATTTACATGGGCAAATCTCCCTTCAAATTAACTAATACAATTATACCAATACCGCTGTCTGTGTGAACATACTTATTTTAGAGTAAAGATTTTTTTTGTTCTGTCTAGCTCATACCAATTAGTAAGTGATGTAGTTGGACCTAGAACAGATTCCTGAACAGCTTCCACCACTAGACAAGTAAGCAGAGCAGGGCGTCCAGCACAACAGTCTGTCTGGGTTGCAATCCCCACTGGGAAGCTAAAATACTATTCTACCTTTCTATACAGCAAAGCTAAAAGAGAGCAAGCCTGGCCTACATCTTTAACTGATACATTTCCAACACCACACCTTAGCAGGATAACAGACAAGCAAAACACATTTTCTGCCGCAGAGCTGTTGTGTACTGAACCTAGCACTGATTCAGCCCAGTTACATTTCCTGCGTCCTCCAGATCAGTGGAAGTTCCTTAAGCAGCACTTCCCTAATGCTTTAACACCCATTATGGGGCTTGAGTCATCTTTCTGAACACATCTAGGTGCTTTGGCCAGAGAACTGGGCTGTGGTGGAGGAGCTCTGGTGCTGACCAGCCCAGCATGCCAGAGCGGTACCGTGTTTCACCGCTCTCCTCGGAGCAAAGCCTCAAAAATGGCATCCATTCTCCTCACCACCCACAGGAACAAGGACCCAAGCTGCTGCGGTCTGGGAATAGCATGAGTCACGGCACCCGCCACAGGGAAAGAGCCATCATCAGTCAACTGGGCTTCACAAAGATGCTGTATGTTCCCTGTGCTAGGTCTCTGTTTATAACTTTGAAGGGGATTATATTTTGGAGGTGACAGGATGGTGGATTTAATGTTTTCCTCATGGCAAATTATATTATAAGATTGAAAGGAAAGACTATATTGAAATTTCCTTAATGAAGAGCCAACTGTTCATAATATGCTTCACCACAAGATTCTTACGTACTAATTAATGAGAAATTGTAGCTGGTTTTCATAAGTAAGGCCAACATTTAATATATAATAAAAAATCTAACCAACATTAGAAGAAAAGTCTAAGGAAGGAAATAATGTCCTTTTGGATGTTTGAATGCTAGTGTATCTCTAGCTAACCAGTTTGGATAGGCGGCCCCATGCTAGCAACAGGCTTACGGATGGGTGGGTTTTGTTTTTTGGCCTTTTAACATGTTTTAGAATCTCATCTTTGGATTCACGACAATTTTATGCAGTTTTCTTTCATTTCTTCCTTCATCTTTGTGCCTCATTTTTATGTGAGTTCTTGGTATGACGGCCAGCTCGGAGTTTGGCTTTGATTGAATGCTTTGGAAGGTTTTGTACTTGTACTTCCATCTGTGCTTCAAGAACATACTAAGTTTGATGGAAAGCTAATTCACTGATCCTCTTCCATCTTTCCTCAAAGACAACATAATTATCTTTTGTACTGCCGTTTGTTGATTGACCAGTAAATTGGTACTCCCCAGAAAATTTCTCCCTGTGTGTTGCATATTTTGCTGATTTGAAGGGCCTGGTTCAACTCCCTGCATGCCTGTTTGAAAGCATAATGAAGCAGATGATTACCTATTTTCTTCCTAGCAGGTTTGAAGAGTTGATGAATCCTAACTATTACCTTCCATAGAAATATAGGAGAAAATAATTCTATCAGCTTAGAAAATACCATTTTTTTTCTTCTATAGCCCCATCTGTAATACTTAAAATAAGTTATTTCTGTGAAAAAAAGCATATGCTAGGAAAATAATTTAATAAGCCAAATAATTCTTCACTACAACAACCTCACCAATATTCTCTCGTAACTGATAATGAATATACAGCAGAACATTTTCCCATTTGTTTGCAGCAACAGTCCCCCAGGCTCCACTATTTGCAGTCAATAGCAGCACTACCCTACGAGTGTTAATCTCACTGCAATCAGGGGAAATGTGCTGCTGCTTCTCTTCATCTCCTCTCTGGGCACCACACTGTGCAGCCCTTGCCATGCCACTCGCTGGGAGTTTGACTCCCCACACTGTCTGGTCAGGCACTAAAATCCTCAGGTCAGGTCACAGGTGAAGTTGGCAAATATATGTCATCCTAAGGGAAAAAAAAAAAAAAAGGAGATGGTATTTTATTTTCTCCTTTAATGGAAAGTATAAAGTAGCTTAAAAGAAGGAAATAGTCCTTAATTAGCTGTTATGCTTTATATAAAAAGTAACTGTAACTTTGGCAAAATGATAAAATAAAATGAACTATACATAAAAGCCCCACTTAGGTTAAATGGCTCTAAGCCAATATGAGCAAGCAGAAAGTGGCAGTTTTCATTTGGAAAAGAAAGCGTGAGGACTCATCTCATTAATTGTCCCAGTGTTAAATATTAGCCCTTTTCACAGCAAAACGTGGAAAGTGTTCCTTAGTTAAACAGCAGACTTTTTGTTTCTTAGTTTAAAAACAAATAAATTAGAAGGAAGCTTTTGTTTTTCATCAGCTTGACAATTTTATCAATGTTTTGCTGGAAATTAGAGCAGTTGACATTTTCTTCATGCCAGTATTTGCATGTGTGAGTTGAATCGTTTCTGAACTAGAAGCAATAATAAGATACTCCTTCTGCCAGAAAGCAATTAATTATTGCACTGCAGCCAGGTTAATTTAGCGGGTAGAGCCCCTCTCGCAGAGATGCATGACACCGTCAGCCTCTGGACAGAGCAAATTAGTCTCCCAGGTGAACTGCTTAATTACCTTCAGGAGCAGGGACACTCTCTCTTGGAAACACATCATGCAATTTTAATGAAAAGAGCCATCTTTCCAAAAAGTTGTATGGTCTTTTCCACCGCATGGAAGAATGCTGAAATAAAGGGTGCAATCAGAAGACTCTAAACAGAGGAGCTGATTTTCCTAACGTTTAAAAGGATTTCAGGACTAAGGCAACTTTCCACTCTAATACAGATGACTTTTTGGCAGCTTTTTCTGTCTGCTATACACTCCAACATCCACTCTCAATAGCGACTTACAAGACAGACACAAAGCAAACTTTCCCTAGAAGAATGAAACCTACTGAGCTATCAGAAAAAAACATTTCAAACACTTTCACTGACTAGGTAGGAAATTCCTAGGTCTGACTCCCGCAGAAAAATTGCTCTGAGTGTATAATCTGCATCGCGAGGCAGCCGGTGTTCAGTGGGACCCTAAAATAAAGCTTCCACTAACAGAGTACCAAATGTTGATAAACTGTCCAATTAACTACAAGTGTGACAGCTTTTTGTTGAAGCCTGCTCCATAAACGCACCAAAATGTACAGCTATCATCTCCTGCTACCTCCCTAGCAATATAACCCCGATTACATAAACATGCAAAGCACACTGAATTTCACATCGCTGATTCTACTTGAAACATGCCATACCATTTCCCAACCAAATATCTGTACCACTCCATCTAATATACATATATCTCCAGTATGCAGCTAACGAGATGCAATTATTCACAGCCAATAAGACTCTTGTCCTAAAACCCTCTACATGAGAGCAAGAAAATTTTGAGTTGCAGGGAGACTTTTCCCTTTCATCAATGCTGTCAATTGTAATTCCAACATTACATAAGAAACAGGAGAAATCGTCTCTGATCTGGCTAAAGGTTAATAAATGCAGTGGTTCAGGGAACTGGAGCAGAAGAATACTAATGGCTCCTGCACCTGGAAGGAGCTTTCCTCCTTATTTTAATGAGCTTCTCCCACATCACTGCATTTACAATACATTTGTACCCAATACATTTATGAAATAACTCAGGTCTTTGGCTTCAGCAAGTCAAGTTCAAGTCAAAGTGAAGAAAGAGGGTGTTAACAAAAGACCAACCCTGTTATCACTACTTAGATAATACAAAATAACAGTTGAGAGCTCCTCTGCTCCTCAATCTCCAATTTAAAAATAACAAGTCTTTGTCCCTGGTTTGTGTTTATCTCCCCTTATTGTGTTTATTTTCCTCTGTTGACATTTACAGTTTTCTCTGTAAGTGCTCTAACTTCTTCTTATCCATTGACGGGTCACAAAGTTTTGCCGATGCTGCATTTATTATGAAATCATAGTCACATCAGAACAGGCAAAAAAAAAGAAAAGAAATTCAATCAAAATGCTATGGCAAGAGATTTCCTGGCATTGAAGTGGTCAAGACTGCACACAATACATCAGGTTAACATCTGAGGGCAAGTCAAGGGAGAGCCCTCAGGAGTGCTGAGCAGCTTATCCCTCACCATGCCATCAGCAAGCGCAACAAGATGAACATCTTGCATGCACGACATGGACAGGATGAGCCATGGCTTCATCTCCCTGTCAGCGTGTCCTCCCCGGAGGTGACCCCGGGTGATGCTCCCACGGCACCACCAAGTTGACCGGACCCTCGCGCCTGTTGCAACCATGGGCTGAACTACCTGTCCCAGGCGTCAGCCAACTACTGCTTTTTGTCAAACGGGAAGTGCTTGAGACGGAGGCGAGGCAAACTGGTCAGGGGTATTCAGAGCACGTTTTAGCCATGAAACGTCCCACATCGTTTCTAAGTTCTCGTGCCGGGACCCTAGCTCTATAAACAGCCACCCCCGGAGCAGGGAGCCAAGCCCAGCCCTCCTGGTTGCCCACCAGCCGCTGGAGACACGGCCACCCCGACCTCCTGAATATTTTGTTATTCGTATGAACGGGAACGTGTTCAATGGGAGGGAAACTACTGATATAATCAGAAGTGGTTACGGCTATAAATGACACGTTAACTAAGTATTAAAGGGAAAGTCAGGGGAGAGAGTTTGGGTTTAGTAAACTGCTTACCTCCAGCTCTGCCCGTGCGCATGAGATGGTTCCGGTCACCCCAGGTAATCCCGGCAGGCTGGAGACCTCCTTCCCTGCTGCCTCGCGCGAGCCAGCGCCCTGATGCCGGCAGGGCTGTCGGCTCCGTCTGGTCCTCCACATCCCCTACGAAAACGCCTGCCGTATGGGTAGGACTGTTATTTTCTTGATCTACTTTCTTTTTTCAGGGTAGGGAATTCATTCATTCAGCAACAAGAATAGGATTTTTGTTTTTTTTCCTAGGTAGGTCAGCCAGAGCACGAGCTGCTCCCCCAGCACAAGGAAAGCACCCGAGACACCTGCAGCAGCAGGTCGCTCCGCCGCCAGCACCTCCCGCCGCAGCCGCTCGCTGGGTCGCTTCCCCGGGGGCACAGGATCCGTCCGAACGTGCCTCCCCCGGGTCGTCGGGCTCCTGCCGCGTCCTCACCAACAACAGAGCCCGGGAAGGGACGCCGCTGTGCCAGCCCCCCGGCCGCGGGAGCTCGTCGCCTCGGCCTTCAGCCCCAGCAGTAACCAACGCACAGGCATGGCCGTGCGGCAGGGGCCGGTCGGGGCCGAAGGTGCCAGCGCCTGCAGCACGGCAGAGGCGCCCTCGCCCTGAAACTGCGCGTGCTGCAGCTCTGGAAGGGCCGATTTTGGCAAGGCCTGGGAAGCAAAGCTAAAGCTTGAGCTCCAGGCACCTAGTGGGCCCGCGGCGCCCGGCCAAGGCCCTTCGGAGGGGCTGCACGCTTGCGGCCGGTGGCACGCATAACAAAGTTTTAGCAGGGACTTAAGCCCCCAGCCTGAAGCCATGACAGGCCATCGACAGCACTCAGCTCTGCTTTGAGCATGCGCTAAAACACTTGTTCCTCTTCCTCTTGGCTGAAAACCAGAGGGAACCATCCCTTGCGTGCGTCCACCCGGCGGTGCGGCCAGCTGAGCTGCCCGCCGCCCAGCGGCTGGTGCGCGCCGCCTCCGCAGCGGGGGTGCCGGGGCTGCAGGCCCGGCCCCAGGCGCGGGGGGGGCTGCGGCGCCCCGCCAACGCTCACCCCTCGCTAGAGAGCCAGCCAGTGCTGTCCCTGACACGCTCTTTCCCGGCTCGCAGGGTTTTAGTACCGGGGAAAGATTAATTAAAGCTTGTGGAACTGCAGCTCAGGTAGCTCGTTAGGGATTTGGCCTGCTGCTTTTCATGTGAATTTTCATCCGTTCGCGTTAGGTTACATTAGGGGTTGCGGTCACGCTGCCCGTCTTGCACTCGGCAAATCGGCTTGGACGCTTCCAGGGCCGTGAACGTTGCCAGGGGATTATCCCAAATACGTCTCCCTCCCTCCGGGAGCGGCATTCGGACGGCGCACCTCCCGCCCAGGGAAACCCGGCAGGCCTGGGAGCTCCAAGGGGGAGGGCCGAGCTCTGAAATCCCCCTCGGAGTCTCGTGTCCGCACAATACAGTCAACGCAAAACGCATCCCTTTGTGTGAGAAATCCCACCGCTTCCACCGGGATAGATAGTGAGATAGATATTTCTTCTGCCACGCTGTAAATGGCAGCGGCTGCGCCGCAGCCGCCTCGGGCGCTCAGTCACACGTGCCTGCGCAGCCGAGCCCTGACACCGAGCGTCAACACAGCCGACTGGGCTGAGAAACAGCCCCGCAAAAAGTTCACGTGAAGAAATACTTTCTCTCTTTTAGCCCGAGTACTGCCTGAGCTGGCTCGTAGCAGAGCGCGTGGAGCGCTTAGGCAGAAAAGACCTGCAAATCCTCACGGCCAGCACGCTGCGGAAAGACAACCGGTGCTATTAGGAATAGTCATGAGCATGGCAGATTTTAGTTACGTTGTTCTTATAAACTCGGTGGCAATTCCCCAAATGCTTCCTGCTGTTCCCACAACTTGAAGCCTCAGTGACAGCTGCTTTTCCCATCCGGTGGCCCAGCCGACAGGCCGCAGTCCCAGTCATGCCCTTTGCATAAATGGGCCTCCATCTCTGAAGCGCGGCATGAACTAGGGCAGGAGAAAAGCTCCCTGAAAGAAATCAGTTCAGTTTCTTGCTGAACCCAATCAGCTGCATACCCAGTTCTCTGCTCACCTGCACCAACGTTTGTGCCAGCAGAGCGGGAGCCAAACTTCCCCGGCTCCCGGGGGAGCCTTTTCTCACGCTGCTGCTGCTCGTCGGGGTCAGCTGAACCAGTGCTGCATTTCCCCGTGGGCTGACCTTGCCTCATCTGTGCTAGTTTCCCCACTTTCCCTGAATGCTCTCCTCCCAGCTGATCCCCTATCTCCTGTTTGGGACATGACGACAGGGTTTACCGCTGCATCGGCTGCAAAAGGGGCATCCCAAGTCCCAGCTGTGCCCGGAGGGATTTCAGCTGAACAGGCCTGTCTGTGGGGCAAGTGGTGGAAACAATGATCAAAATGAGCATTTCGATTAAGCAGCAGGAATTTCTATTAACTTGCAATTGGTTGGATAGCTTTATGTTGTCTAAAATAACTGAGCAGATGATTTTCAGTAATGAGATAGCCGTCGAATCTACCTTATGAAAAAACAGGGAGCACAGATGAATGAGAGCAAAAACATTATTTAGAAAAGCAAAAAAAAGTCCATAATGCCACAGAACAAAGGAGGAATGTGTTTTCAGGACAGACTGTTAATGGGAAGTTGCTATGAACATGATTAAAAGCTGGTGGAAAATATAGGCTATGCAAAACTGATGTTATCAGGTTCAATTTCATTTTAGCCATTCCAGGCACCGAATCAGAGTTATTACAACAACTAGTCAATGCTCTCACAGTACTGGGTGCCTGTCTGCGTGTTTATTATCCAGTTTTTCAGACCAAGGCAAGAATAGCAAGCAGCTCCTGTTAAAATACAAGGTTATGAGCACATTCTTCACCGGTTACAAAAACTGTATTGGCTAAATATCAAGTTGCCCCATGGCACGGGAAGGAAATTAGAGAATGTAAATCCTTTTGCAGCTGCACTTTATTCAAACGTAATCTTGGGGGGGAATACAAGGCTTTTAAAACACTGACTACATGATGTGCTCAACAGACAAGACAGCCACATGGGCATAAACAGTTTTTCAAAGCTTTTCTGTCTGACATGAAGTCAAGGGAGTCAACACCCTTGCCTCGCACCTGCCGGTGAAACACATCTGCTCAACACAGCGTACCGGAAGCATCCGTTGCATATGTGAGGACCCTACTAACTTACAACACTGCTGTCTCTGTTTGCCAAGATGCATCCAGTGCATATTCCCAAGAGGTAAGATATCACAGGAGAAAGGGTACACGTGAAAATTAAGAAAAGAAGAACCAAGAGAAAAATTAATTTTTCTTTCTTCTAAAAGCTTGGTTCCTCAAAAGAAAAATACTTAATTTTGCTGAGAACTGATCAAGAAATCTGTCATATGTGTCTTTTCATTTCCCTCTATACATCTAAGTGGAGTAGAGTGTCATGTGTCAAAATAACTACTACAGGCCTCACTGTATTTTACTTGTATTTACTTTTTATGGAAAACTTGAGAAGAATCTCCAAAATTAGTTAGGCTGCACTAAACAAGCTGCATTAATGTAATAAAACTTCAAAGTAGAAAATTTATTCCATTTCTAGCAATCAAAATGTAAATAAATACAAGAATTCGAATAATTCCTCTAAATATTTGGGGGGATTATATCACTTTTGGGAAGTGTAACACTTACACTGACACACAGGGGAACAGAAAACCGGCTCACTCGCACTCGGGAGATTTAACTCAGAGAGCAACACTATTGAGTGAGATGGTGCGTACAAGGACGCGCCTCGTCCCACTGCACTATACCTCGCAGTAGTTAGACCCTAAATCAATATGGCTCTTATATAACATGTTGTGTAACATCTCTTATTCATCATACACTATTTTTACTCTACAGTTTGAAAAATTTACCAGTGTAAGGAGGGCTCCCTTCTGCCACCTGTACAGGCTGAATACGGACTGTTTTGCTGATTGAACTGAGAAATTTGAGTGAAGAACTGCTAGGTTAGGTGCTATACTAGTAGCCACTGCTGCATAGCTCTCCCATCTCATCCCCGACACTGTCACGCTCCAAACATCCCTCTTTCTGGACCACGAAATAAGGCTTAGTGGCACATATAACTTCTGACTTTTCTGTTCACCTCGCTACTTCAGTATTCCTGAATCAGAGCTTCTGTTTGTGGATTTTTTCTATGAAATAACCATTAAATACTTTATTTTTGGCCAATGGATGGAAAGCTCGTGTCAACTCACTAAGTTCCTTAGTGACACTGTTTCCTCCTGCTTCTCTATCTCATCTGCCGGTTCAAGTAAAGGCTCCATGAAAAACATGCATTTGTTTTATTTTAGCATAGGCAGTGCACTGCAGGTAATTAAAAGACATCACAGTGTTGAAATAGGACTGACGCCATCATGCTCCTGTAAAGAGATCTTTAGTTTGCTTGGGTGACCATTAAAATGCAGGCCCCCTAATGAAGATGTAACTCGGGCACAAAGATCATTTTTGGAATATGAAGCTACTCTTTTAATTAAATCTCTGAAACCATTATTACAAGGCTTTTCTTTTTATAACCCATCTCATTAAAAAAAATATTTGGATCCTTCATGTTATAGTTAACTTGAATTCTCTCATTAAGTCCTCTTTTATGATCAGTTTTCTCATGCTGAAGCTCTTTAGGGGAAACAAAGCTGTTTCCTCCAAAGGGCTTTGCCTTTGTGCCTATTGTAAGGAGGACAGCGCGATAACATTCAGTACAGCTGCTGTGCGCTATATACAATCAACCAGCCGGTAAAACCAATGAAAAACGAAGCCAAAAAAGGAAACTCTTTCATATTCATGGGCCCCTGAGGATGCCTCGGCAAGTTCACAAGCCTCTAATGCATATCAAATACCGCAAGCATGAGCCATTGAAAAAAACCATGTGGCAAAGTCTTTAAATAAAAATGATCTAGCAACGTAACTTACGCATGGTTTGAAGAAAATTAAGTTTCTGTGCAAGGTCTGGCCAAGCATGCAGTCTAACAAAAGGTAAAATGTCTGCTGTTCTCCATGCTTTGCTATTAGTTTCAAGACTGCAGTTTTTAAAATGATAATTCCTCTGTGTACTTAAGCTGCAAACAGATTTTGTCAGTACAAAGAGTAACAGGATGTCCGTCCTGTTCAGGCCTTCTGGTTGGTCCTGCAGTTGTTGTGGAATGAGACCGATATCTTCACTGTCGTATCTCCTGCCAGATGATTGTGGCTCCAGAGGTGGGTTCAGTTCAGGTGCACCTCTCTGTGCGCTAGGGGTCTGCTGGCAGATGAGCAGATACTGCAAAGTTATCCCAATAGCTTTCAGAGTAGAAGAAGGTGAGTGTTTGACTATTTGAGTATTTCTTACTATTTTATTGCTGCAAAGCCAATGGGCCTCTACAAAGACTAGGAACTCAGTACTGTAGTCTCTCTCCAGATAGGAGAGTGGCAAGAGACATTTTCTCCAGCAAAGACCTTGCACTGGAACTCACCAGGAGCAGGAGGGAAAGCAGAGAGGTGGAGGGACCTTCACAATATGCCACAACACAGGCCAGCATTAGAAGCCAGTCTTCTAAGACTTCCATGCTCTGAATTGGTTTGTTCCCACCAAGAATAAAGCAAGACTTCTGTAAAAATCCTACTGTCTGGAAGGCACAAGATTTTATAACATGTTCCTCCAACTCTGAGGCCATACCGGCGCCATACACACAGGCTAACCATCTGTGGCACCTGACTCTGAGATCTGTTGGACACCCAGATGCAACACGCCTCTGGCCTTACTGACCGCTGAGCCATCAGGTCCCTACAAACACCTCATGTGGCTGCGATGAAGTCAGCAAACAGGAATCCAGTATTGGGAGCAATGTGCACTGCGCAGCCTGCGGGAACGCTCTGCAGGCCAGAGGAGCCAAGCATACCCCGGTGACCGCAGGTTCACACATGTCCCTGCAGCTCTCGGTGCCAAGATGCCAAGCCGGAGCAATGGTACATCCCTCTGGGGTAGCAGGCTGCCGCTCAGTCTGAGTTAATTTCTATTTAATCCATAGTGGGTTGCCCATGTGTAAACAACTACATCTTGCCTTGTTATCTAAAATCTTGGGATTTTGTTTTTACAGTGCTGAAGCAGATATGGTCCAGGATTGTAACATGAGCTGGTGGCCCACAGAGGCTGGGCTGTCACCCTGGGGACAACCTCCCCTCCCACACGCCCTCACAGCCACAGGTTAAATTCTTATTTCCTGCTGCCCCAGCAGTAGGCAGGGCCAGCCAGGGACTACACAGATGCAAGCAGTGAGCTGCCAGCTCAGGTTTATATACTCCCCGTGAAAATGCTGTGATCATGTAGGGCTGGTTTCCCATTTGCTCATTTTCTCCCTAAAAGACTGATTCTGCTGGCTGCGCGCAGCTTCCTGAAAAACTAAACCTGTGCTTTCTTCCAACCACAGTGGGAAAGAATTAAAGACACTTGTGCCATTTTCTCAAGACACCAATATTTAATACTTTTCTTGATAACTTAAACTGTGGATTTCTCATTCTCTTGCTTCAAAGCATTTAGTGGTCTAACCTGATACGGCATGTTACATAATTGAGGTTCTTTTGACGCTGAACATTAATTCAGAAAGTCCTCAGCCACGCAGTGTAATACCAAAACACATAAGCATTCAGGTCATAGACGCATATAAATCTATCCAGCATCCTTTAAAACAGGGAACAACCAGACGTTGCCTGTGGATGACCTAACATTTCTTTGCTATTCCAAGCTAGATTAATTTGAGAGAGATCTAAAACGATTTATCGAACTCAATACCCAGAAATACAAATGTTAGTATTTAGAAACATCCAAAAATAAATATACACAAGGAGAAATAATCTGAGCTATCCAAATGTTTTGAGCACAAAAATAACATTTGGAAAAAAAAAAAGGTTATGGATGTCACTACGCTTTGAATACTGAAATCATCTGCTCATTGCAGAGTGGCAGTGCATAAAAAACAAAATGCTAGTTTTGACTGAGAAAGAAATAGAAAGGAACATTGAGATTACTTTTTTCTTTTAACTAATACATGGAAATGTGCTCATCCTGTAGGTCTGGTTCAAGGTGCAGCTTACGCCCCCGATGTTCAAGCAGGAGCAGAAACAGAGAAAACTATTACGAGTAGAGAGAGAGAGAAGGGGAAACAAGAAATAAAATGATGAGAGTGGGGCTGTTTAGTCCAGAGAAGAGATATACGAAAGCAAACATAATTACAAATACAGTTATGGGCGCACTGGGTGCTCCCATTTGCTAAGATTATAGCATATCCCTGGAAAGGAAAGGCAGTGGATTTAAAGATGAGCAAAACAAAGACATGCTTATCTTCCAGAAATCATTACAGCATTTCTATTTAGGATATAAACCTAACTGGAGTAACAATCTGAAATATGATTTTTCTTTAACAAATTTAGTAAGTTATTTTCTAGGTTAGTTAAGACTTATTACCATGTTTGATCTGTGAGCCATTCTTGCAGATGAGAGATGTTCAAACAGGGAAAAATGCACCATTTTTTGCAGGATGCTTAGAGCTTTCCAGTCCTATTTGAAAGTTTTTCCCCTAGCAAAAGCCGTCAGTACCATGCCCACTCCAGTTTCAGAAAAAGCTCCTTGCACACGTTTACATATAAACTAAAAGGGGTGAGTGGAATTAACGGCGCTGCAGTTTTCAAAGTCCACAGCAGGAAACCTTTGCAGTGGTCAAAGCAACGTAACAGCAGGTTTGTTCTGCAGTCAGGGCAGCAGCAGCAGGTTTGTTGCCAGCAGAAAACCAAAGTTACGCCAGTTATCCTCCTTCGGGCCCCCGGCCCCCTCTCCACGGAAACACAGCTGCTTTCCCGCTACAACCGCCCAGAGGGAACCGGCGGCGTCTCAGCTTCCAGGAGCGCTGCCGTTTGCAGGCTTTCCCTTTCTGGGTGGAAGAGAGGGTAAACTCAGCATTGGGCTACTGAAAAGAAGGGAAAAAAAAAGCAGAAGCTTTTCCTTCATTTGGTAAGCTTCTCAACGGATAAAACTGTACAGTTTTGGAAACTGGCAGTCAAACCTATCACTCTGAGGCCTCTGTGTTATGCCCATGGGCACAGAGAAAGGGCAGCGCAGGGAAGGCCCGTTGTCACCTTCCCGCCTGGCTGGCTCTTCCCTTCGCGGGGCGGAGGGAGCCAGCTGCTCACCACCAGCCCTCTGCGGGGCCAAACAGCATCCCTCCCCAAAGCGATCAGTGGGCCTGCGCACTTCGATCACGGGAGAGCCCTAAACTTGCAAAGCTGGTTAATATTGTATTTTTCTCTCTCGATGTCTGTGCTTGGGTTTCCTGCTCTTTGTGTCTTTCACAGGACTCATGTAAGGTGCAAAATGCTACTGGCGTGACTGCCACTACGTTGCAGTCTTTGAAAAGCCTCAATAGTCTGACTAGACGAAAAAAAAAAAACTAACTAGCAGGCTGACATCCACTCTCTTAAGAAAAGAGAATATAAACAAGAAACCTTGTGCTTCTGCAGCACAAATATTTTAAGGCTCCTGGATTACAGCTGTTAAATTATACCTGGAACTGTATGGAGATCACTGGAAAATGTCTTTCACCGTGAAGTCACCTTGTATAAACGACATTAATCATGACTTTCTTCCACATTCCCGTCCCCTGTTGCCTACTGCAGTGCTGAGAAACTTCAGTGCATTGTAACTGTTATTACCATAGTTCAGGATCTATCATCCATCTGTAAACAGCAGCTACTTTCAATAAGTAAGATTTGTGCATACTGATTTGAAGAGAGAACATAGTCAACTTTGGTAACGATCCTCCTCTGTAAGCTAACGGGCGGAAAAAAATAAATAGTCAGGAAATTACCCTCACGTAAAACCTTTTGAGGAACTTCCTAGAAAGGAAAAACGGAAATCAGTTAAGGGACCTTCACTGCATGGACATGTCCTTCTCTCTTTCGTGAAAAGAAACACGCGCTCGCCAGCTGTGCGGCACGCGGGGAGGCGCCTGCTGCGCCGGGCGCCCAGGGGAGAAGAGCCGCGGTGGGGCACGGCAACGCAGCACGTCTGCTTCTGTCTGTGGACTCCAGGATTTGCTTTTGCACCGTGACAAGTCTGCAAGGGGAAGCTAATGCTGCTCCTAAACTGTTGAGAGAAGCAGAGAGACAAGTGGCTAGTGTGACTGAAAGGGAAAAATCAGGGCCATGGGTAGGGTGGTTGGTATTTCTATGTAAAGAGGAAAGTATTCAAATGACCATTCATCAAATGACCTCAAAACAGGTGGTTTTGTGTCCAAATTATGGTAAGAAACTTGTGTTCATACCAGGTTAATTACTCAGTTTGCTCTGAACGCTGCTAGCAGTACAATATGTCAGATTTAAAAAGCTTCAGTTTCCTAGTTGCCACTTTAAAAAAAACTTTTTTAAAATATGCAAAGTTTTAGAGGACTGACAGTTGCCATAGACACATCAGAAAAAGATTCAACAGAACGATCTGTGGGAATACGAATATGTTTGAACCAGATCCCAAACAGAATCAAAGCTGAAGTGTAGGTGACTCATAAAGGCACAGCCAGAAATAAAACACAGTGACGGCGAGAGATGGGAGGAGTAATCTGAACACAAAACCCAGCCCAGGTCTTCAGCCAGAACTAAGACGAGTCAAAACTGATCATCCAAATTGGAATCACATAGGCTGTCTCCTACAGGAGCCATTTCCTGTATAAACGCCTGTTGTTTCTAAATGACTGAAGGGACTTCACTTGGGCCTTTGGTAGACAACGCTGCAGGGGAACCAGAGCTGTTCAGATTGCCGTATGTTATTCTGCAGAACAGAATAGATTGTCCATAGGATAGGAAATGCTCAGATAAAGATTCAGTAATCTGGGCACACTTCATCTTATTTCATGAAATGGGAATGTTTAGAATATAAAAATAAAGTGGAGTCCCTTTAAAACTGCTCCATAGCAGAGGAGAGCAAGCTCAGCAGTCTTAACTCATTAAAAACCTCATTAAGGACAGAATTCCAGTTTTTTATCTTTCATGATATCTGTGCAATCGTGTTTACCTTGGGAACAAACAAATGGGACTGTTCTGTTGTGAGGTATCCGTGAGGAAGCGTTTGCCTCCTGGCTGCTACTTTTATGTTCACGATGAAGTACATGTAACAAAATCATGCTTAGAATTTATATAATGGTTTTCATCCTACTGCCACGAAAATCATTATTCAGATTGCCAAAGCCTGGTTTCTGCCCATTTTATGGAATAAAGGAAGATTTTCGTTAGCTGATGAGACATTCTGGAAAACTGAGTTGTTATTTAGGAGCGTTGAGGAGCACCATGCGAGCCTTGCTGCTTCTCTCAACAGAGCCAGCATGTTCTCTCGGAGGCATCGGAAGCTGTGCAGGCTCCATTTGTGGTGGATTCAGGAGCTGTGTGGGCTCCATTTGTGGTCACCACCACTTTATAATTGGTCTTTGATTACTATCACCAGTGTCACAGCTTTAACGGCCAACATTACACCCTCAGTCATTGTCTCAGACTTTCCAGCTGATACCTTCTCTAGGATATTTTGCAATCTGTTCAAGCCCAATTTGAAGATCTCTTTCCTGTCAGCCACATATGCTCACCTCGTTCTCCATCACTGATTCCAACAAACTTCCAACAACCTACCACTTTCTGACACCATCTTTTGGCCTGATCTTTGAAACGGTCTGCAGATTTTTTTCATTCCCAGGTGAAAAACATCTCTAATGTGATCTATCCCAACAGCTAACTCCAGTATTTGGCTGCCACCAAATCTCCCACTACCTCCATCCCTGTAAATGCTCTCTTCCAAACCATCATCCCAGCTCATAATCTCCAGCTTCCTCAGGTACCGCTCATCTTTTCATCATTGTTTCTTCAAGCTCATGTTCCAGGCACTCCACAGCCTACACAGCTGAATGGCAAGTACAGAATATTATCCCTGAGCCCACTCATCCACTAGTTCATTCTGGGTTTGCCCTGCATCGCAGCCCTTCATTCAGATTCACCCTTTACACCATTTCCATCAAACACCCCTACTTTGAGACTTTCCTGTCACAGAGAAAACCCTGCGACTGAGCCCCCTGGAAAAAGAAGTCCGGTAACTCATGGCCCCCAATGAAACCATTGCCCTCTCTCTGGCTCTAGCACATTTCAGCTGCACATGAAACTGCCAGAGCCCCTTCTCCATCTTAGGCACTTCCATATGAGTTCAAGAGGTGCAGCTGATGGCTGCAAGACTCTTCACATGCTTTCTTCCAAACAGATTTACGATCCGTCCAGCCAAAGAGCCACAGAAAAGAGGAAGGAATAGATTTGAGCTAAACAAAGCCTCCATACCTGAACTGGTTTCCTTTCTCAAAACTTAGGTGTTTCAAAGCCACCTTGCTCAGTTCCCCTCTGTAACTGTGGGGTAGAGTCTCATACCAGAGCCTTTTCCTTGGTCCTCAGCTTTCCTCTGATTTCCTTCCATACCATAATTATTAAATTGGTGTTCCTTAGTCTTCGTCTCTGCTGCTGTCCCTTGAGAATTAGGCCTCTCTCCCATCTTTTAACAGTGGCTGTTGAGGGAACCTCAAGAGTCTTTAATGTATTCTTGGCATCTTTTCTCTGCAATTGTTTCATTGCTTGATTGCTCCACCAAAACCTCTATTTTGATTTAACTCTTGAATATCCAGAACATTAAAAAAGTTTGCTGCATCAAATATCAAAATCATATACAATATTTAACACTCCCTGTATTTGCCATTCAGCTGTGCAGGCCATTTTCTCAGTCTCCTGATTTGCTCTCTCCTGTCCTTCCCCGACTGACCTCCAGAAGTGCTGGCAGGGAAGGAGAGCTCCACACCTCCCAGCCTCCAAGTTCTCAAGATCGGTGTCTTTCTTGGCAGACACCACTTTCTCCCTTTGGGCTCCATCTTGCCCAAAGAGCTTCTGCATTTCCGCAGCCGAGATCACCTCTTCTGTGTGGACAGACCCACTATATTTCGTATGTCTGACATACTTCAGCACACGTGAAAACAGTGCCACATGCAACGGGTCATCCTTAACGTAGTTCCTGATGCTCCCTCTACTGAGGAACATCATTCAAGCTAGACTTCTCACACTGAATGAATTTTTCATAAGTTAATTGTCTCTGTCCTTTTCATGCATTAAATTAAAATGGGAACATCAAGTATACACTGTCAGCATTAGCTTCAGGCTTCTTCACCTTTTGGTAATTTCTAACAGCAAAGGATGACACCAAACATGCGGCTGTTAACACGTTTCAGATCAAATCAGCTACCAACTAAAAAACAAAAGTAAGCTTTATTCATAGATGACACTTCATCTTGTACCATTTAACAAGGAACACAGACATGAATGATTCCATCATTCATTTTCATATCAATTTGCAGAAATTATCTTTATTAGAAAAATGAATTTTTCATGTATTTACATTTTTTACATTGTTATACTTGGCACATGTGTTTTCTCCAAATAGTTATATACACTTCGTTACACACAAACATTCAAGTCTCCCATTCCCTTAATGTTTTTCTACATATTTACCAAAAATGAAGAACACAATACAATTTGTAAGACAACCATAATAATTATATTTTTTTCTATCATAAAAAGTTAGAAGCAAACATTTTATTTAGATATGTCTCAAAATATTTATACAGTATTAGCACTCAGTCATGCACTGGGTTAAAATATAGGGGTGAACTGCTGTGAGATAGTATGCATAACGCAGGAAATAAAAGGTAGATGACTCCCAACTCCTCCGAGTTACGACATGTGCTATGGGGTAGATCCAGCTGTCACCAGGATTTTAAAAGCCTGGACAGATGTATGTCGGGGTAGTCAGGTGTATATGCATCTTTGCAGCATGGCAGTTAAAATGCGTAAGTGTGTGTGCACACACGCTTGTGTGTTAAAATTCATTTCAGTTTGCTAAACCTGTCTGATAAAAGAGGCAGTAATTGGAAGGTTAAAACTAGTCTTTGATTAGTCTCTTTTTTCCCCAACCTTTTCTTTTGAAAAATCCACTAGACTATTAATTTTATCATGAAATTTTGATATCTCTTATGAATGAATTATTTATGCTTTATTCCATTTCACCAATATACTTTTATTTCTACTCTAATATCCTGATTTATTTCCCCAGGTGTTAAGGGGTCTTCAGACCTCTGCTATTCCTTACTAGCAGTTGGAAATTTATGACTTACTCTTTGGTTTAAAATATTACTCTCTTGAGAATGTTACAGGAAATTGCACTAGTAAATAACAGAAGTGATAGGCTTTATAATTTACTGTGGGTAGAATTAAATGGTTCCAAAATTTCTGGTACGATGGTATTTACTGAGTGCAAGTTCTTTCTCCTTCAAGGTAGATTAGTGCTCCATGTAATGAGTATGAATTAGTACACCTGGTGGTTTTTCCCCATTGAAATAAGAATACTATTCCAAGTGTACTAACAGCTAATTTTCTTTTTTAGCAAAATGCTCAGCTAATATTGTGAATTACTATTTTCTCAAAATATAAATGAAAATAAACTGAATTCTTAGAACAACAACAGAAGACCCAATGCTAATTCTTGTTTATATCTCCTTTTTCAGGGTACAATGGTAAATAACTTCAAATCAAACTCAAAATGACAATATGTTACTTGAAACTGTTAATAACTGTTTCCTAGAATTCTTGTCACAATACTGAAGTCTTCTCTTCCCCCTCATTCCCATAGAAAACTTTATATATATATATAAAATATATATATAAACCAAACATATATATAAAGTTTTTAAATATATATATATGTAGGTATGTATTTAAAGAGTAATCAGGACAACACATTTACATTATTCAAGTAAACAGGTAAAAAAAAATTTTAATTGCAATTTGAGATTTTTTTTTAGCACAGAGAAATATTAGTGCATTAGTGCCTCTAAGTCAGCAAAAATCTTTGAACAGGATGAAAGGAAGAATGAAATGCCCTTCAGGTTTAATGAATTAAAATTAACATTATTAACTCACAGGTCAAGTGCTTTTGGAAGAACTTGAGAGGTATGCATGCAAATTTTGCATAAAAAACGGATACTTAGCTACAAATCAGGTAGGAGTCTGCCTAACACATAAATGAATTCTGCTTATACAGTCTGATTTGAACAGCGAAGACACAAGATGCAACGTGCATGTGCACGTCGGCATGAGGTGTGAAGACAGAGAAATCAAGCTGTTCTTCCCATGCGTGCAAAACCATGTTCTAAAATGAAAACGACCACTTCAAAATCTTATAGTTGATTTCATCTAAGGGTGCCCACAAAGAGAGGCTGATATAACATATAAATTGTAAACATTTATTAAAAATTGCACAAATTTCCTTTCTTGCTGCACACAATTTTCCATGATGCAACTCCCGTACCTCCACAATGCACAGCTTGGATTTGGTATTTTTAGTTCTAAGCATAAAACTGCACTAAGGACCTGCTCTCCCATCCTGCATTCGCCTCCCCAGGAAGCTGGAAGGCCTCTCACCTATGGCGAGGCCAGGTTAAAAACAAGCTAACCAAAAATTTTTCTAGAAACAAGAATTTTCCTGGAAGCAAGAAGCAAAAAACTTGGAAATAAGTTCTTCTTCAAGACACACATGCAATGAACTGCAGACACAACTGGAACTTAGAGAATTTTTCTGGAGAATTTTTGTTTTTTAAATAGCTGTCCTTAGCTACCTTAAGTATCAGTGGTTAATGACCAGGTTTGGGGTCATGTAAGCTGTCGCAGACTTTTAAAGTTGGAATATTTAGGCCAATAGACTCTCTCTGGCTATGAATCTTTTTATCAGTATGAGAAGACATCCTTTTCCTATGGCTTTGTTACTTATAGTAAGTATCAGTTCCAGCTCTTTCAGACAGGAACTCTCCTCTTTGTTTTTACATGTCCCAGCTCTACAGACACTAAGATAAATGCTGCTGGAGTATTGGTGGATTTAGGAAGTTTGGAATGGAGAGGACAGAATCATTTGAAATAAAGCACCGCTGAAACGTGTCCCATGGCCGTGGGAGATTACTCACACATGACTAGGTTGGGAAGTATGCACGCATGCGTGTGTATACTGTATATATATTTAGGTTAACAAGTTTAAACTGCTAATAAACAGCTTCTTATGGTATTTGGTAATTAAAATATCAGGCTTGTATCATTCAAAATAGTGCAACCTACATAGCAATATACAGGAAAATTACACTTATTGTTCCTATTACCATTAATATGCTTGTGCATATCAAGATGACAGGATATCCTTTTCCATAGGATTAACCTTTTGCATATGTAATCATATTCTTTGGCCCATTTTCCTGTGAAACCTTGTATGACAACATAAAGACTTTGGCTTTAAAAAAAACAAAAAAGACAGAACTCCCGTTTTTTCAGCAATTTACAAACTCAGGTAGAAATCAGATCACCTCAGTTAACAATTATCATTTGCTCTGGAAACCGCACGTCCCAGTGACTGTCACAGACCATCCGCCAATATGTATACTTGGGAACCTCCAATTTTGCTTCTTTTTTTTCACTTTTGAAGATCATTTACACTTCAAATGTTGCATAATGCATCCTCCAAAAATTTTCTCAAGACTCCTCTAACCTTGTCCCACCAGTGAGCAAGAAAACTCTCCTTCCCAGGTAACACAGGAAGGCACAGGAACCTAATGAGGGCTGTCACTGGCATAAACACAATTCCATGTACAAGTTTTGCAATTTGTCTTAGAAACACAAACCAAAATATACTTCCAAACTGTTTTTGCCATTAAAACCATTTTTAAACGGGTTCAGTAAGAATTATCAGACTAAAGAATCCTGTAAGTGATGATGTAACACAAATCTCTTTAAAAAAGGCTTTTCTCATGTACTGCGAAGTATAATACTTAAATTTAAAAAAGTATTCTCATAATGCATTTGCTGAGAAAAACATATCATTTCTTCTAATAGTCCCAGAAGTGCAAAGCAAGACAGTCTCCATTAAAATTTCATGTCACTGTAAATAATATCGTTTGCCCACATTAAAGCTTAGTACCATTTATGAGAAGTGAGGAAACTTTCAGCAATTCCCAAGGAAAGTATAATTTCACTTGGAACTTTACAGTGCACTGTATTCGTTTCACAATATTTATTGGTATTTATTGTCACAGTTTTATAACGTGCACATAGAAATATAATTTCTGAAATATATTAGTGAAAACAAATACTAATACAAAAGGGAAAGGACAAAACATCTAGGAGTATAACTGCTTATCACCACTACTTTTTTAAGAGTTGGAGAGTCAAAACCATCTCTCTTTTTAAATATACAATACTATATTTAGTGTGGTTATCTACTAATAAAGGTATTGCATGACAACATTACAGCATGGTTATATTCTCTATTAATTTAGCCTTGTTTTCAATACAGGTAAAGAACTAAGCAAAAGGAGTAAAAAGTGTCGTTCAGATGCAAAACAGCAACAAAAATCCGGTAAGCAGTGAACTAACTTAATATTACTTATATTACTTCTGGCTCTTAAATTATAGATATGACAAGATCAGCACATGATCGGCAATGGATGCTTACAGCTGGTGAGACTGGCATTCATTTTAAAAGCAACTTAAACCACTGCAGATACATCCTACAGTATATAACAAAAAAAAGCTCCTGAACCTGCAAGAACGACCAAGCGTGTTTTCTCTGCCTTGCAGGGCGATGCGCACTGTAATCCGGACCTTCGAAGCGCACGGCACGGGACCAGCGCGGACTCGTGGAGAGCATGCTCTGTGCACCGGGGCAGGATGAAAACGGTAAAAGCTTGGTTGAGGTGAAACATCTGAGGATCTTATTTACAAACAGTGCAGCATGCCCCGCCAGCGCAGGGCAGAGAGAAGTGAGGCAGCATCTCTGCTCCCACTTACCGGGGGACCACAGACAGCAGCGAACAGAAGTCACGGCTGCCTCAGCCCGCAGACACTGCCGCCACAACACTGCAGTGAAGGTGAACGGGTGAAGATGGGATTAACTCCACAATGGAGGCTACACACCAACAGTAACTTTACACTATGTACAAAACGCCCACATCAGACTGGCGAGTTTGCAGAACCGAAGCGATGCAAGAGACATGACAGGCGCGGGGCGGCTCTCGCTGGCCCTGGCTGCAGCGTCGCCGGCCGCGGGCTGAGCCTGGCCCGCGCCCCGCCGCGCCGCTGCCTGGACGTGCATTTCTCTCCCTTAATGAACACAGCTGGGATTACTTTATGCTCCCTCCTATTGACAAGAAATACTAATATTTTACTAATATATTTAAATAAGATGGTATAGGCTAACTTGACCATGGCTCATGTTATAAAATTTGTACTTCAGAGGGCCTTTATGCGCTTTCAGAAGTTCCTTCAGCACTGTTATGCTTTGAGGCTCAGCTCTCAACAGAAAGGAAGTTAACATTAGAAAATTAATATCAGTAAACCAAATTATGTATATAACCAGGACACTGTTTTCACATTGCAAACCAGATTGCCCTATACAGGAAAGACAACTACTTTAAAAAGACTTTTGAGCTACGACAGAACTAGAGCTGGGAAAGGGAAGGTTTAGCAGGGAATACATGACGCTCCTCATCTCGACAGGAGCACACGCCGATCAACGTTTAACGCAGTCTATTCGAGCCCCGGGTTCTATGTTAACTAATAGAGGACTTTTCCATAAAAAGTTCTGTTTTCTGCAAGTTTGACATATCAAATACGGTAAATGTAAAACAACAAAAAGATTAACCTCCTCAGTACTTCCTAAATCTTAGCTGACTCTTAGACCCTTGGTTTCACATCACAAGCCCTGCTCTACGCTGACGAACCGAGCGAGAGCAGGAATAACAGCAAAATCTTCCCCATCACCGTGCTGTAAGACGCATGTGCTGCCCTGTCGGTACACAATAATAGGGAGTTATTCTGCATGCAACAGATTCTGACACCTGTACTTCACGCTGGACAGTCACATGGTACAAAGAAAACAGTGGGAAACAATGGGAAACAACAAGACCGCCCAGGCGGTGGGACTGCCAAAGCCACAGCAGACAGGCGCTGCCGCAGCAGCTGCTTCCCTAAGCGCAGGGGCCGACGGGCACCTGCAAGGTTAGGCAGGTTCTCCCTTGCAGGCTCGACTAGCAGGTGTTGGGGCGGGGGGTAAATAAACCATTTCTTTACTAAGCAAACCTAACTGAGATGTTTAAGTTAGGAGAAGCCTACGCTTTCTAAAACATGAACAGAGAGAGGTAAATGTTTTCAGGACATATTAGAAATTTAACTACTTCCAAGCCTTTGGTGCTCTGAACTGCCATCAGGAGGTGGCTTTCTCTCTCTCTCTCCATTGGCAAAAGAAACAGCCTAGTCTTCCAAGCATCAAAACTCAAAGCTACACAGGTCTAGCTTTTACTACCTTTAAAACTATTTCAAATGATTAATTTTCACCAGGAAAAAAGCACTTCTGACTTCCCTTAGCTTTGTTCTGAGTCTTATTTCACCTCATAAGTCTTCCTGAAAGATCACAGAGAACGAGACATGTATTTATGAGATGATACCAAAACATGGTGAGCAGAAGGTGATTTGGTTTCAGTATCTCCAAAGCACTCTTTTTCCTTTCAGAGCTTCTTAAATAGGAGAATAATGAATTCTGAGCAAAAGCTGTCAAAACATTAAATGAAATTTTCCACAAATACAAAAAAAACCTATTTTCCTTAATTTTATCTTATATATTAAACTACCTTATTTCCATGCGTTTAAGTTAATGGGTGGCTACACTGCTCTAAGAACACAAGCAGAACACAAAATCCATTTGAAAGGAAAAAGGAAAATTTGCTGTGGCAAAAAGAGAAAGACAAAAACACGAAGAAATTCTACAATGTCTTTAAAAGAGGAAAAAAAGCAAGAGGCAGGTATGTCTATGTAGCTGTTTTTACCTCCGTGTACCTATTCCATTCCTCAGCCATTCAATATCCTGCCTCCACAAAAGGTGTCATCCAGGAGCAGTGCAACACTGCAGGACATGCTAGCAACACTGGCCCATATCATTTACAGCCTGATCCAGTTCCAGCT
Source organism: Struthio camelus (assembly GCF_040807025.1). Taxonomy (NCBI): domain Eukaryota; kingdom Metazoa; phylum Chordata; class Aves; order Struthioniformes; family Struthionidae; genus Struthio; species Struthio camelus. Next base: position 13,900,343 of record NC_090956.1, on the reverse strand, counting down.
GGAGTCACGGGAAATCTTGGTGATAGGAATGACCAACAAACTGCTAGAGCTGTAATCAGGAAAATGTAACAAGTCCCCAGCACCATCCAGAAAGGTACAGAAAGGATGGCCACTTAGGCAGGAAGATTCTTTTCTCCTCTTCAAGAATAGCAGCAGCTGGAGTGAGAGAGAGGGAAATACAGAAAGTCTTGATCTCGGATTCATTGAAAGTCAGTGCAAATATATCAACAGTGCTCAGGCAATATTCAGAACTCCATACGCTCTACGGCTGAGCATCACAAGCTGTGGCTTGCGGCTCTACTGTTGAAGACTTTTCTTCAACCTCTCAGTTTCTTCTTCTTTACATGTTTCAGCAACCACATCATCTATAACCCTACATTTTAGCCTTTTCTTCCCCCTTTATTCAGTCATAGCATATGCCAAGATCAAAACCACAAATGCATGCAGATTCTTACTCCTTCTACGTTTAGTCTCTGTGTTTTTTTCCCTCTAAGGCAGTATTTTTCATTCCCATGTGAACAACTGCTGTGCATTACTGAGTCTGTCTCTAATTTGCTTTGGTTTGGGTTTTTTTTTTTTTTGTGTTGCACATTTGCATCTAATGATAAATCTCTATAGTCACCAGAAATCTGCTCAGATCAGAAACAGCAAACGCTGCAATATATTTCTTTAGAAGCTAATTTGTTTGTCTAGTTCACAGACGGATAAATCCACCTGGTTTTAGAATATTTAGATCTCAGCAGTTTACTTAGAAAATGTTGTAAATGGGAATTTTTGTTTCCCACATTTTGTATGCAGTACTTATGATATATGTGTGCCTAGTTGCTGATAGCGCTGATGATACAAAAGACTTGGGAGTGACCAGACAATATTCTGAGAGCTTTAAAACCATGTGAAAGAGAAGAGCCACAGCTGAGTTTTATGATTCACTTGGTACTAAAATTGTCAGCAACTTGCATGTCAGTTCTTGGTATGGTATCAGTAGATACCATATCTGCTGAAGCACACCAGCTTGTTCAAAATACTCAGGTTTTACTTTATATATTGTGCTTTGGATTGGAAATGAAATTTGCCTCGGATATATTTATGGAACTCATTACAACAGTATTTATGCCTTTAGTACATTTGCTTTCCTGTAAACCTAAGACAAGTAACATACATCTGTCTTTGGGAAAGGGTTTTGCTCATGAAAAGTAGCCTTCATCCAGCCATCTATTGCCCTGAGTCTGGGTGCTGGGAGTGAAAGTCCTGGAAGGCTTCAGGAGACAAGTGAATTTAGGCAGAGTTTTAAAGACCCTCCTGAATGGTCACAAGGAGCAGCAGTCTAGACAGTGCAGGGACACCACAGGACACTCAAAAAGCAGAATGGTCCTTTCACCAGATACCCTCAACTTCCCAACCCTGGAGCAGGCAGACAAACGTCTGAACTGTGCCAAGAAATTAAAGCTTAGTAATCGGTACACGTGTCTGACATGCTGCAAGTGCTTCAAGTGTGGTTTTCCTGCTATATGGCCTACCAGAACGTCCATCACTAACAGCATCTATGAAAAGTGAATTAAACTTGTTGCCTTCTTTAAGAGCAAACAGAAAGTCAGCAGGTAACTGAGGCAGTCTAACAGATCAGAAAAGCTGGCAGTGGCTAAAAGCAGATGAGCATAAACGTCCTAGTCCTGCTTAGCTCATGCAACTCTTCCTGAGAGACGGGGATCTCTGCAAGGGCCGGCAATATCTGCTGTCCGTAATGAGCTCCAGCGAGGGTGTGGAAATCATACCACGTGAATCAGGGCCAAAAAGAGATGCCAAATACTGAATAAAGAATAATCAAAAGATACTTGCTCTGGACAGCTTGCAGATGCCCACAGATAAGCTTTCTGAACATGCATGATTATAATAAAGTATAATGAGCTGAAAAGCTGATTAAGGGATTGGAAGGTCCAAATTCCTTTCCATTTCATTCCTTAGAAAACATCATCCTTCACCATCATGGTGAATGCACAAATACATCTGCAAATAGCAAGAACTCATTATGGACAGTTCAGTAGTTAAAGTCAGCTCAAATCTGTTAATAAAAGAATTATAAATAAAAATTCAAGAAGCTATATTTTGTCTATCCCTGTCTATTATCTATATTATCTTCCATCTACAACTCTCCTCGGAAGTATGTTATTCCAAACTATTAAAAATGTGCATATTGTACCTCTGTCATGCAGATGCTATGATTACAGCAGACATAAATATGATCTTATGGAAGAGAGTTTTAGTTTGAGAAAAGTTAGGGTAATATTCACATTTTTCAAACCATAGTGGTAGTGGTTTTCCTATTAAAATCCTCAACTCTTCAGTGAAATTTAAGGAAATAAGGCTTGAATAATCTAAACTTCCCCTTCACAAAAAATACTAGAGCAAGTCTCAGAATAGCAGGAGAATGGGAGAGCATGACCTGTTGAATGCTTTTAGTATTAAAATATATTAGTACTTTAGTTTAAATTAAATTACAATTGTACAGTCTATTTATGAAAGACTTTCTCTTTTCCCTTCCACCCTACCTTACGGTTAAAAGCTAGTGGACTTTGGCATTTGGGGCGGGGAGGGTAGGTTGTAGCATAGATTTTATTCGTGAAATAATCTGAGTGGTCTTTATCAGAAATAAAGCCTGGATAAGAATGCATCCCTGTTATGTAACATCTTTGTGCACTAGCGCTGTATGAATGATGACAAAGATGCTGTTCCTTAGTTTTCTATACCTCACTGTGTGTGCATATATTCAATTTATATGGCAGATTTAATTAGAGAGTTTTTAAAACTTTCCTGATGCATATCATGATATTTGAGAAGGAAGAAGTCCCTCAAAAGGTGTTAATCCTTCACTGTGTATGCAGAGAAATGGTGTTGCATTCCTTACTGATTACATTGAACATATGGCTGTGGCTGTTTGACCCCATGTTAACAACTTTAATATTATTAAACATACAATTAACTAGTTGTCACCACTTATGCACTTATCAACAAAGGACTATAGGAGGTTGGGATTTGGTTTTGGAAGCAAAGGAATAAAAGAAATACTATACAGCCCTGAGTAATCATCTGTAAGGGGCAAATGCAAACTTACATATATGTTAGGCCTCAAGGTTACTAATGAATCCACAGCTCCATAGCTTTAAGGGCTATATACTGATAGCTAAAAATGTATACTCCTGGTTAGGTAGCTGTGAAATTTTTGACAAGACGACTACAGACTTTGTAATTACCTTAGTTTGTAATGGTAAGTGCATGTGAAAGACAATGAAAGCATTTGTACATCAACATTAACCAATACCCAGGGGGCTTCCTTTTGGCACACAAAAGTTCACATTTTGGGGCCTTTAGTCTTCCCATTTATTTTCTGTCAGTCTATAATAAACATTCTACTTTTGTGCTAACACATTGGTTTTTATTTATTAGGGTTTGGGGGTTTTGTAGTTGTTCTGACTGTTTGAAAATGGTTATGAAGCTAAAATATATTTTTGAAAATCTAGATCTCTGTTCTCTTTTAGAGTCTGACTTTTGTAACTGTGCAAATGCATTCCTAATTCTTTTTTGTCTGTGTCATACTACGTGCATGCCATATTGCTTATTCGGTATTAGAAAAATACTAAACATTTCTAAGGACAAAAATACATTGAATGATACTTAGCAACATAAATTAGAATAACCAAAATAGTAAAATAATTAGATACAAAACAACATAGTTGCCAACATATATTGGGCTATTTCAGTATAGCTTGCCATTTATATATAAAGCATACATAAATGGCTATTTTTTCTCCTTTTTAACATGACATATTTTAAAAGGATGGTTATGAGCATACTAGTTTACCTATTCATGTACAAAAGTACACTGGGAAAGGGAGAGGTTTACATATCATTTACCATAGCAGGATACTGTTAAAGGGTAAATTCTCCCTCTAAGATGGTGGCAACTATTTTTCCCTATAGATAAAGTATTCATGGAAAATTTAAACATCTGATTCAATGCTAGGCATTTTCTTATACACACGTCTATTGCTACAGGAATTTAAAACCCTGGGAGTTGAGTACACGCTATTCTTATTTGCAACATAAGGCAAACCATGCTCTGAAATGTACATGTCATGGATTCGACCATCTCTGGAACAGTATGATGCTGTAGATTTTATAGAGGACCTTAAATAATTATCGTTTCTTCCTCTTGATGGTAATGAGTGTTTATAAAGATCAACTGGACTTCGCCTAAGAGATAAGTGCTGGTCATCACGATACGAGTGCAGGAAGGGATTATCTGTGGCGTGATCAGGATACAGGGACTTGCTCCGCTTACTGTCCTCTAGAGCATGAGTTAAAAGTGAGGCCTTGTTGCTCAACAGTTTGCTTGAGGGAACACTAAACATGTTTGCATAAGGGCTACTTTCTAGAAACTTCTCTTTTTCTTTCAAGCTTATACTACGAGCAGGTCTTCCGATATCAATTTCCCTGGACTTATCAGGGATATTATCGAAAGAATGTTGCCTGCTAATCCTCAGCTTATTTTTTTTATGATATTGCAGAGCATTATTCTGTGCCCAACTGTGTTCATATATTTCTTCAGGAAGTGATAAGTTTGTTGTTTCCTGCAGCATCTGATCTTCATCAATATCATAGAGGTTCCCCGTCCGCAAGCATGCATCACATTTATAGGGAGATCTGCTTGTATAGTGTCCCGCATAAGTGGGCAAATTGGAAAGGCAGCTCCTACAATGGGTGGAATTCTGCCTGTATCTATCATTCATATCAACTAGGGAAGCATTTTTATCTTTTAAGGTGTAGTGCTTTGAATAAAGTTTATACTGGTCATTATTTGGAAGACTGTCTTCGTTATGCATGGGAGTCCTGTTAATATGTTCTGCTTTCCTGTAGTTGTCATTGTGATCTTGGTAAACATCAGGAAATTCAATAGTTTCGGGAAGGACGATGTTTTCAATGTACGGCGGGGCATCCAAGCGGAATCCTGGCTCCTTGTCAGCATCAATTGTGTAGATTTTATCCCGTGGAGAGCTTTGCTTGGTTTTCAGATATGTCAGTTCCACTTCACTACAGTCTTTTGGGTATTTTGATGCCACTGTCCTTTTTTTAAAGTTGTCCTTAGTTTTGTGGTGCTTGTTGTTGTTTTCAGGTTCCATATGGCAAGTGGCTCGGCTTGATGTCTCTGACACATCTGAATGGACAATCTCTTCAGGAAGGTATCTTTGACTTTTCAACGAAAGCTGCCTGTTTTCCTCTGACCCATTTTCTCTTTGGGAACCTTGGCTCTGACGTACAGATTCTTGACGTAAAGATTCAACAGATTTCCTCCAAAGCTGCCTGGGTCTGGAGTTCCCTTTTGCTTCTGCTGTTACTGCAACTTCTACTGTGTTTGGATTTGACTCATTCAGTGTGAGAGGATGCTGACCTTGGAAAACATAGTTGTTAAGATTGTCCTTGTGTCGATTGCCAGGAAGCGTTTGCAGTTCACTCATGTTGTCACCAAAAAAGTTGTCCTTTGCTTGAAAGGATCTGTTATCAGCAAATATCAAGTTTCCCTTATCCATGACCATGTCCATAATCAAGGAACCCCTCTGAATAAAATCAGCTGTTCTTTTGGGGGAGTTGATTCTTGAAGGATTAATATTAGTCATATTTTTTGCTGTTCGCAGTAGTTTTAACATGTTGGTTTGGGAATTGGTCAAAGTAAAGTCAGGAGACTTCTTTTTTTCTTCGATGTGTACTCCATGAATGCAGCTATAAATACCCTGTAATAGGAGTAATGTAAAACAAATTAAATCACTAGCTGTAAATTTTAAATATTTTCAATCTATTTTATTATTAGCAATAAATAAAAAGTAAACATTGCTATCTGATGAGGGGAAAAATTAAAAGTACGTATCTGTCCTTTTAACATATTCTTCCATACAAGTATAATGAAAAGATCTGCCATATCTCTTGGCACCGTAAAAAGAAAAATCGCCAGTTTTTCACAAAACAGTGGTCTGTGTTGGACTGCCAGGCTTATTCCAGAAAGCAAGATTGGAAGGGACCTCAAAAGGTCCCCTAGACCCATCACAAAAAGTAACTAACCTTCAGTAATGGAAACTATTATTCTAGACCAGTGCTCAAATTATCTTTCTAAACTAGCCTGCAGTCAGGATATTTACTTGGAAGTAGTGGTACTCTTCACTTCCACTGAAATAAAAAAGCTTCTCATCACGGCATGTCAGCTTTCCTGTCTCCTGCCCTAGAATATATAGAAATACCCAGCTCTTTCTAAAACCTGAAATTGAGTTCATTTTGAGCAAAAGGCTGAGGCCTGTCTTGTAACTCCAACCTCTTTAGTCACTCCTGTGAGCTCAGCTGATGTCTCAGAACCCGTGAATTTGTATTTCTCAGAAATTTGCCTTTGAAATACATACTTTTTTCCCCACAGTGGTTACAAGAATTTCAAATGTAAAAGGCCAAAAGCATAAAGTTCAAATGCAAAATGTGGAGGTTAGAGTATACATGCTTTTGTAGAGAGTCTCCAACAGTACAGGACAGAGTACTTTTAACACAATTCCAATATAGTCCAATTTACTCAAGAGGATAATTTCAGTACATTTTTAAACAATAGGCATTTTAGTATGATTTTCAATTCACCTCATGTACAAAAAATCCCACAGAGCCGATTAGCTAATGAAAGTGCTATAAACTAGAAAAAGAAAAAGAAAAAAAATCTCATTTGTCAAAAATATAAGAGTAAGCACCTGCTTCCCGGATTTTACTACAAGTATCAGTTACTTGAGTGTGTAAAGCCACTTTGGATTTGGTAAAGTTATTAAAAACTGGCTTAGTCTCTAACCAAAGATATGAATAACACTTGTGGCTGGTGTTTTCTCAAAAGGTTTATTGAAGTTTGTCGTCAGGAAAAACTTATGTCAAAAATACGCCAATGTACTTTTTTCACTTAAAATCTACTTGTTTAAGAAATATACAAAACCAAGAGCTAATGCTTGTCATCAATTCAGTGCTTATTTTGTTTTCTTTTTTTTAAATGGTATTTAATCCATTTCCCATATCTGAACAACTCTAACATTCCTTCATCAAAATTTTCCCCTAAACATATTAGATTCCAGTATTTGACTACTGATTATCCTATCATATGCTAATTCATACCCTAGAATGACCCAGAAAGGGCTTCCCATGGAGCGCAAGCGCATCCTAAACCCCTCGATCACTTTGTCAAAGTTAAAAATGAGCATTTTAAATGTCTACCATGGGGATAAGAGGAAAGACAGAAGTTTTCAGGGAGGTAGTGATTATATTATCTGTTGCCTGAAGGGGGTGAATGAAAGTAATACTAACCCTGCTGATCGAGAACAATAATCCCGGCCTATCTGAGCAGACTCCAGTAAAGCAGAATCTAAGTTTCCAGTAAAATAAGTGCTCCCAGACGAAGGTTATTAAACTAAGGGCCATGGCTGCCGCAAGCATGTAAAACACTCCTGCCATGTTGTCAATGTCCAGTTGGCTGCTCATGACTTCATTCTTCTCATTGTGGCAAATACCGGTTAGCCACAGCGTTTCTAACTCTTCCATTTCCCCTAGGGAGAGCAAGCGATCAAGAGTTAGAATCCAGAAATCAGCACTCACAGTATAAGGTAAGCTATAAAAGTCCACGGTATTAGAAAGTCATCGCTGGGTTAAAAATACAGCACCATTTAATGCCTCATTTGTGAAACATTTTAGTCTTACCTACTAAACAGTTGCAAATACAGCAGATTTCGACTCATAGCGCCCTAGTTTTGGATGTCCTCAGATTTTAGGACTTATGATTTAGGAGTAACTTTCTTCTGTTTGCATTAGTACCACTTGCTAAAACGAGTGGAGTCTGGTGAGCTTATCCCAGGGGATTCCTCCTTCTAGATCCGCCAGAGCTGAATTTAGTGCGTACTTGGACCCAGGAGGCTCCTCCCATCCCAGTCCAATAGACACCACTGCTGCCGCTCCCATCTGCACCTCCAGCCAGCAGTGAGCCCAAGCACGTGCGCTAAAGGTGCATACACACAGGGATATGCACACGCGGACAGCCACACAGCCAATATTTACAGATCCCTCAAATGGAATAGGCTTTAAATCTCACATCTATGCCTGGACCCTAGGCCCCTTACACAGTCACTGGCTCCGATCTCAGGTCTTCCTTGAAGTTCCCTAGAAAAACATGGTGAAATATATGAGGATATATGGCTTCAGTCTGGGGGAAGAATTCCCATGCTACAGATCCCTAATCCATACCAGTGACCAGGAATATATTTTCAGTAATAATGGTCTGTATATCATTGGAGTAAAGATCAGCAGAATATGGATAGAAGATATATTGACTTTTCAACCACCTGAAAGGTAGACTAGAAAAATCACTGAGCTGCTGTGCAACAGCAGTTTACAGGATAAAGTGCCGGGGCAATACGAAAGCTGCACTCCACAGATAAGCTGGATGTGTGAGCTGGAAGAGGAGTACAAGACTGGGATGGTGAAATTGGTTCTCAGAGAAAGCAAAGGAAACGAAGCAGAAAGGACAAATATCAAGGCACTTCAGCAAAGGGCATTTCATAGATTTGCAAGAGAGATCATTCAGTTCTTAGTTAATTCTGAGTTTAGTTTTGTGCTTCAAACATGAACTGAACGTCTATGTCTGAAAATGTATATCTTCACCAAAATTACATTGCTTAGTCTTCAAAATCCCTTAGAGCATCCCCAAAGGAGAAAGTCAACCCTAATGAATCTTTAAAAATCACGTAATCCAGGACATAGCTACAACAACACATTAATTGTAAAAATATGGTTATTGCATACTGTCACTGCTGAGAGATATTTTGGGTTAATTATTGCATTTCCATATCCTGGAATATTTGGATTTCTTTTGTTTGGTATGTATGTAAACAACATGCCAAGCCTCAATGGACTGTTCCCCTTGTCTCTCTTTCCCGTCTTCCCTAAGGTCTATAAATAAAACCCACAAAGACTATAGAAGAGTAAAAAAATTAAAGTCCAAAGAGAAAGCAAAATTTCTAGTATGTGCATCAGTATCCGAAGTTCTGACAATCAGCTCGCGTTCCTTCCCACAGGAAAATTCACATCTCCCAAGACTGTCAAACATCAATTTGATTTGACTGCTGTGCCCTTTTACAATTCATAACAAAATTCACAGAAGAATTTAACTCCCTTTTTTATTACTGTTTCCCATGCACTTCTTTCCCTTTGGCATGTACATCTACAGTAAAGCATTGATAATCCACTAACCTTTCCAAAAACGTCACTACGGAAACAAACCATGCTTGTTTGAGTTGAGATAAATGACCGCGCGCTAGCAAGCTGTGAAGAACAACGCATTTTGGAGTCTTGCAAATACTGCTGCTGTAATATCCTTTCCCTTGGAGCTGACAATGAGAGAAATCGCTGATAACTAATACCCCACAGTAACCCAACACAATTTTATAGATTGTATAGCATTGCCAATCATTAATCTTTTATGAAATTACATTATCTAGCAATGGTAACTCTGGTTTATATACATAAATCAGTTACTCGTTTACAGCATTGTGTGTGTGTGTGTGTGTGTGTGTGTGTGTGTGCATACATATATATATGTGTCTTTTTAGCTAAGATATTTAAAAATGCATAACATTTCATGTTTAACCCTGTTATAATTTGCATTTAAATTAAAACATATGTGGTTTATAAAGCACATTAGGATATGATTTTGATTACAAATACCTCAGATAGATACAAGGAATTTCTGAATGGAGGTGTGGATTGATTCCTTATAAAAATCAGCCACTTCCAAAACAGGCCTGGAATTGGAATTCCAACCACTGAACTCTGGGAATAGTTAAATTTTCATTTGGAAAAAATATTTAAAAGAATCAAGTCTTTTCAGAGGAATGTTATGTCTGTTAAATTGTTTGGGTAGTCTAACTTTTGACATGAACGTGTAAGGATATGACATCTACAGCAATATACTAGACCAGATGTGTGGACTATTGGGCACTGGAGAGTTCGGTAGTCTCCATGTACACATAAATCTAATTAACGAGTGAAAGTTCAAATATTCTATAAGAAAGACCTTGGAAATGTAAGGCAGCAACCTCAATACATACATATGCCAGGCCTCAGTGAACCATGTGTTAAGGGAGTTCAAGTCTGCATCTCATAGGGGTTCCCAAGATACTTATAAATATCAATCAGACTTATTTCAAGGTATCTTATGTTCATTTCAGACACTTCTTAACAGGAATGTCATGCCACAATCAATTTCTACATCCACCCATGTGTGGATGAGATTAAAGATTAAATAAGTAGTTCCAGCTTTCCGTAACAAAGTATACCATGACACTAGCACAAGACTAGAAAATGAATGGTTCTGAATACATTTGACAAAAGGAGGAAGTTTTTATTTTCCGTTTAGTAAGTTCACAGTATGTTTAATCTATAAAATTCATGAATAACTGTATGGTGTCTACAATAAGATATGTGTTCATTTCTACAACACTGCATCATAAAACCTGCCTCATTCACATCAGAAGCCGTATAAGCAACTATTTTAAAGAATCATATTTCAGCAGTGAGCTGAGCCTCTGCACAATTCACTGAAAACACAATATGGTCTTCTCTCTACTAAATAGCAAAATTCTAGCACTCTCGGTGGTAATTCAAGCCCATTTACAAAGTTTTTAGGTTACAGGGCAAACAGTACTTAGATCTCTCTGAATTTCTCTTGAGTTTGTTCCTGTGTATATGGTGCTGGCTGCTTTCGCCACTGCTTGCGCAGAACCATGCAGTTTGAGCGTGCTGGCTTTGAATACCCTAGAAACACCTTTATTTCTCAAGTATTTCAGTGCAACATCACTAACATATTTGATGCTTTATCCTCTGGGAACAAGTGATAAATAAACTGTCCAACGTGCCCTCAGAAAGAGTTCTTCACAACAAAAACATCATCATCCACACGTAGGAAAGATATAGATCAAAGGGCAGAATTGTGTGTTTTTCCTTATCATAGCCCTTAACCTTTTTCTACAGGGCTCTACAAGAGCCTTCCCCTCTGAGCTGAAAAACACGCTGCCCTTTTGCAGCCTCCGTTCTCCTGGCCGCCCGTCAAGGGTGTCCTTAGGGTGTCCTGGTACCCCCAGCGCCCCATCCCGTCGGCCCAGCATCTTGGGTCCAAGCCCCTTTGGTTCTCACTAAGTCAGTGTCCCAGCAGAAGCAGCGTCTTCCCAAATGATGGCCAGCCGCTATTAAGATACCGGTGGTTAAAGCTGTTTGCCTTAGGGGTCTTTTCACTGTTATTATTTTTGTCTTCTGAGTGTTTCTGCTTCTACGTCTACACATGCACCCAGTAAAATACACAGATACTGAAATGTGCATGTTATTCATAAAAAACAAAATGAACACTTAATCCATCATTGTGCTCATGCACATATGGAAAAACGATTCGGGGGTAAGATTTTTTTTTTATTTTTTTTAGCGAAAGGGAAAAACTCTTCAATACTTGTATGATGCCTTCCTCATGATTTGTTTAAAAAAAAGAAAACTAAATTATCACTCAAATAACTCCCTAGTTAAAAATATGCCAGAAATAAACAAGCAAAGTTTTATAATTATATCTGAACAGAGAACAAACAACTACTATGGCCTCCTTTGCTGCTGATTTAAGAAAACAAATTATATACTGGTCTTGCTGTTCCATTACAGGAAAGAAAGCAAGGCCACTGGATGAGAGTTTGAATGGCACCCGAGCAGCTTCTCACCCTCTCCCCGAGGGTGCAAAACATGGCGGAAAGGGACTGAGAGGGAATATGCGACATCTGACCCTGTATCCTCCCTGTGGCAAAAGCAAGAGTGAACACAGATATCTGTGAGTAACAAACATCAGAAGTCCTGAGCTCCTGGTAGCTTCTCCAGCTCTCTCCTCACATGGCACAGTCACAGGGCATTTAAAAATAAAAAATATAAAAAAGAAAAAAAAGAAAAAAAAGATAAATTTTTATTATCCTTCACCTCCCTATACTTGCTAACAAGCACCAGAGGCCGCCGTGTCAGCCAAGAATTTAAAATTTAAAATCTATAATTCACTGGGTTTGTATTTTTCTTCTTTTAAAAGACAAATGTTTTTCCGCTCTACTTTAGCCATCCAGGATCTTACCCATCCTCCCCAGGTTCTTGGAGATAATTACTCATGGTTCACAGACTGCCTCAACTCTTTCCTTAAGTACGCTGGGGGGGAATTTTCAAAAAAGCTCTTATCTTAATTTCAATCTATTTAATTATTCCCACATATTAAGAGAGAAAAAATTTGTTTTATGTCCCTTCTGGATCCGAAAAAAGATTTTTAACATTTGATGTGCTGTTTGCAAATGATGGCTTCATGGTTCTTCAGAGTGCCAGTCTTTCCCTTCACTGCTATCTCAAAACAAAAACGGCATCGAGGTGCCAACAGCACAGAACAGAAAAAGCAAACCCAAAGCAAACTGAGAAAGGAATAACCCCCCTAGTGGAGGGTTCTCTGACACTGACATTTCTGAAATGGACTACTGCTCTCGTGAGCATTGACGAAAGACGGTATTTACAGGGTGAGCTCCATCACACAAAGGCACTTGCAGCCACCGGAGCTGTGGAAATGGGTGATCCCCGCACCAAGCCCAGGCTGTGTCGCACTCCTCCCAGGTAACCGTAACTGCAGTGGAAAATCACACTCCTCTCTGACACCAAAAAACATTGCCACGCATGAATGAGAGTTGGCCAGAAATACTAATTCTCTTCTATACTGTGCTCCTTCACGCACTGCAACCATCTCTGCCTAAGGGTAGTCTAAAGAGTAGGCAGGAGTCTGCGTAGGGTAAGCAAGGAACGGACCGACGGCTAATTTCCATCTCGTCTACGTTTACCTCAGGGTACTAACAGTATCCTGAAAGTGCAAAGAAAGATGGGATTTGGCTGTGTTCAGGCTTTGTTTTATCGCTGCAGGAGGGCAGGCCTTTGGCCCCAGCAGGCGCCCTCGGCTCGCAGGAGGCCCAGCCCGGGAGGAGGCGGCGCGGGCCGGAGGCCGCGGTGCGTGCAGCGGAGCCGCACTGGTTGTTGGCGATGCTGCCACAGGAGCAGCTCCTGTGCAAAGCACTAACCTGAGCTTCAGCTTGAGGAGACAGCATACATGAAAACCAACAGATACCAGTTACAGATCTCGAATAAAGGGTTTAAGCATACACTTCTCCATCAATCAAACTTGTGACAGGGGCATCATTTTCAAAAAACTGTGGCTGCACCAGCAGACTCATCTGCTTATTTCTACAATACCAACTGCAAAGCTTTCAACTTCAGGGACAGACTGTTTCACTCTTGCTTTGGTGATAACTTCCCCTAAGTGACAGAGGAGGAAGGTACTTCCCCACCTATAGGGAATCTAACATAAGAGACTTTGTCCAGAGCAGAGGAGTCAGAAGCCAAGCGGGTTGAAGCGTGTTTGGTTCAATAAGCTCATCAATTCCCATTTGACCTAGTTATATGAACCGTACAGTATGCTGCATGTAATATATTACATAAAAGCAGAGTGACCTTTAGAATTCAGTTTTTCCCTGGAATCCCCCAAAAAATATCTCTTACCAGTGTGAATTTTCTGAGTTAATCCCCTGTAAAAATCATAAAAGGAACATAAATGACTAATAGGAATAAACTTATTGTGAGCTAATGACTATGGTCAGCATGACCCCATTACTGAAGGATGAATTAAAGCAGAACTGTTAAGCACGACTTTCAATATTACAATCCCTCCCACTCTCGTTCAGCCACACAAACACCCCAGTCACATTTGTTCCACCCAGTGCTTAAGGAGGACACTAAATATATAAACAGAAAATCACTGGGATTGTGGGTGTATTCTGCCTAAGCAGCACACACCAAAAATATGTCCTTATAATCACATACGTATTTCCTTCTTGGTCTTTAACAGCCAGGGTGAGTCACACTGCTACACTGTCTTATAATCTAGACAGCGATTTGGAAGGCTTATGCTAAAACACGAGAAAAATGCAAAGAGCTTTCCTCTGCCAGATTTAAGGGGGTAAATCTTATTTCCACAGTTACCTATTACCCCCAAGGAGTGAGAAGCAATTATCCACCCAGTAAAATAATTCTTAGTCAGTGAATTAAACCATCCTAAAAGCACATAAAGATTAACCAGAATTGAAAGGTATTAGGAAGAGGATAACAGACTCTCTGTGGAAACTCCAACCAAAACCAGTTTTTTTCTTCACATCTTTGTGTCTGTAATTGCTTTAAAGATTGCAGCTTTAAGGGTTAAGCGCTTAATACAGCTACACCAGCTGCCCCTCTTTTCACGGAGATCTCTTCCCAGCCCTTCAGCTGAACCCTGCCCTGAACCCACAGGTAGCACCACGGCTTTCAAATACTTGACATGCAGCAGATGCTCTAGCTGGCCAGCTGGCTGATACTCTCCCACTCCTTTCCATACTTGCCTTCTCTACCCAGCATTTTCCTGTTCCTCATCTCCATCCTCTCCTGCTGTCATGTGTCTTTTATCCCTCTATTTCTGCTGCATCCCACATAGCTAAGGGCTATCTTTCCTTGCTCTCGCTGTCCCATGTGCACTCTGAAGACACATGAAGCCACGCTGCCCTTCGCAGTTCAACAACCTCGTTAGCTCACAAATAAATAAAAAAGAAAAATCAATTAGAAATACCACTCTGTTATAAATGGCAACCTGCGGCCCAAGCCAGAGGAGTATTAGGAACATGTGGGCCCTCAGCCAGCGAGACTGCAGGCGGCAGGGGACAGGCACCTGCCCAAAGTGCAGGCCAGCAGCGCAGAGCGGCAAAGTCGCACAGTCTCCGGGCCGGAGCCTTTTCCAAACTCATCAAACTGCAAGCTAGTACAAAAAAACAGCTTCTCAGCTGCCAGGGTAACATGCTGCATTCTGGGTATGTCAGCCAGCCCCACTGCTCTTCACAAAGGTTTATAAAAGAAATCAAAGCACCTACCATGTAATTCTTGAGCGCACAACATTTCTGTGCTGACAGCTCCCTGTTGTTGTGGGCGGAAGAGCCAAACAAAATGATGGTGCTGCTTCTTCGCAGCCATATCATTTTAGCTGCTTAGGGACGACTGGGTGCTTCTACTTCTCAATAGCGGATTAAGAAATATTCTTCTGTTTCTCAACAGAAATATTTTTATTTCTCAGTTTAAAAAACATTCATCTTGTGACTACAGCAAGTCCCATATAAGCACAGCAACCACAGCGCTATAGAGAATTACCTTGATGAGCAACCATTTTAAATAAAACAGCAGCTGCTAATTGTCAGCTGGAAGTCTGTACAGATAACGGGATGTGACATGAAGACAGTGAGATGTACAAAAACAGAAATTCACTCAGAAATATACTTCGCTCATGCATCCTTTATACAAGAAAGAAAAACTTCTACCTCAGTGTATTAAAAAAGATTCAGTGGTCCAAAGCAATTAATGTGATTACTAACAAATGCATATTCTCCTCAGCTTTCTAGGAAGTGGGCCACATATATGAACCTGCACAGCCCAAGTGATGAAACATTTTGGGGATAATTCTACTTGTGAGACAACTAAGTAGCTATTCTTTAAACTCCTGAACAGCTCTTCCCCATCTTCCTTCCCTCTGTCTCCTTGTCAGAGGAGCAAATGTGTCATCTTGTAGCCTGCCTACTTCCACTGAGACTTTTAGACCTGGATTTCCAATACGATTGTTAATTGGCAGTATAATTTGTCCACTCAGAGGAACTATCCTTGGGATCAGAATGCTACCCGTGTACCTACATATATCTACATATAACTCACCCAGTCTAAGCCTAAAGCTGTCCCAAACTCAAAACTACATCCCTCTGTATCTACCTTAATTTTTTTCCAGTGTCAACAAGACACAAATGACGGTTCAAAGCCATTCATGTTAGTGCAGAAAAAAAGTACTGTGTTTTGAAAAGTATGAAAAGATGCTCTGGCATGAACAAGTCGTAATACTTGCATTTGACGTTTCGCATCAGTGAGGAAGAGGAAGAAGGTTCATATGCACTGGGCAAATATTTCATTTGAACTGGCTGAGATATCAGAATGATGCAGAAGAAGCAAGGAAAAATCAGCCCCAGCAGAACTTCATATGAAGGCAGCTATACTGCCTCCCAGACCCTGGCCAATGCATGAAGATGCGGAAAGAGACAGAGACACGCAGAAGAAATTTAAAGCTTTTAAAGACATTTCAAGAATCTATCTCAGCACAATGTAAACATAAAAGAGATGAAATCATGATTTTTGTAGGCCCAATCAGATAAACTTTTAAATAAATTTATTGGTCCTAGCCAATTATCTAGCAAGTATCATACAAAAGGTTCTCTCCTTCTCTCATTAACATAACATTTGTACCAAGAAATTGTGTTTGTACAACTCATTAGGAATTTTTTCTTACATTTATGACACTCATTAGATTTATAATCATTCATTGAAACTATTCCATATTGAGATGAATTTTCTATTACATATACTGAATAATAATTCAGTACTGCTAGACGTTTTGCTGTTTTATATGCTTAGTTTTAAAGAATAATTAATTCTGCAGAGGCTGCACATGAGAGAGAAGTATTTATACATTCATTTGTGTATGCCTATTTACTTAAACAACCTCATTCAGAGTTCAGTGCAGCTTTCTCAGGAGCTGCATCCTTTCCCCCAACCATAGTTACTTATAGTCTCACCTGATAACTTCAAAGAGATGTTTAGTGATACAGCAAAGTGATGCTGGCCTGAACTCTGGGTTCATCCCTTCTGAGTCATCAAAACAGTTATATAAGGTCATAGCTAAAAAAACTACTCCTAGAACTACTGAAATTAGATCTATATTAGAAAGATCAGGTCATGCTAGACCCAGGAGATCATTCTTTACATTTCATTTCCTGGTGCTTAGTTTCAGTTCACCTGCAGAAGAAATTTCAACCTTAAGATTATTCTAAGTATGTATTGTAAATTTTGCTTACCTAGAAAATTATCATTAGATAATAATTATTAGATCTGTGATACAACTCAGTGAGACAAGGCAGCATACATTTCTGGGATTGAAGGTAACATACCCACGATCCTTCTTATCCATTGCATATGTCCAACTGCTGTCCTCTTACATTGTGCCCATACCATTTTTTGAACAAGTTTAGGGATTCTTTATAAGAGGAAATGTACGTTTTGGCATTCATGGGTGACACAGAATACCTTCTCAATGGCACTGAAAAAATGCCACAGACACATTCATAATTGCCATGGTTCATGCATTCAAAACCGAATGTCTGAACAATGATGAACATGAGAGCCAGCAGATATTTCAGGACAAGCCCTCATACAAACCAGATGCCATTTGTATCTATTGTTATTCTGTAAATTATTCATGTGTAAGTTTTAATGCTCATTTCTGTAGATAGCTATTTGTTTTATTTTCAACTATTAAAAACAGGTTAGAAACATAAGCATTCACAGCCTATATAAGTCCACATGTCAAAGTGTAGGTACATGATAAGATGTTCTCTTCTTCCCTCCAACCCTTTTCGTTTTCTCCCTGAAATCTGAAGACACAGGAATATATATAGACACAGTTAGTACCCTAGGTATTTTGAAGAGTTTTTTTCTTGAACTGCTTCAAATACTTTCTCTTCTATTTTGTTTATTTTCTTTACCTGTAATTTCAATTCGATTCTTGGATGAAAAAGTACCAAAAGCGACAAAAGAGTAAGCATGAAGAAAATGCAAGTTGAAAAGAATGAAAACTTCAGTTGATGTCCTGGCAACATCTAGAGGGGTGAGCCCACACTTGTAAAGACACCTCAGATCGTCTTTTAGGCTCTACCAGTGTTTTCTCCTATAGTCTGGGGTGAATAACTCAACCTCCCTAGTTCAAGTTCCCATCTATAACTGGGTCAGGATTACCACATCTAACCCTTCTTAATATCACTGCTCATTATGCAAAAATAGAAAAATAAAAGCAAATATCATAGCCAATTTAATGCAACTGTTTAAAACAAGATTATGTAATTGCTTGAAACTTAGTTTTTAAGGTCACATATACATTACTTAGAAGCAAACACTTTCTTTCATAAATAAGCCTGTCTAAATCCAACAGACCAGTAACGATGACACTAGTATCTCTCCTTGTACACCAGATAAAAACCATCAGTCATGATGATTAAATCTCTTCCAGTCCTCTACCCACAAGACAGCCATAGATCAGCTGTTTGACCACACTGAAAGACTACCATGTCTACCAAGTTAAAACTCCTTACTAATTGCTCAAAGGCAATAAAAAAAATCTGAAGTGCTAACACTGAGGTGAACACTATATATATATACACACATACATATGTGTGTGTGTGTGTGTGTGTGTGTGTGTGTGTGTGTGTGAAAGCATTAAGCATTGCTGAAGATAGATGCAAACATTCCTGGAGAGTGAAGAAAGTCAGAATGGAGTGGAAGAGAATTCCTGTCTTAGCGGCTAGAAATTGTTTTACTCGTTTGCTTTGTTTGTTTGTTTTTAAAGACTCTGTAAGAGACCCGCAGTAAAAGGCTCAGAGCTACTAAAACTAAATTACCTGTGCATATACAGAGGAAAAAAAAAAGGAAAAAAGACTGGCCCCTACCATCTCCAACAAACTGAAGGAGGGCTAGATCAATCTGTCTTTTCCAAGGTGATCCTTTCTGAAGTGCTATTCCATAGCCTGTAGTGGCAAAGATGTATCCACTTCCTATTGTGACAAGTTTGCAGCCTTCATCTCTTCCAGCTTTGTAATTCAGCACCGCTGCATCATAGATGAAAGCATCCAACTTCCTGAAATAAAAGAAAACATTTTACAGATCAAATCATTAGGGAGAGCAGTTGTCAGACTTCTTTTGCCCTTGATGTTAGGACCCTTTTAAATATCATACAGTTTCTTTGATATCATTAATCACATATGCAACTCAGCTGTATCTAAAATTAACAAAAGGCATCTATTTTTAGTGAGGGGAAAGTAGGGCACATTAGTTTTGCACTTCTATTTTAAGAGATGTTGCTAACAAAAATACTGCAACCAAGCTACAGAATGTCTTGCCCTGTTATCTTTGTATCTTTGCTCTCAAAATGGGTAGTAAGTATCTTGAGAAGCAAAATGATATCAAAAGATTACAGAAATGACAATAGAGAATTTAGAATTGAAATAAAATGAACCATTTAGCTTATTTAAAATACTGAATGAGACTGAAAACATGATTTAACACTTTCTCTACATACTTTCATCTTTTTGTCTTTTTCCAAAATTAAACAATGAAGGTGGAAATAAAGTCCTTGCTAAGACAGAGGAAGGTAATAACATATCTGATACAGCTATCTAAAGTTCTGTTTAAAAAATATAGAAGATATTGCTTTACAATTCATTGTCTGGACACATTATTTGTGTACCTGGAGCACAGCAGGAATAAAGGAACTTGCTGTGGAAAATTTCAAACCTTTCACCCCATCTACCTAAAATGTAAGAATGGGAGAATCCCATTCTCTAAGGTAGACACTGAACACAATGAAACAGAGGAAAACAAAAAAGCAGTAAGGAAAGGAAAAAAGGGCAGCATCAGTTAGAAGAGGTAGTTGCATGGGTGTTTTACAAATGAAGCCAGTGAATGTGCACACACATGAAGAGGAGGCCATTTGGAAGAACAAATCACTTGGCACCAGGAGACCTGCATCTAAGAAATAACATTCTTATACCCAAAGAAATTCATATGCAATCTTTAAAAGGAAAAAGATAAAAATTAAGTATATTTTGCATAGGTGCCTTCATTTGCAGCCAAAATCTTTAACACTGCAATACAGATTTCTACCACTTGGGCAACAGGACAAGCAGAATACAACGGCAATAGGAAAAAATTTATCATCTTGGTCCATTCAAAGACCATCTAAATGATGCCTTGCATCAAAATTACTATCTACCCCAAAAACACACTTTTCAATATCTTTGCCCACCCTGCTTGAGTCTGGGAAAGGGGGAGGATACAGTCCCGCGTCGCCCCCACCCTGGCTCTGTGGCTCGCGGCACAGCACTGCCACTCTGCACCTTGGAAGAGCCACGGCGCATTACTGAAATTTGCTGAAGGAATGCAAACGACAGGGGCTGGGAAAAGGCTGCTTATGAACAGTTGGGACCTGTCTACATGGAAAGGGAATTATAAAAATATATTCACTGTAGCACAAACCGATACAAACTTTAATTATGTTGTATCACTACGCAATATGTACTGGTTGTGAATTCAGTTGCTGTTGAAGTTTTGGAATCACACTTGCCACTAGCACAAATCAGTGTATGTTGGTAACACGTCATTTGTATCTACAGAAAAGCGCAAGATCTAGGCATATCACACTTTGGCTACTGACAGAGTTTAAAAAGTTAGTTCCATGCACGCCATGATCCAATGTTTATTCTTAAATATTTAACCAACAGAGTCAGACACAACCCTGAACCTTCGCAGAACTCCAGATCAGATAGCAAAATAGGTGCTAAGGAAAAAAATGCTATCCTTCTCATGCTAGACTGACAGAAGTAACAGAACAGAGCAAAGCTGTTGGATTTTGTCTGCTGCTATGAAAAAGTATAGAGTGAAGTTTCTCTGATTACTTACTGTAAATTATTGCTTCTCTTCGACGCTATATACCCCCACAGTCACCCTCCAAGTTATCATACTGGAACTCAGTGTAGTTAATTACAAGAAACTAAGGGTGGCTCATGCAAAAATAATAAAGGTTAGCTAGGCCATCAGTTCCTTTCTTTTCTACTCTTCCCTCAAACTCAGTTGGTGCAATTCTCAATTTAAAAGTCAGTTTACCTTCATTAAGTCTAGAAATCTGACCCTCTCCTTCTTCTCCTTCTAAAATGTAGGTATTTTAGCACGGAAAAGACAAGTGTTTCATATCTTGAAATTGAAACGCCACAACCTGAACATAGAAATAAGATATGGCTACCTAGCACTGAGGATAATTAAACTGGGGAACAGGCAGGAGGCTGCTGGGGAGGAGGCATTGGAGTCCTGGCCATGCCTGTAGTCTTTCACACAAGGACTGACAGCTTTCTAAATGACATGGTTTGATTCAGCACTTTGGAGACATTATTTGGTGTGTACGGAGAGAAGGAACAAAAATCTGTGTCCTTTGGGTAGGGGCACAAGTCAAAAAATGAAGAAAGACTGTTTGCATTACCCTCAAGATACTTATAATATTTCTAATATAAAGTAGATAATTACCATAGTCAGTATAGTCTAGTCTCATGCTTTTAGACTTCAGCCAGTCACCTGTGAGGACAGGAAGGATACTCCCCCTTCTCGATGGACAGCTTTGGCTCAAGCAACAGGGTGGCAGTTGATCTTCTTCTCTATAGACACTGACCACCACTGCAAAAACCAACCTAAGTTAAAACACATTGGGGAAACTGCCATCTGTTTTGTTCTGGGACTTTTTTTTTTTTTTTTTTTTTTTTTTTTGCAATATAAGCATATAAAACACATGCTGGTAAACACAGAAGCAAAAACAGAGTCAGGTCTTGTTCTGTCAAAATAGAGCCACTCAGAAATACAGAGGGAAAAGACATCTCCGTTAAAAGATTCCAGGCCAAAAGCTTTGTGCTACCTTTGAAATTGCACTGTTTGTATGATACTTGCCTCCTTAGTTATTCAGCAGATTACTAAAATTTTGGGACACAAAGACAAGGCACAACAGCAGTTTCACTCACTCCCTGTGGATCCCTCCCAGACTCCCCTATAACAGCTTTGGCAGCAGCTCCAGGGCGTGTGCAGTAAGGAACACAAGTTCGGAAAACACCAAAGGCATTACTTTCTGGGGTTTTTACTATTCTGCTTCAAAAAGGTCAAAATAAATCTCAGTATACAGATTTAAAAACATGAGGCACCTTCCTGACAAATGCTGAGCGCTGAAAGGTTCTGCTATCAATTCCTGCCCAGTGCCTCTACTGTAAATCACAATGCTGATTGCCCTGAAAAAGACCTGCATTTTACAAACACAAACTCATACTCAGAATACATTTCTCCCTTACTAGCATAAATCTTATAACCTCTCAGGGCTTAATTATCCCTTTAGCATGCTCTGATTACAGCAGTACCATTCCCCGCAGAGCAAAGCTTCAGAACACAACATGCCCTGGCGCGTGGGCAGGGAGACACGAACCACAGAGCTTCCAGCCGGCAGGGCAGCTTCCTAGGAAACCCTGCAAAGGAGGAGAATTTTCTGACACTCTACAGTTTGAAGAACTATAAGCCTTCCTCAGGAAGAGTTTCTCAATACTAAAGAGTAAAATGTAGGCAAGTCTGAGAAGTTGACCCTACCGCAACAGTTTGCGAAGGCAGCCGGCAGAGTCAGCTCTTCTAGGAAAGGACAAGGTGGGCACTTGACTGCCAGCAGACTGCCCTGGCAGCAGCTTGCTCCCTGCTTTGTCTACGTCAGGAACGCCCAGCCGATGCCAGGCAGGCTGCGTGCACGGCAGGGACTGCTACGCGTAGCAGCCCACCCTCCTCTGCCTGCTCCCACAGCAGGAGCAGCCAGCCTCGCCTCTGCTCCAGCTCATCCTTTTGTGCCTTCTCTCCTCCTTTCTCAGTAGAAGGATGGTGAAGCCCCAGGATCCTTGTTCTTGTAGCAGCAAAATTCAGTTGTGTTGCACAGCTGAGAGGCTTTGAATTGGCTCAAGTAGTGACCTCTCTGCTCTCCAAGTTTATAATGGCTTACATGCACTGAGTACAGCACCCCACATCAAGAAAGGTTCAGAGCCTTTTGCAAGCTTTAGTCACATTAAAAGGAATCAATTAACTTGTCATTGCAGGGCAGCCACTTCAGGAGCAAAACATTGTGTCACATTGTGTAGGTTTAGAAAAAACTCTAAAGAATTATTGAAAAGATGGTAGAGAACTATAGAGACTGGAATGCAGCAAGCTACAAGATTTTAACTGCCGTGGACTAGCCAAATGTGCCAAGCATCTTTGATGAATGTATGGGGACAGGACTTCAGCATGATGACTCATCTAAGAAACTGGCAGGTTTGTAAATGTCCTCTGAACTACTGCAACAATCTCAGGTAGAAGATAAAATAAAGATTTTGGAAAAACTATATAAGAGACCACAAAGGCAAGTGTCCTTCGTTACTTAGCAAACACAAAGAGGAAAGGGCAGTGGGGAGAATTTTAGCTCACACAACCTAGGAGAACTTCAGGCGTTATAAAATTATGAATTGGAATTGCTCTAAAATAACCCAAAAGAGCATTATTGATTGCAATGGTTTTAAGTGGGAGATCTGTGAAAAACAAATGTGGACAGTCTTGTACCTAAGCATTTATGAGTCACTAAAAAGTATGAGAGCTGAAAAATGAGAATAGCTATCACATAAACCCATTCACCGAAGTGTTGCTGCACACAATCAAAAAATGACTGCATAAAGAAATTGAAAGTTAGAGCAAAAGGTAGGGCAAAGTCATTTTTGAAAAGCTGAAAACACTTCACAATGTAACAGTCATTTTCTTCATCTTCATTATTGGCCCATATTTTTCACCAAAATCATAAAATGAAAATAAAGGCGTTGATAGGTGAAGTTGGGAAAATGCCCTTTTATTAGTGACAGCTTCTTCCTCAAGAGTAGAAGCGTAATTCATTTGAAAAATGGTACTTTGCTTCCCTAACCAACTACATAATCCTTGAGGGATTTTGTTTTCTTAGCAGAAGGAAGACAAGGGCATAATCTAAAACGGCATTCTGCTCAGTAATTCTGGAGAAACAAAGCAGTAATCTAGCATACTAGAAATCAACTCCTCTCAATTACTTGGTATCTTAATACGAGGTATATCACAGGTTTCAGAAAATGGAGGAGATGCTTTTATGCAGTTCTGTTTATTCACATTATTCACCTTTATTGTCAAGCAATAAACTCTATGGAACAAATAATATTGTGTTTTCTTTGAGGATCAAAGAAATTGGAGCATGACAGAAGTCACTTTCCTGTTTTCAACTAGCGCAGTAAATCCAAACATACAATAGCTACGTAGAATTAATTTCTTTCTAAATGGGTACCATTAGGTGCAGTGTTCATCTGTCAGATCCAGGACATTAACTTCAGAGTCAATTTCTTCCTCTTATTTCTTTACGTTTTCTAATACGCCAAATACGTTCATTTCATGGCCACATAAAAGCTGTGTATTACTGCTAATGCAAGTCTGACTTGCGCAAAAATAGAATGCATGCAATATATGAAGTGCACCATCATATCAATTTGCATGCACTGTATTTTTCTGTGAACAGCTGCATCCCAATGAATTTCCTACATGTTTGACGAAGAGTATTTTTTAACCCAAACATGCATCTTCTGGGAGTGTTCTGCATAGTTAAAGGTCAATTAAATATTTAAGAATGAGGTTCTTAAATTTCAGAATTTCATTATGAATGAAATAAATTTTATTCTAAGGCAAGTTAGTTAATGAAATCAAATCTTTTTATTTTTGAAATCCATCTAGGTGACTTCAAAATTAGCAGATGTTATCTCTCAAAATCTGCTGAGAATGAATGCCAAAGAGACTACACCAAAAAAATTACAATGATTATTACATGATCAGTGTGATAGCTATTTATTAGGGCTCCAGTAAGGTACCTTTCAAAGGAATATATGTGAAATTACTGTCTTTTTACAAGTATCAGAATACAAGTCAGCGAATCCTCAACAAATACTTTTAACAACCCCTTTATCCTCTTCTCCACAACCCCCTCAGCATCAAAAACGCTTTTATTAATTAAAGCTTTATCCCCTTAACATAATTTTGGAGATATGCAGCTCAGAAGACTTTTTAAAAAATCTGCAGAAAGCACTTATTTTCAGCTCTTTTGCTTTTAAAAATAAATTCTGTAGTTTGCAGAACAGATCCCTTAAATGACCCTTAAAGTAGCCTTTTTAAATTTGACATTAGGCAAAATCTGGAATCTGCTTAAAGCTGGATTAAACATGAACATATATTTTAGAGATCATAAATACCATTGCAGGGAATGAGGCAGGCACATTTTGCAGGTGCAAAAAGGCTGGTTGTAAAATATAATGGGTTTACAGTCTTTTTTTTAATCCACAGAAGGGATAAAACAAAGTATGTCAGGAGTAGACAATGAGACACAAAGCTCATTTGTGCATCTCTAAAACTATGTGCAGGAGCCTACTGCTAAAAGGTCAATATGGAATAATGCTGCAATCAAAGCAGGAAAGGAACAATACTGTTTAGATGAGCCTTCAGTATGGAAGTGCTCTGAAGTGATGCTTTGATGTTGCTGTAGCAAGAGAAGCAGGTATTTAACCTTTAACCTGAGGGACTGATGATTTCTTCAATCCAGTTTTTCACAAAAACACATTTCAGGTTATCTGATTGCACTTCATCCCCAGCAGTGACTAAGTCTTCCAGTACATATTCAAGTAGCTCCACACACATTTAAACTCACATACACTGGATAGATTCCTTGACATTTTGACATTACCCATTCATTAGGGAGAAATTTAACAACCACCTCCTTGCAAAAACCCAGGTTAACAGAGTTTAACCCACTTAAACGACAAACTCCTTAGCAGGGACCGGATCTCCTCCCTTTCAACTTTTCTCCCAGCTCACTGTCCTCGCTTCAATCTTTGCACAGAGAGCGCTGACGCAGAACGAGAAAGAGCAGCTCTGGCAGACGTCAACACCACCCTGCGCACCGCGATCGCGGAGGCTTCACCCCACCTGTCAGGACAGCCGGCAGCGGCCAGCAAAGCCGCTGCGCGCCTCTCGGCACCACGCGGCTGCTGTCACCTGCAGGGGCGCTCTCGTGCCACGTCCTCCCCAGAGTCCTGGCCTCCCACCGCCCCGTCCCCTCCAACTTTTCTCTTGGCATCAAAATCATGGAAAATTAAACAGGGCTTTATAATTATTTTATGCCATGGAATAGTGTCCCATTTCAAGCCTCCAAAGCCAGGTAATGAAGTACTCACAAAGCATTAGTTTATCAAAACATGAAATTTGAAAAGAAAGTCAAGTAAGGGGAATATATTTTTAGATTAAAGGTTTTGTCCCACTTACAATCGCATAACGAAGCATAAATTCAGCCCATTTCACCAAGCATCTGATCTCATCCTCAAATCAAATGAATACTGAAACTTAGAATAGCTACTTCTCAAAAGACGACAGATTAGATGGGACCCAGCTACTTTCACCTGCTCATTTTATTTCCATGTTCCTTTTATTTTTTAAAAATATTAGATAGACAACGGCATCACTTAAGAAAAAAAAAAGTAATATAGACACACAGAAAAACTTTTTTTTTTAATCAGAAGAGCATTCAGGTACTGACTAATGCAGTTAAGAATAAATCAACATAAACCAGCTTTTTCCAGGAGGCAAACTGTTTTGGATCAGCTGAACAGGAGAGAGAGCGACTTTCTTTCAAAAAAACAAAAACAAACAAAACTCATTTATTTTATGGCTGAGAAGAGAGTCCTGAAAATGTGATCCAGCTTTAAATGACATGATGTCTGCTTCTGTTAATAGATAACCTGAAACTACTGAGGCATGAGCCTCCCCAGACATTTCACTGAGTGCCTTCGTAGATCCCAATAACCCTCTAAATGTCAACATTAGTATTTTCCTGTTCTTCAAAGCAAGAACCAACCCCGCAAGACCCCAGAAATACCACACTGAGTTTTACCCAGACTATTATTTATTTAGACTTTTCAACATATATGGAAGAAATACAAGGGTGCGAGAACTACTGCATGTCCTGAAAGGACAGCAAACAATGGGAAACAGCAATCAGCCATCAGATATCCAGAAAACACTGCCACAGTTCAGCGGCACTTTATACGCCCAAGCCATGGCTGCACTCTGCTTATTTTGGCAGTAACACTAGCAGTAAAAGCAAAAGCTGGAAAGCTATGCTGATGCAGGCACATTTCTCTTTTAAACTATCAGATTTCAGAGTCGGTATTTTAGTGAACAGACCTCTGAAAAACGCCCCTTAATGGAATAGCAAATTTCTTGGTAATGTCCTCACACCTCCGCACTATCTCAGTGCAAACAGCAGTTTCCCTTTTAATGTAAACCACCCTTCCAGTTCCTAGCTTAGATGAATTCAGCTATAACATCAATTGAGCATCATTCTACTCAGTGTAATACCGAAGTGAATATTAGAAGGAAGTGTAAGAGAAAGCACCATGACATAAATCGAGATTAAGCTAACACAACCATCCGAAGCCAAACGAAATGAAGCTCTTGCTTACAGAAGTTGACTCAGCCAGCCAGAAGAGAAAATGCTGAACGGGCCAACCTGTTTAGCAGAGATTCTTCCACAGAATGACAGGGAAAAAATCATTATTCACATATTAGCTTCTTTAGATCATTTTAAGGAAAAACATTTGTATACATACAATAATTTAGTACCTACTGTCAGAATTGATAGGGATATATAGACTTTCTGGAGCACGGCAAACATCTCATTACCCTGGGTAGTGTGGGATCTTTGTTCAGCACCATTTGACTTACAAGTTTCCCCAGAGGAATATATAGTGAGGTAAAACTATGCATGGCCAGTAGCTCCTACTGGCTTAGACATTAGCTCCCAATAATATATGATACCAGCAAACAATCAATACTTTAGGAGCACATAAGAAATAAGGAATGTATACATGGCATTTTCCCTGAACATATTTTCTTGGCTTTAGATGAATGGAAATTTCCTGAGCTAGACGTTGCATTAAGCCCCCAGGATGTTTTATACACCCTAGTAAATGATTCACCTTACACAGATTCGTTTAATTTCATTCTGAACTTGTTTGCAATTTTGATCTTTGCAACATCTCAGCTCCAGAATGTAATCACGCAATTTAACTCCACCAGTACAGTATTCCGTCAGTCACTACTGAACTTTAAAAGTCTGGGGCCAATCCGGGAAGAGGAAAGAGAGGAGAAAGAGAAGAGGAGAGAGCACAAAGCCAAGAGGAGAAAAGAGGAGAACCAAAGAGAGACCTACTACTGCTTTCTTGTGCACAAAATCAAAAAAAAAATTAAGTGCTCAACTGTGATTATTTCAACTTGCTAGCACTAAAGAGTATTACAGAAATACATTTTCTGAAATATTTTACATTTCTATTTCCAGTCCAGATATGAGGCAGAAAGGATATAGGCTTAAAACATGATGCTTCATATATGATTTACAACAAAAGTCAAAGTTGCCTGAACTAGTTCAGCACTTAGTTACAGATTTCATATGACAGAGGAAACTAAAGTTCAAATCAGTTATTTTCTTAGAAATATTTCACATATTCCTGTCTCACAACTCTACTGAATTTTTTATTTTGTCTTTCACACTAGCTCCAGAAATGGATAGTTCTAAGTGTCAGCCTCCAAAATTGTCCAAAATTTAGAGTCATAAAAATAGGCTAGCAGACACATTTGTATGGAAGTGGAGCCATCCAGGAGCCAGTTAAATCATTCCTCTAACTTATTTCATATTCCCAGCCATTAGTTATAAATTCCATTGATAGTCCATTATCTGAAATATTAATTTCTTATCTTATTTCATATATTCACATTTTGGATTTATCCTGCCCTTAAAGGAGAGATCACCTAGCACAATAAACTGACTTTTCAGGGTCAATTCAGGGCAAAAATCTCCCTACTAAATAACCTAATAAATATCTAAATAATCTAAACATCCACTACCTGATGTAAACATGGACAGTAATTTTCTTAAACATTTCTCCTTAGTGAAACAACATTTTAGAGAACCCACAGAAAGCTATAATAATGTAGCACATATAATGCAATTTTTAGTAAAGTTCTCAGTATTTCTCATGGTATTTTAAAGTTACCTGTGTCAGAAAACAAGCTACGCTGTATGCCTGCGCTTCCGCTGTACACTGATTTCTGTGCTTTCTAAGAAGAAACAGCTGCTTAGTAATGTTGGCACAAGATTATGGACACCAGTAACTGAATTTCTATCAAGAAGACCATAACCAAGACATGGTTTTCTTCATGAATTGGACAACTAATTTTAAAGATAATGAATAGCAAAATTAAAATATTTTTACTTCATCACTTAAAATTTTACTAGACATGATCACCTCTCTGGAAAAAAAAAAAGCCTACTGTTTGAACAGACTTGCTTTTCTTTTATGGAAAACAGTTTAATACTAAGCCTCCAACCTACGAAACGTACAAAACGCACTATGGTGATGCAGTGCAGTAATGCAGACAGGGAGCTAGAAAGCTAACCCCCAAATTAACACCATTACAAGAGAGACAAATTCATACTGGAAGCTCTCCCTCGCTCAGCGCGTTCCTTTCGAAGGAATGGCTAACTCCTGTCTTAGGTCATATCTTTGACTGTCATAAGAGCAGATGCTGACTCAGGAAAATATTTTTCCAAATCAGATGTGAATAAATGAGTTTCAGATTCATTACTTTAAAACTGGTGAAACAAAGAATATTCCCTAAGGCTTTCAGACTTGACTATGGAAGACAGTTTGGAAACGGAGAACATCATTCCCTCTTCATTAAGAGGGAATTAATTACTGCTGTTTCAGTGACATTTAAAAAATATAACATGGGCAAAGATCATCCATCTGAAAACCGGTTATTTCATTTGATGCATTTTATTTTTTAATCCAGTTGCGAAGCTTTTGAAAAGCACAAAAACCAAGCAGGCTCAGAATACAGAGATAATAAGAGTAGGTCATGAGAAAGCAGGAAAACATCACATCTTTGGAAAGATAACTGGTCAGTAAAGATTTAATATATTATTTCAAAATGCATTTGCATAAACTTTTGTCTGTTGTAAAACTATGTGCAGCAGAGTTTCTCACTTCACATACCATCCAGGAGAGTTGCAAGTAATAAATTATTACAGACTACAGAAACCTCATCCCGCCCCACTGACCTTTCCCTTTTTCCCTCACACAACACATTTCGAAGTCAACCATTTTTGTCAAATCCTTAAAAGCTGGGTAAAAGAACTTCTATATTTACTGTAACATTATCAGTTTAAGAAAAGAGTGAATCTTCTTTATCATAAATACTGTAGGGTGTTGTCAATCAGAAATGGTCAGAAAATACTGAGCCACAAGATTAAAAGTTGAAAAAATTAAGTCTGTTGCACGTTTCCTTGTGTTCCCATTGCAAGCTGTCATTACCTGCCCACAAGAATGATCAAGAACCTGTGCTTTTTATGAAAAATTAAAATACAAAATTTTCCTCTTAAATAGCTTATTTCTCTCCCATCTTCCCTCCTCTGTTCAGGTGAAAAGGTATGAACCACACAAAGGCTAAATACTAAAGTTTTTTCCTTTGATAAACATTTTGATGACAATCTTTCTGTAAAAATCTAAGAATAAATTGAAAATAATGGAATAAATATGAAAGTTGTTTTTCAATCCAAGTACGGAGATGTCAGCTGGCTCCCTAAAAGACTAGGGGGTTTTTTTGTTTTATTTTTACTTTAGGCACAGCATCACTTTAATTGACAGACCTAATTAACAGAAGGACCTGCTGGGCACAATCTGAATTATGTTCTAGCTGAAAGAAATGGAGATGTTTGCCTCCTAGTTATGCCTGTAACATATTGCAGAAGCTGCCAGCACAGCCCTGACCCATCCTGTATCTGTTCAGCAAACAACAGAGTGCACAAAGCTGTGAATTGGACACAATTTACAAGCACTATAAACACAATAAAAAAATCAAATTCAGGGCAATAAGCTTAGTGTTTGAGGGCTAAAAGGGCATCAGAGCCTTTGGGGGTTTTCTCCCACACTTTCTGTACCTAATGCCATGGGATTCTAACACGGATGGTTGTTTCCACATGACAGCGTGTGTTGGGGGGAGGAAATCACTTCTCATGTCACTCATCCTGTTCAGTTAGCTGTTGTCAGGTGTTTTTTCTAGCATCTTTGTTATTAAAGTATCTTGAAGGCTAGAACAGTCATATGCAGCCATTAAAGCTACTAGCAGCTCAGGACGCGTCTGCAGGCCAACAGTACCTTCTTGGGAGACAGTTCAAATCTGATAAACCTCTGTATGTGAGACCATACCTGTCTAAGGCCCTGCAGTGCACCAGAGCTGGCATCCCGGCATTCCTCCCAAGCTGCTGCTTATTTCTGCCAACCTGCCACAGACAACTAGGGAACAAGGCACTAATCTTGATGTGGATAAAATACCAAACATTACAATCATTCGCAGGAAGGCAGATGGAGGCCTAAGCAAACTTCACCATCAAATCCTTGAATATATAGTCACAGCTGTGACTGCAAATAAAAACTGGAAAAGGTTCATGATAGTGAGGGTGGCTGCAGGGCACTGCTTGCCTGTGGAATACAAGGGACTCCCTACTGCAGTTTCCTTGAAACAAGTTATATTGACAAGTTACATATTCCTTCTATTCTGCTGTCTTGCAGCTGTTAAAAAGCAAACAAAAAACACACAAAACAACCCATCTTTTGGAAATCTGTGTATACGAAGCTTTATGTTTGTGACTCCTTCCCTCTCCCCCCATCCCTTTCAACTCAATAATGTTATATATCAAACATCATGGTCTCAAAGCTCAAAAACTTCCCAACACATCACAAGAGGCTAACCCTAGCTAAAGCTGATCTAGAGACTGAAGAGTTTG
Organism: Struthio camelus; assembly: GCF_040807025.1. Taxonomy (NCBI): domain Eukaryota; kingdom Metazoa; phylum Chordata; class Aves; order Struthioniformes; family Struthionidae; genus Struthio; species Struthio camelus. The sequence continues at coordinate 13,868,584 of NC_090956.1, read as the reverse complement.
AGAAACAACAGAGCTAGATGGAAATCCAGCAAAAGGCAACTTCAGAGTTTGATTCCATTTACATTAGGTGCCACATGAGCATTATTATTCAGTCATTAAGTATTGCCTGATTGATGGTATTTATTGCTGCACCTTTAAATCAAGGACTATATATATGGAAGTAAAGGGGACTAAGTCTTACATCTCCAATGAAGCAAAAGTAATTTTGAAAGTGATATTGAAAATACATATAGGTTAGACAAACAACCTTCAGGAATAACATAGGTATTACTTATTTTGACTTGCAGCAACAATACCAACTAGATAATCTTTGCAAGTCCTTCCCAGGTTTATATTCTATGACTCTATAATTACCAGGTAGTTCATCTTCAAAAAACTGTGAAGAAGCAGCAAGTTTTAAGATATGCAAGACAAATTGCTTATTGGATGCACCTGACGATGCTGATGAAAAGGAAAAAAAGATAAAAGTATAGGAATAGCTCCAACAAGAGATAAAGATGAAAACAGAAGAAATAGCAGTAATAAGGTAATCAGAACACACACATACTGAAGGAAAAAATAGGAATATTATATTTGCTAGGAAACAAGAAGGAGTTTGAGGAAAGAACGACAGGTCATCATCAAAAGAGGACGTAGATTCCACGGGGCAAGATGCATTAAAATCATGGGATCAAGGGAAAGCAGGGAAGGTGATAGCTTGATAAAGTCTAGATGAGGATGAAAAAGTGAGTGTTAAGTGAAAGACTGAAACAATTAATCTGGTCAAATAATTCATGAGATAGAGGATATAGAGGGTGAGTCAAAAAGATGAGGAAACATTTATATATTTTAAGAAAAAGAAAAAATTTGGTAGAAAAAGTGAAACATAATGTTTTTTGGTAAGATATAAGTCTAGATAGACAGAGGAGAGGCAGGTAAATGTAATACACTAACAAATAACTATTCATGCTTTTTGATGTCCTCCCTACAGAGATTGCAAGCTATTAAAGTCCTAAATTATACAGTTTCATCTCTTTCGTCCAAGCTGTAGAAACACATACTTTTAGCTCTACAGATCCCTGGTTTGATCCCTAATGCGTCTGCCATGGGAACGGCGATCACAGCATTACTAACAAGAAAAAGGTAGGTGCACTAAAGGTGGAAGTGACAGAGGAGGATGACAGAGCTCAGTCAGTTTAGTCATATAAAGGAAATCATCTTTCTAAAGAGAAACTACTCTGTGAGGCTAAAAGAAGGTGCAGTCATGCTGCATGACCTGTAGCTGAGTTTACGTGCCCACATTTACCACGTTAATTGGGTCTCTGCACAGCTCTGGCTTTGCAGAAACTGAAGGGAGAAAATACATAAGGCCACTTGACACTACTTGTCTGCTGGAACACCCCAATCTCTGATACGATCAAACACAAAGCGACACTTCTATCGCATGAAACTTCAGTGGCTGATGGTGTGCCATTTAATCCTTATTTAGGTGCCATCAGATAAAATACTAAGGAACACAGCAGTATGTAACAGTTATTTACATTGCTCTGGAAAGCACTGCACATGGCAGCTTATTTGCACCATCTGCTACAGAAATGTCAATCAAGGGAATCAAGGTAGACAGCTAGGGGTGTCCACATTGAGAAATCACTTAGGAGAAGAAAGAAATTCCAGTGGAAAAAATCTATAAAAATGAATAGCTTATGCTGTCAAAAGGACTAAAGCTTTTGAGGAAGAGCAGCAGCTGGCACAAGAGCAGCCAATCTGAGTTTCCGTAACTGTCCTGAATTCCCCTGCAGCCAAGCAGCCCCCTCTTTTCATGCTCAAGTGTCTGACAGGTGGCCTTATTTTAAATCTAATAGCAACCTCTTAGGGTTTTCAATAGCACAAGTGGCTGGTGAAAAGGACAAGAAATATCCCTTAAATAAACTATCCATCCAACAAAACAGCCTTAGCAATGGCTGAAATTAAGGATAGCTACCTCCTTAAAAATTCACAGCCTCAATAGCAGCATTCAGCTGACTATCTGTAATGCACAATTTAGCTGTCACCCAGGAAATGTAGCTTGCACAGGCTTGGCATGAGCTGCAACTCTGCCTCTGGTTCGGAAGACCTTGGATGAGGTTCATCTCACCTTATGGTATGTGTCTATCTTAGGCTGGGACAAACTGTGCTTGAGAAATGCCAGTTGAGAATGCCTTGAGAAATGATGATAGAGGGAGTCCAGAAAGCTAAATGGAGACACTGCAGAAGGAAATAATAGAAAGGATAACTTTTTAAAGAAGGGAACTTGGACTCCAGAGAAAGGTTTTGATAGCATATGCACATATGCATAGCAGATGCACTTAATTCACTCTGGGTAACTTAGCCTTCTCACTTAAAAAGCATCAAGGATAGGCATATCTTGATGAATTTGGATTGTTTTAATCCAATATTACTAACAAAAATATACACGCTATTAGCAAGCCTATACGTTCAGAAAAGATTACTAGAGTAAGGCAGTCCTCTTGCACTGATGCATACTGATACAAGCAGTGATTCGTATTCACACCTTTTGAGGAATAAGACTGGAATTGAGTCTTTCAGTCCAATTATGTAGAACAGGCCGGTTGAGAGAGGGAAAAAGATCGATAGTACTTAAGTCTAAACCTCAGAGCTGGAGGAGAAAGAACAATGACATTTTCAAACTGTCAGAAGCAGAATTAGGTAGGACATTTGAGACCATCTCATATCAACAGGTACTAAGAAGCTCAGAGTCACTACTTCAGATACGACAGCCAATACACAAGGCCATGCTGATTATAGGAGGGAAGAAAATCTAAGCATGGACCCAAAAGAACACCAAAAGGATCGGAGAGTGAAAAGCAGTTACAAGTAGTTGCACACTGGCCAGGTTTATCAAACAAGCTTTGTCAGAAATGCAGCCTGTGCCTTAGCTTCCTGTAAGAGAGTCCTACAAAGATAAGCAAAGAGTACGCTAATCATCACGTTCTGCTTTGAACCCACACTCAAATCCAGGTCCATTTGACTCTTCAGTCTTTTAATTTGAGAAATACCAGTTCTGTCCTTTGAACCTACAGTACATTGCACCTCAAATTCTCCATGACAGTTTAAAAAAGGCATACAAATTACAGGCAATCATTTTCCTTCCTGATATCTGTACAATTCAGTTGAAGAAAGAAGAGCCAAGTACCACACACCATGCCTGACATCAGTCTGTTCAGTATCATGGTAAGTATAGATCAGCATTTCCCAGTTTCTGCGAAGTCTAGCATCCTTTAAAACCCACAGAATAAACTTACCCAGTTTTCAGGCTGACCAAGGCATCTTCAACTCCTTTCTGATTATACTTGGTCATGTAAAGGTGCATATCTGGGTAGTTGTTTCTGATATTCCTCTCTGTGCTTCCATTTGGAACAGTTCCAAATCGAAAAGGAGGTGAATAATCATGCGGCCTTTGAAACTAGAGACAAAAGGGAAAAACAAAGTTTTTCAGGCACGCAAAATGGGTGGCTGTGAAGATGTCACTTAAGCACAGAAAATCTAACAGGGCAATTTCAGGCTGAAAAAAACCACAAGTTGTATAAGCTGCCTCAAACTTCTTCCAAGCAAATATTGTGGGTTAATTCAGTTCTACTGTAATAGAAACTGTGTCTTCACACCAGCTTAACTATACAGAAACATCTACATCCAAAGTAAAATCAGCTCAGTTTTGCCACTCCGACGTGACTTTCTCCTGGGCACTGTAATACGGCATAAGATACTGGAAGATGTTCCTCATCTGCCAGCAACTCCCTAGAAAACCAAAAATACAAGAAGACATGCTGCTATTTAACAAGATTAAAAAAAGAAAACCAATATTTTGGTAATACTCATTTCACACCTCTGCCAGTCCGAGCTAATACTCATTTCACTGAGTATATACTCATGAGACTGAGGCTCTCCACAGATAAAGAAGGCCAAAGGAAGCTCTTCACTGCTACTGGACAGGGAGCGTAACACCAGCTCTGCAGGATCCCTGGGGGAAGCTTGTGCCCAGGGCAGGAAGGGTGAGCTTGGCAGCTGCCCTTCATCCACTGCAGAGGTTCAGGGGGAACCACAGTCTCCCTGCATCTTCCCAAATGCTGCAGCAGCTACACCACTTGACACGAAAGAGCTTCTGCAGCTTTCACACCTCCGATCCTGGTCCCTGTTTACTTCTACAGTTTAAAACTACAAGCTATTTGCTTGTGCTCACATACATTTATTCTACAATTTTACCCTCCATATCTCTCTTACATCAGCACAAACCAGCCAGGGACTATCTCCAAAGGATTAGCAACAGCTCAGGGCACATTCAGGTTTCAGACTTGGAAATCATTCTGAAAATCTCGCATAAACAGACCTGAAGTTTGTGTATCCCTTTTCAAAATGTCCCTCTAACTATTAAGCGACACTTCAGGACTAAGTTAAAATGTTTCTTTAAGAATTACATTAAAAGGCCACTCAAATTAGAGGAGCTATTGGCTAATGAGGAAATTCAGTTGAGCATTAACAAAAGCAGGCACCCATGACTTCCGTGGTAAAACGCAGTCTGTTATTACTGCTGAAGTTAGAACAGCAATCCGGACACCCTGTGCTGCCAGAGACAGCCTTTGGGCTACATATGTAATACTCCTCTTTTCAAAGTTTGGTCTTGGGGCATTAAGAATTCCCATTATCCAGTGCAATTTTGAAATAGAATACAAATAGGCTTATACAAAAAGTGGGAGTATTTTCAATTCCATCAAACCTTGACTGTGATATTACCGCCGCAACAATATTTTCATATTACAGAACCACAATTAAATGCTTCATTTTAATTAAACATATTTTGACAAAGCTTAAAGGAATGCATTTTATTTTTGTCTACTCCTTTAGATAACAGACTTCTTACTTTTCTCACTTTCCCTTTTCACAGCTTTACTATTTAAATGATTATTTTGCTACTACCTTACACATTCTAATTGACCCAAACACTAAAATTATACTGCATACTAGTCACGGTTTTTAGTCTGTCTTTGCTCTTTCCTTTCTGTGCTTCCTATGCAGCACTGAGGCAAACCTTGCTCTTAAATATATGCCCAGAGATTCTACTGATGTAGGTGTAGCATGCTATTAATGTCATTTAAATATGCAGATAATTAATTTCTTAAGTAGTGAGATGGCTTCCAGTAACTCCTAATGTCTGCTTCAAATTTTCCTATAGGCTGAACTGTAGAAAAAACTTTTAAAAAATCAACACCACATTCAAGACCTGTAAAAACTGCTGCTGTTCATGTGGTTGACATTTTTTGGAAATTCAGCTGAGGTGAGCCTTCTGCAAGCTTAACTCATAACACTGGAGCATGACAGGAGAATTGGAGGAATGAGAAGATCATGGCGGAATATCTTGGCAATTTACAAATTGACTTTTTGTCTGAATATTCTCAACTTTTCAAGTACATTCATATGGGTGAAAGTTGTTGTCAAGGGAGGAGGAATCCTCACATAGGAAGCCTGAAGGAATCAAGGCATCAGTTCTAAACTGAACATTCATGTAACTCATAAATATTTCTGCAGGAGAGCAGAGATTAATAAAATGGACTTGTTCATTCGAAGACCATAGGGGATAATAAGCAATTGAAGCAATCAAATAACTCTTATATGGATTTCAAATACTGGCAATTCAAACAGACAAATAGTTCCAAGCACCATCCATTAATGGGAGTTTCTTGGCACCTCACATTCAGCCAACAACTTTTAGGAGTCATGAGATAATTTTAGGAAATCATTATTTGCTACTACTGCCTGCTCATAGACAAACTGTAAATGAGAAAACAAAGATAGAGGTAATTTTTTTTTTTTTTTTTAGCAATAGTGCACTAATGTGTGTATAAAGGTTCAAGGTGTATAAAGTTCTCATCAATATTTTTAAATTTACCTTCTAAGACCTGACATGCCTTGGAGAAACATATAAGCTCTACGACTGCAGCAAAGAGCCATGTGGCAGGCGTGAGAGGAAATATGAAAGCATCAAGTCTATACATGCGCTCATTTTCCCTGAAGCCCCATGATGGGAATTAAAATATATCATGTCTGCCAGGAGGCAATTTTCTTTCTAGATACTTTGTGAAATGTTGAAAAAAAATTTTATTGTTAATAAAATCCTTAAATTTAATGCAGAAGCCCCCTGTTTGACTCATAATTGCAAAGAGATCTGCTGTTATTCAGAAGACTAAACAATTCATTCTTGTTTCCCCCTGTTCTGCCTGCTGCTAGATCTGTGGCGCTCACAGTAACAAAACTCCAATCCTAGAGATCGAGGGTTCCAATAACAGATGTCTGAGCTGAGAAAACAGTCCTATTACTTTTGGCTTGTTTTATCTATATGCCTTAATAAAACTGATAATTTCATTAAAGTCAGTAATGTGATCTTTCACAAGCATTAAACACTGAGTTAATCTGATGATTTGCAGGCTTGCCAAAAAAGGTTGCTACTCAGAGCAGCTGTTAGTTACTGTTCTAGGGTATTTTAAGGAACCATGGCAAAAAAATATTAAAATAGTAGAAAATAGTAAATATTCTCCCTCAACTAACACAAATTTTAATGGCAATTATGGCTGGTTTGGGGTGACAGAAAAACACCCACATTTAAACTTTATGCCTTCTTCTTTTACCAGATGGAAAGTGCTCGCATCCTGATTTCAGCTGGTTTTTGAAAAACACGACTCCTCCAGTCAGTGATTCCAAGACTGTTACTATAATTGTCTGTTACTGAAAAGCAATCAATATCTACGTCTGGCAACGCTGAAAAAGACAGTATTAGACTGTGAGGGTCTAATACTGAAATGGAGAGAGGGATTGGGGTAAGAGGGTCACCCTAAATAATCCATCATCCCCTGCTGCCTTTTGATCTCACTCTGGTTCTAATATGGCACAGACATATCTGTAAGCAATTACAGAGCATGTGCCATGTATCTTATTGCATATAAAAATAAAAACAGCGCCACAAGAATACTGTGAATCTTGCAAAACTAAGGAATCTGTAAAAGGCATATGTCAGGCTGCCTATTAACCTTGGATATAATCCTTAGCCCGCATGCACGTGGGGCACTTCTCAAACGCAACTGTGTGGAGGAAGCAGGGAGACAACAGCTCTGCAAGACAACTCAGTCCACCGCTTTCTACTCTCCTTTAGTAATCTTATCTCTATTTCTTTTCATGAAAAAGGCATAATACGGTCTCAAAAGTAACGGCTTCTATGAATACCTGCTTTGCTGGATGCTTTTGGACTCATTTTCTGTACCTTTTTTATGAACACAAAGCTTTTAAAAATCTTTTACGTATACAAGGATGTCAAAATATAATTTTCTTCTCGTCTTCTGAATCATTCGAGTTTATGAACACCCACCCCTAGTCACTCCAGTACATGCTGTGCCATGTATTTCTGGGTGTCATATAGATGGCATGGCATTCAAAAATTCATTGGCAACATGATGAAGGATGAGGAAACTCTCAAGAGGTCTCAAAGCCAAGAACAAGGGTAAATACCATGTCGTTTTATGTTCAGCAAAACAGACAGGTGATGCTAGAGTGTTACACGTTTCTTGAATGGAAGTTGTTGAAAGCTGAGGATCAGGGATGACTGCTCAGAGAAGGGTTTTTTCCTGGCTTCTCTTTTCCTCCATAATCCATCATGCGTGGACGTGGACTGAGAAACCCCAATATCTCTACCTAGCAATACTTTATTGCATTGACAAAAGAGTTTGGCTTTTCAGTTGTGACAGTAGGAAAAAGTGGGGGGACGGAGAATAACGAAATGATTTACCCACCAAGCATTAGTTTGTGAAGGCCAAATTAACTAATACAGATAGTAAAGCAATCAAGTTTATGGATTAAAATTATGCTCAGCTACTACAATTTTTTTAATTAACCAGAAGGATACCTTTATTAAGTCCCTAGCTATTTCCCTATTTTAAAAAATTGTCAACTTCTCAAGAAATTCTTGAACTTGTAGATATTATTTCTTTAAAATTAAGTTTACTCATGCCCACTTCCGTCCCTTCTTGCAGGCCCCTGCCCGTGAGTGTTTTGCCTACAGCAAGGATCAGAGTTCTCCAGTGAAAAACTCCTAAGAATTCCTGAACTATTCTACTACTAACAGGACATTAAAGCAACACAACAAAGAGGGAAGAAAAATAATTTAACATGAATCATATTATATTACCATCAATTGCCCCTAATTATTTTAAATGTTAAAAATCTGAACAAGCTCAGGATTGTAGAAGAGGCAAAAACTGTGTACAACTAGAAGAATAGTTGGAAATAAAGGTAACAGATCAAATGAATGATAAGAAGATTGCACAAAAGCAGGTGCTATTTTCTAAAGTTTTTTTCTATTTTTATTTTACTTATTTTGAAAATCAAATTCTCCCTAGCTGAAAGAACAGAAAAACGACAAAAATAAGGAAGTCACTAGCCAATGGCTACTGATCAAATGTGGAAATTTTTCCCAGCCCACAGGCTCTGCAAAGCCTGTGGGCTGGGACAGAGAGGTGGATGGGGTGTACCAGCAGAACCGAAAGCCAAGGCTGGGTCAGGTGCAAGCCAAGTCCTACCAAAACCAGGATCTCCCAGAAAAACATCTGTGCTTTGCACAAACAGGAGAAAGGCATTTTTCAGTTCCTTCTCTTTATTTGTTTTAATCCTCAGGAGAATAATACCTTTGATCTATCCCTAGGTATATTATTTTAAAATACAGGTATTTTTAATAAACTTCATGCTCTTCCAAAGGTTTTCTCAACAATGTAACTTCATAAAAACAAAATTACCATCCCTTTGTTTTCTTTTTTTCTGTCTTCGTGCTAGCCATGCTTGCAATTCATGCTGTGATAATTCAAGAGAATGCTCAAAGGCTAGTCATAAAAAACAGTTAAAACAAAAAGCAGACACAAGGCTGTTTCAGTTGTCGCCTTCTTTTGAATAACAACTTTCTTTATTTTCTGTCCTTTAAGATAAAGCCCTTGAGAAGTTCTCCCCTGTGCTATACTCTATTTAAATATTACTTCTGAATGTCAATATTTAGTTTCATTTTAAAATAACTGGGCACAATCTTGAAAACAGAGTGCCCTTCGTGTGCTTTATGCATATCTATCAGAACAATAATTTTGCAAATGGACTTTTTCCACTCTGTGCAATAGCGCCATAACAAAGCAGTCACACAAATGAAATAAAAATTAATTAATTGTAAGGACTCTGATTTATAAACCTATTGATTAAAAGTCACAAGAAAGTACAAAGATCTGGGAAGCACACTTCCAGCAGAAGAAAGCTTGAACAATATGCAAAACCAGACTATGTATTATTTGTCAATTTGTGCCAAACTTTAGTAGGCTTTAAGTGAGCTATCGCCGCTTATCAGCTGTGGCAGCTCACCTATGACAGCTATCACAGCTCAAAATGTGATTCTTACCAAAAGATTCTTGAACCAAAGAAAGCCACTTCCACAAACGCATCCAAATTCTGCGACTTACACTGGGTAATTTACATATCCACTTTCGAGTGCTATCACAAAAACCAAACTTTCTTACCTGTTTAACTTTCCTATTTATTCTTTCTGTTTGAGATAGGAAAAACTTTCCAACGTCCACAGAACATAGGTATCACCTGATACCATTTCTCTTTGCATGAAAAGAGAAAAGACTTTGCTTCAGTTCCATTCACTGGTTTCAGATAATTACTGGATAGTTGTTTTTATTAACGTTTTGTCAATTAATACATTACTAATATTCTATGTAGATGCATTTAAATAATTTTAAACACATCTTTCACGTATTCACGTTGATTTTTTTTTCATTTTTCAAACTAGGTATATTGGTGAGTTACTTCTTTTAACCAAACATGAATCGATTTCCATGACAAAATAAATGTATTTTTCAAGTAATAAAGTCACCTTTGAGAAGGTAACACAAAGTCTTTGAAATTAGTCAGATCTTGTCATGCTCTGGGTCTTAGGCTTTTAAGTAAAGGGTTACACTAAGAATTAAACTATCCAGTTTTATTACCTTGCTCAGAGTTTTTTTAGTACACATTCACAGAATCAATTGTGAAGAATGGGAAAATGGAGACTGTCCTCTTTGTAGCCAAAAGACCTACCTTTTTATCACTCAGTCCAGTCACTTGGTCAACAAATTCCTCTTGAATCATAAATGCAGCCAGGTTGGCAGTATAACTAGCCAGGAAAATGACAGCAAAGAAGGCCCAAACTGACACCATGATTTTACTAGTTGTCCCTTTGGGGTTTTGCACAGGCACAGAATTGTTGAACACCAAGCCCCAGAGTAACCACACTGCCTTTCCGATGGTAAAGGATGGTCCATGTGGATCTGTAATTGCAAAGAGCAGTGATTTCAGTTACAATTAAATTAAACCTTGGCAAGATACCCTACATAATAACAACAAAGTACTCACAAAGACATAGTTAAAAAATATTTCAATACTTATTCACTCTACTCCCGATGGAATCTATCATAGGCACTCTCTACTGTAATGACATTTCCATTTTTGTTAAAAAATTATTTCAGCAGTTTTCTATAGGAAAATAACTTCAAATGCTTTAAAACAAAAACTGAAAGCATGCACCAGATCTAGGTTTGGAAGAGATGTAGACTATGCTATCTCTCTTGCAGCAAGATATGTGCCACAGTATTGTCCCTTTCAGTCTTCCATGCCAGCTGACATGTAAAATGGAAAATTGTGGGGTTAATACTTAAGAATTCAGTTCTAGTATTTTTCTCATCCAAATTATTTTTTGTAATCTCTAGTCTTCCAACATTATGCTTTTTTAACATTGTGTACCCTCAGATAAGCATAATTAAGATCAATATGGGATAATATTTCACCCACATTTAAGTAACTCCCTACCCAGAGAAATCAATCAGTAAGTCAACATGAAGGAGCTAATCACCTAGATAACTAATTTGCAGTGAAGTGGACTAAGGCTGCCTCAGATGTACTGTGTTAGTTGCACTGGCTTTAGCTGCACTGCTATTACAGGCAAAAATCTGGCCCAGGTAATCCATGCAGTTCCTTAATATTTGTTATTGCTGTTTTCAGTCAGCTTTAAATTCATTCAAAAGCAAGAACAAGCAGTCAGCATAATGCCTTCATTCCCATATAGTGCCACAAGTGGATTACCAAAACATTACCAACCAAAAAGGGCTTATTTGTACAGCCTTCTGAGAAAAAAGGCAAGACTATTCTTACCCGACAGTAGGCAACTACAGTGCAGACATCACATATGACTAGTTATCTAGATTCCCTTTATAGTCAATATAGAGGAATAGGTCTCCCCTGAATCTGAATCATCTGACCTTTTTATAAGTATCTATTTTTCAATTAAATGGCAATTTAGACAAGAAGTTCAGATGCAGGCACCTGCAATACTGTCCCCTTCCTTTCTCCTTACACTCTAGGGACACGCACTAAGAATCAGATTTAATTATACTTCCTTAACTCATTCTCTATTCCTCTGATTTACAAGAACTTACATCAATGTAATAGAGGATTTGCTATTACTAAACAAAGCAATAAACAGAAATATTCACAATGGAAGAAATAAATAGACTTAAAGGGAATCTTCTAATAGAATAAACCCAAAGTGCACATACTTGGTGCATGTTCTCATTTCAGTAGAACCACTCACTAACATAGTGCAAAATTTTCATGATACAATCAAGCACAACAGCTTAGATTATCTTCCTTCTTTTTTGCAAAAGTGCTGTATAATGGAGCTGGCTCGTGGTTTATGAAACTACCCTTTGAGGCCATTTACGACTGAGCTGATACATGGCTAATGTGTATTTTCTGAGCAGCAAGATAAGAAAAGTATATGCCAAGGAAATAGAGTATAAAGTTCTGTTTATGTCACTGGAGATAGTAGTAGTAGTACCACTGAGCTCCATCCTAACAAAAAATGCCTAGGAAAGGTAGTAATCTACATAGAAAACTCCCATTTATTTTAAATTTCCCGTGTTTTAAATGAATGGCAACTGGATTTAAGGTAAGTTTCTAGAGACAGGTTAGGATGGTATAGTGCCATAATATGCCTTTGTAGCTATAAGTACACTACATAATCAATTCTAGCACATGAAGTGGCACAGGAAAGGAGAATAGCCTAGCCCCTAAAACCCTAACATGCACATACACCTCTGCTTTTTCCTTCCTAAGTATGGTGTTTGTCATTATTCATAGACCAGCACCAAAAATGATTTATTAAATACTTTAATAAGGTAACAGAATTTATTATTGGAAACAGTGACCAGAAGGTTCTCTAGGCAATTACTGATGTGTGTTTTAATTGCACATTCCTAATTTTTAAAGGTGTCAAGTCAGGACTCACTCAGTGGAAATCATAGGCTCTCAAAATTAAAAGAAGTAAAACTAATCTTATTTTGATATTATTTTAAGAGGGGAGAATTTTGGCCATGAGCAGATTCATAACTTTTCCATAACAGTATTGGGCTTTTTTCCCCCTCTGAACATAATTAACCTACCTAAAGGTAAGTAGCTGATGGACATTAAAGTCTACTGAGGTTCTTCTAGGCTTTACAAAGTGAAACTAAAATATCAAAGACGTGGCAGGAAATTGAGCGAAATGAGTGTAAATACTGCCCCTAAATGACTATTTTTTCCTGGTGATTATCACACAGATTCTCTGAAGTAATATTAAATATACTTTTTCTGAAGAAAGACAGTCTAACCCTACAGAATAATTTTATTTTGGACAGTGGTTACAAATGTACCAGTTTACTGAAATCGTAAGATCATCTGATCATTAGGATAATTTCCCTTTTCAGGCAACAAACTAAACACGCAAACTAGAATAAACCATTAGCCTGTAATAGTCTCCAGGACTGTTTTCACCAAGATGGAAGATCTCTTGATATGAAATGAGGCAAGTATGATTTAGAAGTCATAAATAGGCCGCATACTGAACTGAACATAAAATAAGGAAAGAACAAGGGCGCCAAAATAGATGAAACCCTCATTCTCAGGTCAAAGTGCTAATAATTGTAGTCCTCGCTGAGAAAGGCAAGTTCTGTATTAAATTTTTTGTCCTGGCATATTTTGGAAATGAAGGGAAGTTTCCAAGTCACGGATGCTAAACAGTACAAAGTGATGTTCTTCTGCCACTGCCCTCATTTCAACGCTGAGTTCATCACAAGAGAGCCATATGTTTTTATAAAGACTATATAAAACTACACACAGCTTAACAGCTGTTTTTCCCAGATTACCACCAAACCACACTAGTTTAGATCATCATCTTTCAACTACCTGTGAAGTTATAAGAGTCGGGAGCCTGCAGAACTTATTCCAATGCTTTTTTAAGCTGACGCTCTGCAACTGATAGAGTTCAAGCACCAAACACTGCTTGAACATGACTCTAATATCACCCTTCTCTCTCTTCATTGCAATGAATTAGAATACAAACATGAGCATGTAAGCTCTCAAGAAAACACATTTTAAATTAAGTGCAACAGAGTTTCATAGCTGCTCACACTGTTTTATTCCTAGGTCATGTTTATCTACAAAGACAGAGGGCAAGGCATGGAAAATATGATTTTTGTAGAACTTTAGGGTTGTGTAAAATGCAAAGCTTACCTCTCCCTTGTGCTAAGTTCCTGTTATATCCTACAGGACTAAAGTACTCAAATATAAAGACAGCCATGGCAGACACAATGAGAAGCATCACAAACATCATCACCCATACAGAAGCACTAAAGGGCTCTGCAGCAAAACAGACAAGAGAAACAGAAACACAGTTCATTAAACCAGGCGCAGCACAGCCCAAATTCTTATGTCTCCAGCTAGGCAAGCCCCGCGGCTTTCTGTAAATGAGCTTTTGACAACCAAAACGCTAGAAAAGAGCCAAGTATCAACATATAAAGAGATCAGTTGTCCTCAAACACTACAAGAAAGCAGGAAAATCTACAACCAGCTGCTGTTATTATGCACAAACTTAATACAGTTAAAATCTTCAATGTAAGCTGCAATTCAGAACAACGACTGCACACTTTTCTACTTTATGTGACAAAGCTTTAACTGACACCGAGTGGAAAATATTGATTTGACCCACTGCTTATTCAGTTCACGATTACATAAAGTATCCCATTTCTATACATCGTATGGTATGCACATTTATCAACATAACGGTCCAGCCAGTATGACTGTGTTTCAGCAAAGCAAGAGCAACTAAGAGCATATGTTTAAGACTTTTGGTAAAACAGCAAAGTACATATCTCTCTAGCTTTCTATCCAGCTTAAAGTGGTAGGAAGAAAGTCAACGGCTTGCATTAACATATTTTACGGTTCAGAAAACTTTTCTGTGTGTTCTTTTCCATCTACCTTCATTGAAGGTAGTTGTTTCTACGAAGGACAAACACATCCTTTTGCAAGTCTCGCTCTTGGCTGTGAGCAAATTTCTGTAATCAAGGCCCCCCCAGTAAGAAGTTTTTATGGAAAATGGAATGTCAGTTTGAAAGACAGAAAAAACATGATTAAGTAAAAGTAGATTTAAAGAGAAAACTAAAAAGCAGTTTCAAATCCCAGAACAGCAGTAATTATTGAAAGCATTGGATACGGTAATAGTATGTGATAACAGAAATAGGGAACAAGTTCTTAAATATCTTCTTTGCTCAATCACAAATTCTTCTTTTAGGAAACGCTGTTGTAGCTTTTATGGCATAAGGCTATTGAAGAAAGTGTTGTATGGCAAAGTGATATCCCTTTGTTAGGCTAGCTCGTTTAGGAGCATTTTATATCCTAATTCTGATAAATGCTGCAAGTGTTCTAAAGTGTGAGAAAAAAAAATCTTACCATACTATTTCAAATTAGAACAGAAACAAGAAGCACTGGAAGTGACATGAAATGCGTTTGTTCCTATGCTTTGACTGTTGCTGAAGGGCCAAGAGGTTCCTCCATCTTAACTTCTTCAGACTTTGGATTGAGATTGAGACCAGGAACCACTGAAAATACTTCCGTCATTATAGGAAATGATTGTGAGTGAGAGGTGAGGTAAAATGAGAAAAATGTAGGCCGATCTGAACTTTCCCAGAGTTAACATGAATGCATCACCCAGAACTAGAATGTAGCGTAATAATTTGGGCCCAAGTGTATAACTGATCATGAGATCAGTTGCCTTTGCTAGAATTTCTCCCGAAAATTGGAACCAAAAAGAACCAAGTTCCAAACAGCCCCACTTGTGATTTTGGATGTGTAAAGAGATAAAGTTGGGAACTTTCAAGCCAAACTGTTTCATTTCTGTTTTTAAGAAAAGGTTAAGGGAGGTTTACTATTTTTTAAGAGAGGCTACAGAGATATTTCAATTAATACAAATATTTGTTTCGAGGAGTATGGTAAGCAATCAAATAAGAGAAAATTCTTAAAACGTAGGGATAGAGCAGTTCAGAAGCAAGCAGAGGTAAATAACATTCTCCAGTCAAATATAGTTCAATGCAAATATTCAGTACACTGTATTCACTACAAACATTCTGTTAACTCACATATTACCTGGAATCATAGTAAATGAAAATTAAAGGGATTTGAATATGTAGTTAAATGAAGGAGAACAAAAACACTAGAAATAAGAGAAAAGATTTTACCAAAAAAAAAAAAATTTGAGGAACCAGTTGGAATGGGAAAATATAGTGATAATTTGAATGCATTTCCATGAAGTGGAGACACAGCATTATCATATAACTTTTACAGTATTCTCATAGAAAAAAGAAAGACTTCAAAAATTCTTTTATCAAAAGTATCAGTGTAGAAATGCCAATAGCAATCTGTCAAAATCCAAATAAGGCAAAGGGCAAAACAAGACAATCCAGAAACTTGAGTGATAAACAATAGTTTAAGCAGAAAATTTTTTAATAATTTAAGTAGTCTGGTAAGGAGGTAGAGAATTAAAAGAAGCAACAGTAAAATAAAAAGCTATTTAGAATAGCAACTATTAAAATTGAACAAGTACAGAAACAATTGAATAATTAAGTTAATTTTCCTGTCATAGTATAGATCAATACATGGGTTCAGCATTGTCATTTGATTTGCAAAGAAAATTTCCCCCAGACAAACATCAGATTTTATAAGAATTTTCAGTACAGAGTTACAATATGGCAGAAAAATACTAGTATGTGAGTTGCTAGTACACATTTCAAAAGACCAGCAACGGAGAATACTGAGCACTGAACAAGAGGTCTTACTCCACAAACTTTTGACTTTTATCAAAAAAAAAAACCCTTACAAAATTATTATAGATGTATAGTTTTCCTATTCTGCCCATGCTTCCAAAAACAAAAACTGACCTTACCTATGAACTCTCTTGCTCCCAAACGCACAGAAGTTTGGATTTGGGTTTGCTTCATTTCGTTCGTTTGTTTGTTTCTAAATAAAGTTGAATGGAATCTCTACAGAATCTTTAATAATATATTTGTGGATTTGGTATATATGAATTTTGGTAAGATATGAAAATGTTTTAACACAAATAACAATTATCATTTATAGGAGACACCCACGTCAGAATTAGAATGCAACAAATAATGAGCCTGCAGTCGCCTTGACAGTGACTTAGATCTATTGGGCACAACCACAGGATAGAAAATCTGGTTCAGACAAAACCCTGTACTTGTCCACACTCATCATAACAAACTAAAAAGCCAGATAGGAATTATAATCAAGTGTTATTTAGAAAAATAATACTGTATTTCACATTTTTATGTCTTTTAAAACAATTATGCAAGATTGCTCCATTTTTATGCATTCACTTAAAATAAAACCTATGAATGAATTGAGTTACCTATCTGATAGTATTTTACTAGGCAAAGCATTTTACCACCATTGACATCTGATTAAAATACACAGTTAATTCCAGTTCAGTGACATTTTTGTCTATGTCTAAAAAAACAGAACGCAGTTCTGAGAACACAGATTTGATTGGCACAGTAAATCAGATTTCTCCAAAAGTAAGGCTATTGTGTAGAGCTTTATAAGACAGGGGTTATTTTTTCATTTAAATTCCTATGCATGTCCAACTAAACCAATAATGTTAAATGTATTTTAGAAATCTAATAACTACGTTGTTGTGAAAAAAGCAAAAGCAGTCTCTGTTTTGATTGTAGCTGTAAGCAGGTTTTTAAGAGATAAGCAGATTCCATAGCAAACAAAAATCAACTGCACTTACAGTACCTTTTGGAAAATGCCACAGTACTTATAGTTCAAATTAAAACATGCAGCGACTACAATTTTAAGAATGAATTAACTATACAAGTCAATGACTCACAGAAATGAAAAACAACTATCCAAATGTTTTCCTAGAAAGAGGATCCTCTTACAATTTTTATCAATCAGTCTTTTACTCAGAAAAAAAATTAACCACCAGCAAAAACTGTTTAGGTATCAGCAGGTTTGAGAAGTTATGTGATCACTCATTGTGTTTCATTCTTTGTAATATGCCTTTATGAAATAGGCATGAAAAATAAGCTCCGTAGTTAAATGACGATTCTGGTACAAGAAAATCCAATTATTTGCCCATCTGTATTTGATACTACACTAACGATCAGCTCCTCAATGACTACATGTGATTACAGCAGAAGTGAAGAACTCGGCAATCTAAAAAGAAACCATATGGTCAGTGATACAAAAAGGGCATCACTGCTGACCCAATGGACTTGAAGTTACTAAACTGTTTCATGAGACATCTGAGAAATATTGATTTTTTTTTTTCAATTTCACTTGAATTATTTTAATGCCACTAGCAATATTTTCCTACGCAAAATATCTTTAAAAATACTGGCCCCCAATAAACAAAGGGAGACAAAACAGCATTTCCTCTGGACACTTCCGACCCATCTGAGATGGCTCATTCTCTTTTCAGCGTCAGCTAAATACAGGCTAACCACCAAACACGGAAGTGAACAATAAGTACTAAAATAAAGGCAGAAGAAAAATAATGAAAGGGGAAAAGGATAATAGAAAGGAGTGGTAAACAAGTGAAGGAGTGAAGACAGAAGTCTTCACTTCTTCCTATCCCACCTCCTTTCTATCCAGCCTTTCATGGCATCACTACTTCTCCATCGTTGAAACCCATCACCACAGCAGCTGGAAGGAAAGATAGAGAAAACATTCCGAAGTTTTCCAGTGGAGCATTATGATGCTCAGCATGGAAGCCATAGGCATCTGTTGTCAATTTAGCTGTCAGATCTATTTTAATTATAACAAAGTCTCCTTTTCTTAACTACTCTACAAGTTTTTTTATTATTATAATTATTTTGTGAACCTAAGTATTCAAAAGAAATTAAGTGATTATTAGCCAAACAAGCATAAATTAGAGCATATAAAAAGTTTTTGAGGAAGTACTTTTTCCAACACAAGGTTTTGGGGATTTTTTTTATAATGAAAACATTATCATTTGTTTTCTAGTTACTACACCTGAAGCCAACAGCATTTTCAACCTGCATTAGGCTCTTCACTCCTATTAATCAGGATGTCAACACCATACAAACTTCCTAATACCTAATTCAAAACCTGATAGAAACATGTAAATACAGTATACTGGTTGATGAGCGGCGAAAGCTACCCAACTCTATAGAATGCAATTAAATGATCTGAAAGGGTTGGAGAATCATACCTAGAAAAGCAGAAGGTGAAACTGTGCCATTGCTCCGTGACACCATGACACTAATCCCCGTCTCAACAAACGGCACTGAAAAGTCAACCACTTCGGAGCGCTCTTCATTAATAGTGAGAGACCCCACAGCCATGACTGCACGATGATACACCACCTGATCGACAAAAAGACGACACCAATAGCATCACTCAGTAGAGAATACCACATCTCCAGATGAAGAACAAAGATTGCTAAGTTTTTACTTAAGAGCCTTTTTTACCTAACAGAACTTACTTCACCAATCATTCCATTCCACACATTATTGACCTTTTTGCCATGTTTCCCGTTAGTCACTAAATACAGGTCATACGTGAACTTGACAGTTTTAGACAACTTCTTCAAGATATCAATGCAGAATCCTTTGCAGCACTTCTTTACATTAGTTCCTTCATTAGTTGAGTTGCTGCCAACACACAAGAGAGACATAAACATATCAACTGTGAAAAACAGAATGACAACAGCAATTTTCAGCATATTGTACACAATTTTCTGCAAGCAGCTTTCCAAGATGAAATTACTTGCACACCAAGTCTAGTTTAATTTATTGATTTTTTTTTAGAGGTGGCATTTTTATTTTAAAAAAGAAAGATTTCTAATGTAAAGCAACATTTTGCCATACTTGTGAGGCACCATGTTTTTCTGAATCTATGTAGAAGTAATCCACAGGACGCTTTATATGGTGTTTGTAGTTTGTAGTTTATATGGTGTTTGTAGTTTGTAGTCATTAATCATATTCTGATTTTTTAAAATTACTCAGGAAGACAACTGAGTCCTAAAATATTTCTCATCTAAACAATTGCTACATGAAATGAAGCATAAGGCTCCTTTCCATTATTAAAATAATAATGTAGATTTATACAAAGCTTTTCAGACAGTTTCCAGGGCAAAAGAATGTTAAGTGTCTTTAGCCCACTTTTACAGATAATGTGACAGAGATAAAACATTGCAGTGGCTTGGCCAGAGATGAACAGAAGACATGGTAGACCTTGTAAGAGGTGCTTTCTGTTGTAGCGTCTGGCCTACTGAAACACTTCATTAACATGCCATAAAAACATACAGTCTCCGCTTTCTGATCCAACTATCTGTTTCAAACTCAGATTTGATGCTTAAGTTTAACATTTATTACTTTCACTCTTAAGACATAAGATCACATATCATTTAGTAATTACAGAACTTTCATAAGCTATGAAAGGCACAGCAGGCTGCCGTACTGAAAATGGATGTTGCACCTTTTCTTGCAGTTTGAAAAGGTGACTTTTGGCCTGAGTATTGCACTCCCTTTGAGTACGCAGACCACTGTGCAATCACAGAAAAGCACTGATAAGAGAAATCAGAGTCCCAAACTGTGACCAGTCATGTGGATCCAGGATGAGGACTTTCCCTTTACTTTTTTCTTAAATGCCCATTTCACGACCTCCAGAAATTTTCCGTATAAGTGTCTTGAGAGGCCAAAGTAATACTTTATAAGCTTTGAAGGAATTCAAAATTGAAATTAAAAAAATGGTTTAGAATTTGTTCAAGAAGTCCAGTTACGTCAATCAAAATGTTTCTCTGGACGTGAGCAAGTAAGCGCAATACCATTTAGCAGTCTCTGGAAATCTTCGCTTACGTGAATTAAACCCCTACCACCTGCTCAATTAAAGAAATGCAATTATTATAACCATTTCAGAAATATGTAGGTTGAAGCACAGAATGGTGCAACAATACTGATAAATGCACAGTGAGAAATTTTCCACTGATTTCTAACGATTACTCCACAACTATAGAGCAATCACATCAGTGAACTGTTTTCTAGCAACTATGTCACAGTGGTATTTTGCGCTGGTATGGTTTATCCTGTACCAAACTTAGGCATAAATATATTTTTCAATAGGAGGCATTCGCAAACTGTTAAAGACTAATTTAAATGGCACATTTCAACATACCTGGAAACAATTCAAAGAGGACTTATTAAAACAGAACTCGATTTTAGAATCCACAGTCTTCTTCCACGTGACTGGAAAGGGCTAACTCTAGTTGATTTTGAATTTACTATAAACTTACTATCTGTTCATTAATTCAATGTGATTTGCACGTATTTAACCAGAAATGGAAATGATTCTCTTCCAACTTATTAAAATGAAAGACATATGCAAAGAAAAGCATACTGTGTGGGAAAGGGAGAAAGGAAGAGGAAGAAAAATACCATACCAAAGGAAAAGAAAAGATAGGCAGGAAGAGGGGGGAAAAGTAAGATGCAGAAAAAATCATAGAATGAAAGAAATAAGAATGAATGAGAAATTCATTCTCATTCATTCTCATTCTCATTCTCATTCAGAAAAAAGGGTTTTTTTGCAATTAAAAAAGGAGGAATATTGTGTATCTACTTACTTAATTTTGACAAATTTACGACATGGTACAGTGTTTTTTTGGCAAGTTTCCATCAAAGGATCCACATCCTCAACAATGACAAAGGGAGCCTCCTCCAGGGTGACAATACTCAAGTGGTTATCGTCTGGGTCACTGTCTGCAAAAGAGCTATACCTTGGCCAGACAGAGTACTTCAGACTCAGTGAGTTGTTCTCCCATTTTCCCACCTGAAATGTGAAGACACACACGCTACTGATACCGGCTTGCTTGTTTTTGACACATGAGATCTAACATTAAATGGGCTGGGATATGGTTATGGGAAATTATATTGCAAAGAAAGTTGTCTTAGACTTTTGCTATCAAAATTACTTTAGAACTCTTTAGTAATTGCATTAAGTGAGAAAATGCACTGCGATAAAGACAAATAAGGCATTGCTATTTTAAGAGATAACAGCTTTATAAAGACTCAAGGACATCAGTTATCGCTATCTAACACATGGCTATAAACGCACTGAAATTTGACATATATCATTTGCGTTTGAACCAGAACAGCAAGCGACGCTCCATCTGCAATCAGGAGGAATTTGCAGTAGTAAGCAAACAAGCCTCAGCGCGAAGAGGGAGAAACCCCTCAAAAACCCACCAGACTGATGACCAAGCTATCAGAACATTATTTTTGTACCTTCTCAAAAGAGAAAGATCTTCAATTTATTACAGCTTTACAAGTTGTCTTTAGAGATCCTAGCATTTTACCTAGTACTGAGGTTCCATCACACCTGGCCCAGACCAAATTACATTTTTAGTGAACACAAATTGCAACTCTGCATAATTTAGATCTCAATAGAAATAATGTAATTTACTCTGCCTTAGTTAATGCCAAAAAAATCATAAAGGTACAGCAAGTAATCAAGCAAATCGCAACCCTTAAAGTAAATATGTACTTTTATTGCTTAGAGGGAATGCAAAAAAGTATACCCCACTTTAATTTAAACTTTTCTATGTATTTACTATTATAATTTTTTCTTCTAAATTAGCCCACATTTTTTTCAGCTGCCAGAACACCAGCAAGTAGCAAATGATTCATAAATTATTTAAATATTTTGAAAACTTCAGCATTTTCTTTTTCATATTGTGCTTAACTGCTATACATCTATAAATCTAATTGCATGTTTTATCTGACTAGGGGTGACAGACAATACAAATGAGCTAGCAATCCACAAAATTTATAAGCCAAGGCATTTTAATAACCCTTCAGTTACTTAAGCTAAACAAATTATAATCATGATACCGACAAAATATTTGTTTTGCAAGGAAAACAGGTTGAGATTAACAGTACATTATGAGACACTCAGGTCCAAAAAAGGATAAGAAATTATCACACCCTTCTAAAGCCTTAAAAATGAATCACCAAAATGCCTGAATATGATTTATATCTGTTCCTATTCAGGGAAACACAAAAGCACATACCCTTTGCAGTTTCCTTTCCATTCTGTTTATAAGGCAAGACGTTTTGCTAAGTTTTAAGGTAAGAAACAGAAATGTCAAATCTCTATACATTTAAGTTAGGAAATTCAAAATATCTTAAGAGAATTAGGAATTCATATGTATATGAGTGGGAGCTGGGCACAGGATTTCTGAATACTGCTTAGACAGTTCGAGAATAAAATTTAACCAAACTCAACAGATGAAGCCTTTGCGAGAAAACCAATTTCATGCACATGGAAACAAACCTATTTATCTCTGTATGAGACAGCTGCATTGTAAAAATTGATTCGTTGTTAAGTTATAGTATATAATCTCATTCACAGCAAAGTCTGTACCTGTGAACACTCACTTATGGAGCGCTCCTTATACCTGCACGCTAAGCGTCCCTTGAAGTTGGCCCACGGGAACGGGGAGAATTCCAGCCAGATTAGTACTTTAGCCTAATAAAGTGCAAACGTGCCAAGTGAAACATCAGTTTCAGCAGCGGAGAATGGAACCACGCACCCTACCACCTGCCTCTCCCAACTGGCAACAAGAATAGAAATGTGACAGGAATTCAATTGCATTTGTGTGTTTGGGAGCATGGCAGTGGCAGCACCTGCCTTTCCAGATCTCTAGCTACAGGGCAATGGGAGGAGGCAGGCAGCTCTGCATAATTCAGAAGCGTTTCTCCCTGCAAACCATCCCCTTGCAGTTGCATCGGTGTCATATGGAACAACAGGAAGAAGAGACGCTTGCAAGAATATGAGTTCATCTGATCCTGTCAAAAATATGACTGTTTTGTTATTGTTAAATGAGGAAACATGATACTCTGTGTATTTTAATTGGAGTAACTGCCATTTTACTGTTCTGAAGAGGACATAAACGGTGATATTTTTAAACAGCTCAATTTGGGGAAATGCTAATTTCCTTTAACAGTTGCATCTCTATGTATAAATGTTTTGCAGTGAGCAAGTCTCAAAAGTTAGATCCAAAATCTGTATCCGTTGCATTCCATGGATGTATCTCAACATTCACTCATTGCTACCTTATCTAAAAAATAATTAAAAACTAAGACCTTGCCTTCCTATTTCTCTGTCCAAACAGGTCTACCGCTGCAGTCCCAGGGTGTCAGGCTGACTTCATCTGGGCTTTATGCAGTGCACAAAGCACATGCCCATTGAAGATCATCCACTCTACCACTCTACCACCAGTATTGTGAGTAATCCACAGTGTCGGGAAGCATAATGAATAAAAAAAGTACAAGAGAAAAATTTCAATGTCATGAAGGGTGGTAGAAAGAAAACAGTACAACAGTTTGGAGAAAACCTTGCTGGTGGGCTAAGAATGACAAATGAGGAAGGATATTAATTAGAAAATGCCTGCAAGTCATTCTTCGGGTTTGGGAAATGTTTGTGCTAGATTTTGCCTGTTCTAATTAAGAAATACTTTGCACAGATGTTGTATTTGCTCTCTTGCAAATGCCAGACTCATAAGTGAAGAGTTTCCAGCTTTACTCGCTATTTCAATTTCTAAATAGCTGTACTGTTGAAGAAGAGATGTTGCAATTCTTTCTACCAGCAACAGTTTTGGATGGTGACATCACTTTTTTCATATTCATTTATTTTAAATGGAGGATAAGACTTTCGTTTTATGCAAATATGGAAGGATTTTTATATTTATATTAATATTTGAAACCTTTTAGTTTGAGTAGGACTAAAAGTAGCATTGTAAATAAGGATCTGAATGGTATTAATTATTTATACAATGTTTTATGTCTTCATATATATTAAGCTATTTCAATATCCTTGTGCAATTGATAATACCTCTTTTTTACAGGGTGAGGGTCTGGAATAATACGGAATCAAACTGTAGCTTAAGCAAAACATGAGTGCGTTCCTGTTGAAATCAAGGGAATTCATGAAATGGAACCCATTTTTAAGTGTCTTGCAAGATCAGGGCTTATGGCAATTACAGAAAAGTCAGATCTAGTATTAGATCCAGTCAGTATCTGTTTTGAATGCTTTCCAAAACCTCCAAATGCCTTCAAAAAAAATTGCCACAGAACCTCATTCAAAAATCACCAAACTCGATAATCAAACATCAAGTTTCCTGAGAACACTTTCACATATTATAAAAACGTGAAGATGACTTCAAACCTGTGGGAAATGGCAGAATCACAGAACAGGTGAGATTGGAAGGGACCTCTGGAGACCTAGCAGACAGATCCCAGCCTGTAACTGGTGCATGGGTTTATTTCGCCCCGGGGCAGGACTTTCTACTTCCCTTTGTGGAACTTCATGAGGTTCCTTTTGGCCCATCTCTCCAGCCTATTGAGGTCCCTCCAAGTGGCAGCACAACCATCTAGTGTGTCAACCACTCCACCCACTTTTGTGTCACCTGCAGACTTACTGAGGCTACACTCTACCCCATCATCCAGGTCACTGATGAAGACATTGGACCTCTTCCAGTCGCCACAGTCTTTCAAAGATAATCAAGAGTAGTCTCACAAAGATGTCAGTCAGCTCCCTCAGCACTCATGGAGGCATCCAGTCAGGTCCCATGGACTTGTATATACCCAATTGTTTGAACATTCCCTAACCTGATCCCCCTCTACTGGGGGTAAGTATTCATTGCTCCAGACTTTCCCACTGGTCTCAGAGGCCTGGGGTTCCTGAAGGCAAACCTTACCTATAAAGACTGAGGTAAAGAAGGCACTGAATACTTTGGCAGTACCATTCAGCAGTGGCACTATGTTTTCCCTTGCCTTTTTTTTGGTGCTGATGTGCTTGTGGAATCTCTTCCTGTTGCTCTTCCCATCCCTTGCCAGATTTAACTCCAGGTGGCCTGTGGCTTTCCTAACCCTATCCCTGCACACTCAGTGTCTCTATATTCCTCCTGGGTGATCTGACTCTGCTTTCACCTCTTGTGTGTTTCTTTTTTTGTTTTAGTTTGCCAGAAGCTCCTTGTTCATTCCTGCAGGCCTCCTACTACATTTGCTTGACTTCTTGCATGTGGGGATGGGCCATTCTTGAGCTTAGGGGAGGTGATACTTGAAAATCAACCAGCTCTCATGGAACCCTCTGCCCTCCAGGGCTGTCTCCCATGGGAATCTTCCAAGCAGGTCTCTTAAGAGGCCAAAGTCTGCTCTCCTGAAATATAGGGTTGTGATCCTATTTTTTGCCTTGCTCCCTCCTCTCAGGACACTGAACTCCACCATCTCCACCATGAGGTCAGTGCAGCCAAGGCTGCCCTCAGACTTCACAACCCCAACCAGTTCTTCCTTGTTTTTTAGTGTAAGGTCCAGCAGAGCATCTCCTCTCATCAGCTTCTTAATCAGCTGTGTCAGGAAGCTGTCATCAGTGCACTGCAGAATCCTCCTGCTTGTGCTCCTTGGAGCATTGCTTGTGCCCTGCTCCAAGTAGATATCAGGGTGGTTAAAGTCCCCCATGAGGACCATAGCCTTTGAACGTAAGGCTTCATCAACTACTTCTTCCTGATCTGATGGTCAGTAGCAGACCCCCGTGACATCACTCACATTGGGCTCCTCCTAATCCTCACCATCAGCTCTCAGTTGGCTCATCACCCACCCCCAGGCAGAGCTCCAGGCACTTCCACTGCTCTGTCACATAAAAGGCAATTCTCTCTCTCATAATACACTCAACAGTGCTTTCCATTAGCAGAGCTGACAAAGTATCACTTGAAGCTAACTTTTTGTCCTTCCGCATAAAGATTCCGTAATATTAAATATAATTAATTAAAATTGAAATTAAACCAAAGTTTCTAAGTCCCATTGGGTTTTTAATAAAACTCAGGCTCTTAATTCATTTAAAGGAATTAATTTCATCTAAGCTTCCAATTTTAACCACTGCCTCTGAAAAAACAGCATGCACTCTCAACCAAAAATAATCATGATGTTTTTCATATTTACCATAAGGCTCTGAGCATACACTGAATTTTATTCACTGTGAAGCAGTCATTCAACAGCTTGGTTACGTTCTCTTAAGTGAGATATTGAAAGGATATTTTCAGGCTCCAATGTCATTTAAAAAAAAAAAAACAGAAAAGATTACCGGTTATTTGAAGAAGAATCTTCTCAGAAAAGGTTTTTGTATGGGCAACCAATACAGTTGTTTAGATTAAAAAAATATTTTGCAATGGTTTGGGGATAACTGTCTTGGAGAGCCAAAAATGTACTTAGAGACAAGATGGTATCAGAGTCAATGATTCCAGGTGAGTCACTTAAAATTCCTATTACCTGCTGAAGCTTAGCATATTAAAAAACCACACTGGCCTGACAATCTTGCCAGATTATTATTAACACTATCAACTCGACATTGCTCTTAGAATGATTCATACCGAAAGAACTAAAGTAACTAAACCTCCCCTGCAAGCTGGATAACTAACTGAAACCCCACTTTTCAGGTACATAAATTAGGGCATATGCTGGCTATTGTAGAGACTAGTAAAAGCTGGCATGCCAAAAAAACTGCACACTGCTTAGGAAAAAAATCCCGAGTTATGACAATATTCATCATCATTTTATCACAGAGTTTGTTTATGAATTTAATAAAGAAGATTGCTTACAATGTGTAAGAACTTGTGATTGCCCTGCAAACTCAAATGTTAAGTCCTGATTCAACACTGGCTGTTAAAGTGACTTACCTAGGATAACAAAGCAAAATACCTGAGGAGATAAAAATAAAATGCAATTCCTGACTTCTCCTATAAAGGCCACTATAAATACTATAGAATATGAATAAGTTCATACGTGGAACGTGAAAAGGAGAATATGAAAAGTTCAGTTGCTGCTCTCAGTAGAAGACAGCAGTGATATTTGAATAAACCATTTTACAGTGAAATAGCTTACCAACCTGGACAGTTTCAAAATTCAATCGCCTCCGGTGTTTTGCAGCACTCACTGTGAGTATATGTGCATGCTTGACTTTCCGCAGCAAATTTTCAGAGCGCGCTACTTAGTGATCATGATAGCTACTGATGCAATGAACTAAAAAAAGGCATCCTCCAAGCAAGTCCAAACATCTAGATTTGAGATAAAACGGGTTTGTCTTCACACTGCCATGCTTATTAGTAGTGGTATCAGGGATAAAGATATCCTTCAAGCAATGTTTTATAATATTATCAACAAACAATCTGAGTGCTAGAACACATTTGATAGGTATGCTTTTGGTGAAAAACTCTAAATGAAAAAAACAACTCTCAACTAATTAATGAATGAAATTTTAAGATTTTGAAATTTAGATGTGCCAGTGTACTGCCTGGGAGGGTGGGCATAAGACGAAAAGCTAGTCATATTATGAAACCCTACTGAGGACCTCAGAGAAAAACATTAAATAAAGAAACAGCTTTTGCTTGTTTAAACATTGTTTAGCTACAAATACTTGAGCACAACACAAAACTGAAACACTAAGCAGATCGTTCACCAAGTATAAGACATTCAAATTTGCAATTTAAACTACGAGCCTCAAATATGGAAAATATGCTACTTTTGCATGTCGTCTAGGTTCTTCACATAGAACTGCAAAAAATTTCTTTAAAGCCTAAATAACTCATTAAAACACCACATGTTAGCTTTCTGCAAAGTTAGATCTGCATGGTATGCACCACAGAAGTTTAAATTGAAAGAAAAATATGCACCTAGAATTGTCTCACAAGTTAAACATCTAAGATTTAATGACTTTTTATAGCAAGCTATATAAAAAAGTCATGAAATCTGAAGTCACCGGTCTGATGCAGGCTGTGCTAAACTGTTAATAATATGAAGACAACACTATCAAACAGAAACCAAAGATACTGCTGTTATGCATCGATGAGCTGCAACTGGGTCCTCCTAACTTTCCTGTAAGGATGTTAATGGCATAGTATTATGAATCATTACAGTTTAATTTTGAAGAATTCAGATATCTGATGGATTTGAATCATACTGCAATACCAAAAGAGCCTACACAGCTAAAAAGAGCAAAGTAAGGGATCGTGACAATATAAAAGCTTAATACCTACACTGTTTCTTGTTAGCTACCACACAGTGATACTAAAGTTGAAGAAAAACTGAAGGTCTTATTAGAGATTTAGTATTTTAAAAGCAAATGTCAGGAGAATACTCAATCCTAAATCAAGAGAGAAACAATTGGAATGTAGCGAGCGCTTGCCCAAGTCTACTTAAACATTTGTTCAAGTAACAGATATGTAAAGGAATATAATAAATAAGGCATAAA
The DNA here is from genome assembly GCF_040807025.1 of Struthio camelus. NCBI lineage: Eukaryota > Metazoa > Chordata > Aves > Struthioniformes > Struthionidae > Struthio > Struthio camelus. Next base: position 13,839,835 of record NC_090956.1, on the reverse strand, counting down.
ATATACAGTGCTATCACAGGAAATCTGCATGTTTTGAAATGCTGTTGGTGATATATCCTTACACTTTGCATCCAAAAAGAGCACAACTTAAATTATCTGCCTAACTCATGGTACTCTGGTCAGTACTGGAAGCATACTACCCCAGAAGCCTTTTCACCAAATCAGCTAATTATCTTGTTCATGGATGAGATAAAATTGTGGCTAGGTACTCCCCTTTGGACTAACTACATGAAAAGCTCTGAAATAAATGTCCTCTCTTTCTTTCCTCTTCCTTTTCACAAAATGGGAAACTAAAACAGTAAGCAGCAACTCTGCACATCCTTAGCAGAGCCTGGGCAAAATTTTCATAATCATTGCATCAAAGACTACAAAAAATTAACAAAAGGTCTACAAAAATTAACAGTGGTAAACTCACACGTAGGATGGAAACATGCTGACTCTATGTTGGAAATGTTATGACTGCAGAGGAGAATCACGATATTCTGCTTCCCATCCGCAGCCTGAAACTTCCAACCTGAACCTGATCTGTCCCAAGTGAACTCTTTGCCATGCACAAGCTTTCTCTTCTCTCCTCATTTATTAAGTCACCGCTGCTTGGAAAAGGGTAGCCAGAGGACAAGAGGTCAACAGTAGAGTTAAAATACCGCACAGGCCTACTAGATGGCCATTATATCTTGTTAGCAAATGCGTGGGAGATGGGAAAAAGGGGAACTTTCCTGAAGATAATTTCCACTGACCTCATTTCTTGAAAGAGAACAATTCCTCACCAACAAACTGCATGTTCAGAAAGTGGGCTTTTGATGTTCCAAAAGATATTAAAACCATCATTTTCAATACCTTCTAAATAGAAAAATGTTGTTTTGATTAAGACATTGTACCTATACTTCTGGACTTGTTATCAGGAAACACATCCTGATTTTTTAGAATAACTTAGAGATAAATTTGAGGAGAAAGAATTTCAACTAGCCCAATCCTCCTTCTTTCTGTTTGAGTTACAGATTGACAGAAATTTGAAATTTTAACTTTTTTTCTCTGAAACAAAATGGAAACATTTTTAAAATCTCAAAACTTTGGGGTGGGGGGTGTCAGGAAAATTAATTCCTCTAGCACCACTGGAAGGTAGACTGCTGCCCGGCAGCAAGGTCCCAAAAGCACAGCCCCAGGACAGTACGCAGCCAGAGACAGACTCCACCCTGCTTCACAGAGAATCGGATGTATCTGAGCGCACGTGGCAGGCCCAGACATCTTGAACTTAAAATGAAGCCAATATATGATATAACATTTATCCTTGGCATAGCTTCTCCCCAGTGACAGCAAATTTAGCTATAGACAAATCAGGGTAGTTTTCTCAGTACTCTAGCTTGCATTTCAGCATTTAACCTACTCCTTTCCTCTTCCCCGAAAAGCTAAGACTATTTAAGATCAATCCCCACGTAAGTGTGACATAGAGTTATTCTCACCTGCACCCATGTGCTGGTAAGAAATCTCACATGCTAAGGAATTATTTCCTTAGCACCTCTAGGCACACGTAGTACACAGGAAAACTCTACCTATTTTTCTACAGGATGCTCTTTTAACATCTCTTTTTCATTGAAGTAGCATGACTTTTTTAGAATGACATCCACTTACTTGAACATCAAACAAAGTAGAGAAGGAACCTCTGGACTTCTGGATTATGTAAACTGAAAGATGGAACTACTGAGTAGTTCAAAGACAGGTCTGAAAATTAGATTTATGCTCCAACCTTAAACCCAATTAACCACATTTAGTTACAGCGTGTAGCAAATAGAGCTAGAGAGAATAGAATAGCATGCTTAGAGTGCAAAGAGCATAAAAGTGGGTCTACAAAGAGACTTCTCCTTCTGCTTAAACTGCCTAACAATCAAATTAACATTACTAGCAAAATTAAAAGTGAAAATGAGCTTATTCTCAGCAGACACTACAGCATATCTGTGTTGCTAGATTAGAAAAGGGGAGGGGGATGCAAAACTGCATTAAGGTAGGGTAGAAAGTAATAAACATATTAGTATGTATTTTTAAAGCAAACACCTTTCAAACAGAAAATTCAAGCTAAGAATAATGTTCAAAAAATTACAGACATGTTCTGGCATGGAACTGTCAAAAAATACACCCAAATAACCTTTATTCTACTGTATGGGAATGCCATAAAATATCTAGAGGTTTTTGATGCGTTTCAGTCATTCCTAATTAGATTGATAATGATGTGGCTTTAGTCCCAGAGAAACATGGATGATGGCATAAATTTGGAAAAAGGGCAATAGAATTGTCTTTAGAAAAGATCCTGACCCAAATTATATGAATCTTTTTTTTATGGCCAAAAGACTGGGACTCTAAAAAAAATACATAGTTTCTTCACACACAAAGGGAGTGATTCACTAATGTAAGTGCAAAATAGCTTCAGGTATGATGGCTGCTTGCAACCAACGCTTTTGTTATACAAATACATGTACATATGCCATCGTGTATCTTTTGAACATTCCCTCGGCTGTTTCCTCCACCTCCATTTGCACTTTGCTTTTGGTTTAAACTTTTGGTTTAATCTCTGCAGGATACAGCAACAAAAATGCAAAATAGCCGAGAGTACAGAAGAGCTCGTTTGATGTCAGCCTGAATTAGAAGCTATGAGAGTCTCCTCTTGTTCACACTGGACTCAGTGCCTTACAAACGGACTGTATTACATGGTGTGACCCCCTCATCTGTGCATGTTCATCTTCTGAAGATTGCAGCTGAGGAGGGTGATAATGAAGCATTTGCGGCATTTCTGTGTAACAGTTAGACAAACGTGGCTAGTCTAAGCAAGCAAGAAAAAAGAAAACTAGCAAAGTTACTCATTATGGTACCTCACAGAGTCCCCTCTCCAGCTGCAGTTGCTGGTACAGTCTCTGCATAATACAGGGATGGTCGACATAATGCTAATGACCCATGAGCACAGGGAGCAACTTGTCAGAGAAAGAGCAAGGCTGCAGCCCCAACAGAGAGAGCAAACAGCAGCAAACAGGATCTTCCCCGTGTGCCAGCACAGGCATGCAAAGGAAGTCTGTCACACCAGCACGCCTTACAGACAGCAAACAAATCCACCCTGTCATATCACCCCCTTCCCAGCAGATGGGAACAGTGCACAAGACAGTCATCATCCTTGTGCAAATAAAAACATTACATGATGAAATGGACACTACATGCCCCCTCAGGACTAGCCAAGTCACTAAACCTTTGCTAAGAGAGGAATTTGTAGAGATAGTCTTGCTATGCTAAACACATACATCCACTGCAAACACATTTTAGAACTGCCTCACTTTTGGGAAGAAAATAATGCTGCGCAAATGCATAATCTAACCTGTCTTGCTCTGTAGGAAAGCTATTTGTTATCTGTATTCCATCACACTTTTCCACTTCCAAGGAAGTAAGGGCTGCTTTTAAGTCAGTAACTGGAGAGCATAAATTAACTTTGTCAGGTTAGCAGTAAAAGGTGACTGCAGAACAAAGTACAAGACCAAAATCCTTTCCTCCAGAAAGGGCATCTCTTGTACACCTTCTGCTGCAACCTTTGTGTCGCTTCATGTTTTTGAAGGTCCATATTTCACAATGACATTCTAAGTCTAAAAGAAAAAATACCATATAAGCACTTTCATGTCTTACTAATAGGGAATTGTTTAGTATCCTAGGTGGTTTGAAGATATCCATTTTAAGACTTTGAAGTATTCAAAATTTGCTGCAATTCTCATATGGGGTATGCAAATGTACTGCTCCTTCCGCATGAGTGCTCCTTGTGCTGATAGGAAAGCACCAATACTGTGACCATCAGGGCTCAAAGGAAAACAAAATACCCAGAGAGTTTATAGAAAAACGGGGAGGAAAAAGCTACCAGCTCCTGTAGCTTCATCCTTTAGTACAGAATTAATAATTAGCATGCACCAAACCCTCAGCGGTCGGCGTAGTCCTGGCATTAGGAAATGTCCCAACTACCTTTATGTAGCACAAGAATGCAGACTCCTGCCAAAGAAACCATTTTATAAGTTGATTATGTCATTAAAAAGGAAAGGAGCTAAACACCCTGGCAGTCCTCTCCCTTCCCTTCCAGGGCTGGGAGCCTTTCTGTTGCCCTCTGCACTCAGTTAAGATCTGGCTCTGTTATGCTGGAGGTCTCCAGACGGCCACCTTCACTTTGGGAGAGGAACAGCTGCACTGCAGCTCCTCCTACTCCTTTTCTCTCCTCTCCAGTACTAGCTGTAAAGCACAGGAGCAAAGCACACTTCACCGCTCCTCTGCAAGACAGTTACAATTCCTTTGCAGCAACCGAGGGAACCATCATCCGTTTTTAGGATTACAGCATTTAAGAAATGCTGCAGAATAACTGCTGCAATTCAGACTGCATTCAGCACAGCACAGGTCAAAGGAAGCACCTTTAAGCCAACCAAAGCTCACTGCTGCAGAAATGATATACTCAACAATAAGTGTCAGGATAGGCATATTTACCGTAAGAACAAATATACTAAGCAACAAGTATGGAACAAAGAAAATGACAACATAACAAATGTTAAAGATCATACTGCTGCATCGTATCTGCTATGCAAGATGTAAAGATCTGCTTAAAAACCTTACTGCATCATATTAGGCCACAGAGCTACAGTATGTCACAGGCAAAATATTTATCAGCAAATGGATCGCACATTTTCAGCTGTCCTAGTTAAAGCATATACATACATTTCTTTATAACTTGTAATGAATGTCTGTCATGAGGCACCATGATTTTTCAGCTGTCATGACATCAGCTCTGAATGCAACTGAGTCTTCCTGAGAAATCACCCTGAACTATGAGTAATTTTTTGAACAGTGATTTTTTTATTATCACAATTCTCTGATACAAAGCACTGTAAGAAATCTGACCTGGTGTAATGTTTGTCCAGTGAAGTTTCACCTCTAACGTTATACACGAGAGCTGTCTTCTCTCGGCTACATGGGACTCGATGTTAGCAGGCAGATGGATCTCTCCGTGAAGAACGCGGTTCATTTACCCCAGGCAGGGGTTGCACACCTTCTGCCCACTCACTCCTGCTTAGGTACAAGCATTGCGTACCACCTGCCCCAAAGCTCACAAATCCAGCATATGCAAGTTAATCAGAGCAAAATCTAGTTCCACATTAAATGCTACATTAATACAAAGTTAAAGATGATTGGTTACACTTATAATAAACCTGGATATAAGAAGTAATGATTCTTGCAATGACATTTAACTAGCAACTGTGCTATGAATTATCTGTTACTCTTGCTTGTCATAAAATTTTATTGGCTACAAAAATGTTAAATTTTCACATCTCACAAATTCTCCCAGCCCTTAGAATCACTCCTTCGCGCAGGAGAGGCCAGGTGCAAACTTCCTTCCCTACATCAGCAGTTTTTCACATAACCCAAACATGGCCAGTAATGTCACACAGACTGTAACTTGCGGGAAGCACTCGTGCTCACAAAGGTAAAGAAGAAATCAAACTTTAACCTTCAACTTTAGCCAGTATTAGTGCAACAACTGGAATTCTCAGAAAAGAGAAGGAAATACAGGCAATAATAGTAATTTTATCTACACCTCTCTGGGAGCACTAGTGCAAACTGTTTTATTCTGGTACTCATCTTTATATGCGTAAAACACTCTTCTTCAACTGCAATACAGTCTTCCCAGCCTTGTTTAACATATATGATACACACAGCTAATTAAAGTGCCTGTGCTGGCCTAATTTAGCCACTGCTAAGTATACTCCAGTGTGCAATTTTAATATTGGATTGATAGGTTTTATTCCCGATTAGTCTTCCAAGTTCAAAAAAAAGGACTGTGGAGTTTGAAACGAGTGAAGGTAAGAGGCTGGGCGAGAGCCACACCACGCGGAGAGGAGCACCGGCGGGGCGCTGCAGCTGGCAGAGCTCGCAGCGTCCCTGCGGCGCCCTGGTGGTATTTAGGCAACGCTGGTACTTCAGGCAAATTTATCGAGTTTCATTGAAACACGTACATTAAACTTGTCTTATTAAAACTCTCTTGCCTGAGAACAGCAGGCTGTCAAGATTAGCAGAAAGAATATGAATGTTGATGTCAGAAGTTTGAGCAGCTGCTTTAGGATCTGTCAAAATATCTTGCTGGATGCCTGCTGAACATGCCCAGAAGTGATTTTCAGTCTCCAAACTATTATCAGCCAACCAGCTTTTTTCAGAATCAGATATGGGACAAATCCCTCAGTCAACCCCATTTATGTGGGAAGTTTCCATTTCAAAGTTTTGATGTTGAGTCATTTGTAAAGGTAAAAGGAACTTATTTTCCTAGCGGTAAGATGTGCGCTCTTCAGCTATGCTTTAATGGATTTTCTATAACCTCAAGCCTTGAGTCAAGTACATCAATTTCGAGATCAAGGAAAAATTGTATTTAAGTAAAAGCAGATTATTATACTAAAGCCAAAGGAAACTGAATTGAGTTTTCATATTACATCTTGTATTTTCAGGAGGAGACTGAGTAAATAAATAATCAAAAAAAACTACTTGCAATTTCTATGTACATTAGTTGCGTTACAAGGATTAGCAGACTGTTGAATTATCAGTTTTTTCACAGGAGTAAATCATTTTACTAGATGCTTGGAGTTGGTGTTTTCCATATAGGATTGAGGTTATTTAATAACACTTCAATAGAACAAATCTGTGAAACTCACTGAAATAGCGTAATTGCAAGTAAAAGCATGCACCTGTCCGGAAACTCAAAGCAGGAAACCTTGGATATCAGATGATCTCCAACCTAGACAGTCTTAAAACTGAGAACAGCTGCCACAAGGAGAAAGAAACAGGAGAAAGAAATTTGCTAAGAGATATGGGGCGAGAAAAGAAACTTGAAAAGCATATGAAGACGGCGTTACAAACAGGTTCGAATAAACTGGTGGGGTGGGCAAGGACCTTTTCAGGTCTCTGAGTCGGAGGAACTCTTCTATTATTTCTAAAGCACATAATGAAACTCTGCTGCTGTACATCTGGGGTGCCCAAATACGGCCAAGAGCAGCGTGCCAGGATAATTTGTCTATCTGTCTTCCTCCATGCAGGCAAGGATCAGCTTGTCACAAGAATAAGTCCAGCGATGACAGCCCAATCCAGCCACCTTTCTCTTCTCCCGTGACATATGTAAACCTGGCCTCCGTCCCACAGTCCTACAATGGGCAAGCAGACACGAAAGCTGCAGCTAGAGGCAGGCTGCCTCCCCGCAAATACCTCAGCCAGCCTGCTGCCAGCAGGGCTCTAGAGCGACGGGGCTGCCAGACGTAGGTGCATAAATTATTCTGGGCAGCAGCCGCCCTTCAGTCACTCCTTATTCCCCCCAGAAAAGCCTCAAAAATAGCAATGAGCAGGTAGGGATTTACCAGACCCAAAACTGCCCAGAGGACGTCAGCACGAGGCTCCACGGAGCCCGGCGCAGCGGACGGGCCGGGCGCTGCCGCCGCGCGGCCGCACAGAGCAGAGCCCGCGGCGCGTCCTCCGCTCTCGCGTGCGAATCACACCAAGCTTAGAACAGGCCCCAGCTATTTCTCTGAAATATTGCCTGTTCATATAGCCAGGATTTCTGATTTGTTAGCTGAGCTGTTATTAGCTCATTTTTCAAAAACATCAAACCAATTTCCCCTTGTCCTTTGAATGGTCTCTTAAGAGAAATTTCAAGATATAAAAAGTATGAAATTATGATTCCGTTAGGATTGGCGACTCTGTCTTTAACTATTTTCTCCCTTTGGTGCCTCACAGTCATATTCCCCATGCAGTATAACATTTTTCTCCAGAATATTATATATGATATGCAGAATTTTAAACTAGCATAAAAAATTTTCATAATGGTTACTGAGCAAAAGATTCTTCCAAAGATTCAGATTGATGCATTTGGTTAAGATTAAATTTATCTAGAGAATTAAATTTGCATCTGATGAACCTCAAGAAGCACATATCATAATCTAGGACTACTTTTTATGTTTTTGCATGGCTAGCATGTTTACTTAGATGTCCTACAGTAATTCATATTTTATCATTACTATTCAACATCATTAAAAGTCCAGCAGTCTTACAAACCAGAGTTTAACATTTTATTGGATTTTAAAACTATACGACTAAAGAGTCTATAGATTTCAGCAGCAAATTTGATAACGCAGGATCACATTTTATGAACTTAAAATGAATTTGGGAGAATATACAGGTGTTTTTTCATTCCAGGGTCTTAAATTGTAAACACTTTCCAAGGTTCCCTGTTCTTAAAACATAAGACCTCAGATAACCTGCAAAACCTCAGAGCCAAAGGAATCACAAGCTGAGGCAGCAGTATTAAAAAAAAAAAATGCTCAGGACAAACGGAGACTGTCCTCTTTTATTACTTACATATACAACTAACCCTGCTGTTAAAACCCGGAGGATTTAAAATATACATCTCTTGCAGACTACACACACAAAAGCATGATCCTTCCATTCTTTTCAAATACACAAAAATAGGTAGCAGAACCTGGCCTCAGTAAATTCATTTTCAATAGGGAAGATGTGGAGGCTCAGTCCCACACTATGTTTAGATTATAGGTCACTGCACTCTGCCTCTTTATCACATATCTAAGAAAATAACAATATTTACTCTCTACAGTACATTTTCCTTTCAATCTGTATAAAGGTTTATGGAGATCACCTGCCTACCAGGAGAACACAAGTCAAGATTCTGAATCTGTAGGCATACTTTATAAGGATTACCCTTCAATTCAAAAACAATTTCATGGTTTGCAAAAATATACTTCTATTATCAAATCTATTGAAAAATATGAAAACAAAAGAAATAGTCGAAGGGCTCCTGGACTGTGTTCATATTGGAAAATCACCCAGATTTAAGTAACTAAGACCCAAGTTTCAAGAGATTTTTCAGTCATCCATTTCATTTTACTAAATTGTGAGAAGATATGCAAAGTGTGTTTCAAAATAATCGTCTGGTATCTATATGGCATACCTTCACTGATACGTTGCTTTCCCTGTTAGAACTCTTTAGATCTACTTAGAATAGGTAAACAGAATAAGGTAAAATTATCTATCTTTTCTGAACTGTTGTGACAAATCTGTTACAGTAGAATATCATCACTGACATCTGCGATGTTAATCTGTCTATTTGTCATTAAGAGGGTTGCAGCAACTCTCTCCTATCTCCTCTTATCTTTCACCCAGGGATAATACTCACCTTTTCCCACTCACGATCATTGTTCAGTACTATTACCACCAGCCGGGGATGTGCCTGATAGCCATCTGCTGTGAAGGACAAATCTTTACCTTCCCAAGTCACATTCATCATAAACCTAGAAGGAAAAAGAAAAAAAAAAGTGCAGTGAAAAATTAATGAGCTGTCCAGCAGTTAATCAGCAAGCTAATTCAGTCATCAGAATCATCACTGAAACACATATAATAAATCTCATTAATGCTGTGAAAAGCCTAGGTTTGCAGCATGGAGAATCTGCAAATTTTTATGCATTCCTTAACAGATGAAAAAGCAAAATATTATTTAGGTATGACTTTTAATGTAGGTTCCATGTTGTGTACAACCTGTACACTCCATGCGTTATCTTTTCACACTTTCTGCAGCTTCATCAGTTTTTCAGCACCTTTTGAAACTTGTCTAGATCAGACCTGCATGCAACGTATACTATTGTCTCACCATTGTGGTACTCAGAGCTAAGTGCATCTACTCTGGTTTCACCTGCTTGCACCTCCAAGAATCCTACCAGCCCCTTTGATATGGCTTTGCACAGTATCTTTGCAACACTTGGATAAATTCCCCTAACAACTTCAGCCAAAAACAGACAGAAAAACTTTGAAAGAGTCAATGATATTTCACTTCATCATTTTCAGAAATAAACAACTAACAGTGCGGTGTGGTTTTTTTAATAATTAACCCATATACAAAAAGTCTAAGATGTGCCAACATATTTACTGCTTGCTTAGTTTCCCTAACAACTCTTTCTCCTCCTGCATTGCTATGCTAACCCGAATGTTCTAAGGATAGAAAAATACTTACAAGCAGTACTGTGATTATTAATGATCATACCGTTTGTATCAAGTCATGGCTCTGACCTGGACCATGCCATTGAACGCTGGCTACTGACACTGCAGGTGGCTCCGTGAAAGCTAGTCCTGGGCTGGAAGTGTCGGGAGCGCGGCCTTCCGACACGAAGGTCGATTGGATCTGACCTGCCTTCGGGTAGGGATCTCTGTACTCCATGTGGAGACATCTTTCAACTCCATGGAGTCCTGGAGTTTTTCTACCCAAGGACTTGTCCCAGAAGGTCTTAAAATGCTTTATTGAGTTTATATTATTCCTACAATATCCTAATGCTACCTAGATTCTCCATTTCCTGTTTTGTATATATTAGTTTTTTATTTCTAACTGTTGTTTTCCCTTCGTCATTGAATCAAGTAGCCTGTTTTCCAAAACATCAGCCTTTTGTTGATTTAGAAATGCTAGCATTGTGGCCATCTCTTCTTTTGGTCTAGACTCTCCTCCAATTAATTTTCTCTCATAATCTTTCACTGATTTATAACATATAACTGTATTTATATTTGTTCCAGTTCCACACAGCTTCAGTGCTTCACAGGGAGAACAGATTGTTTTCACTGCTTCAGGGTCAGAAAGAGCGATGAGAAATAGCAGCTTTTATTTAAAGCACAAATATGCGGAACTTGCTGCCAAGAGTCTGAACTACTACAGTAGACAGGCCAACCTCCCCAAACTGTGATACTGCAAAAATCTATCATTTTGCACTTTATTTCAAACTCCTTCACCTAAGAAAATCAGGCATGGAAAGAAAGAGAGCAAAATGCTGGCATTAGTGCTCTTCAGTCATATTGAAAAAAATCAAAGCCTCAGATGGTCTACGTGAACCCAACACTACTATTTTGCAGACAAGAGGTAAGACTGTAGTCCCACCTTGGAGATCCCATGGCACTTGCAAAAGATAGCACGCTCTCCATGATAGCTATATCCATGATCCAAGTGAATTCCACTGAATACTTAGCATGCTCCACCAAATGACATTCAGTCCAAGTTTTCAGCTGTGTGTTCTCCTTGAACCGAACTCTTTTTCCTGTATCATCCCATCCTTAAAACAGATGCCTTTCAGAGGGTATTAAAGAAGTTCTTACAAGTATTCTGTATAAATTGCTCTGGAATATTTATGCCAAGACATTGATATTGTTTCACATGCTTTTTTATGTAGCAGTCTGGTCTCCTGCTTACTCTGACAGGAAATTCTTCAGTTCCCTGTTCAAAGGAGAAGGCTTTGTACAGACATAGCTGCCTGAAAATCCCAGTAGCAGAAACACTTTAAATAGAAGTATTTAGATCCAGAAGAAATAATAGCATTGTATCATGTCAGCTAATAATTAAATGTGCACTGCCCTAAACAATCATATTAATACTATTCAGTACCAGTCTGACAGCAATTTGTAAATGTAGCCACAATAATAACTCATATTTTGTGACAGACTTTTGGTGTGAAAATCTTCCCATTGACACAACCTTCCTCTTCAATTGAACTAATTTCCCATATATTACATCTCTCACAGGCACTGAAAGAGCTTATTTAGGAATAAAACGCTTGTTTCTCACCTTGAGAGCAAGTGATAACCACTAAATAAAATTTGATTGTGTATACATATAAGAAACCAACATACAGCTCGCTCAGTGCTGAAAATGAAATGCACTAGGATCCATGGAATAAAAATCTCTAAAAAGCCACTAAAGGGTAAAATAGTGAAATACTGCTAAAACATGCACTACTTGTATTCTTATCTCTCACTCTCTCTCAAGAGGTCTCTCCCTAACGGGACCTACTGTCTCCTACAGACCTTCAGATTAACACAATGAAATAACCTACATGCAGCAAACGTAATGTCTTATGGGGCCGGACCCAAATCATCTCACTCTATAAACTCCAGCTGAGAACTTTGAATCTTCCTAACAGCTCAACCACAAACGCACGCTGCACTACATAAGGCTTTTGTGTTCAGTCAGATTTTTAATTACATAGCCATCGGTGATTATGCTTGAGTTGATCCCTTCTTTTATTTAATTTGGTAGGATCGCTACCCCAGATTTCAAATACCACTCATCATATTCTGGAATTGATATGCAAATCCTCTAGTCCAGAAGCTATTCAGGGACCATCATAAGACGCTGTGCTGCAGTTGCAGTAATGCTTACTGCATTCCAACAAGAAAGATGAACTGCAAAACTAAAATGAAAAACAGAATTCAGTGTGTATTTTTAAACTGTGTGAATCTACCAGCCACTAAGCATACATCTTATGATGTATGAGTTAAGAAAAAAATCTCTTCATCTGCCAAAATTCTCTTAAAATTGTATTGTTTGAGTCATATACAAAGGTATCAGTGAATGACGCATTCTGAGCTGCCCCGGTTTCAATTGCAGCAATAAAAAAGAACACCAAAGAGATTCTTTTTTTTTCCAAGTACTCTCTTCTGTATGAAATTCATCAACAGCCTGTGTTCTTAAGACCAGGAACACAGCAACCAATGCCTAAAATCCACAGTCACTTTTCAGTTGCCATTTTTCCTCCAAGAAGGACTTCAGTCCTGCCCTATTTTTACCGGTAAAGATCCTAAAATCCCTGCCTCGATGAAAAACTTGTGTGCTTTTGCACATGGCCTACTCCTGGTCAAGAAGAGTGAGGAAAAGAAGGTATTTATATTACATGTAACTCTTAGAGAGGTTTAAATTTGCCCAAGACTAATTCTCCGCAATATATCTTTGGTTTCCGAATTGGTCAAAATATGCTTCTGAGGTAGCTTTGGAGCTGCGTGTTCCTATTCTTAAGTTAATGAAGTGCTTGAGTATTTGAGTTCCTTATTTTAAGGGAGGAATTTAGCACACACCTTGGATTAGCAGTTAACCTGCTCTCATACCTCATTAATGCTGCAACCTTTGCACAGGCATGATAGCAGGAGGCCTTGTGATAACATGGCACTGAAGGCTTAACTGACTTTTGTAAGCTGGAGTTTGAGAGTAACATGCCCCAGGGCCTTTTTGTTGAACCTCTGCTGTGTTGAATAAGCATTGAAAAAACATGAAAAACAGGCGTTTTGGCAGAAGTTAAGCTATTTTCAAAAACTGAAGTCAAACCAGGTTTTGATCATACTATGAACCAAGCCTATGCTATATATTTCAAAAACATTTTAAAATGTTTATACAATTCTTCTTTGGTTGCCACTTTTCCCAGCATTGAAATGCCACAGCAGAACACTGACCTTGTTGTATTTACAGCATGTCTTTGAACTACCAAGGTTACAAACTGCTCTCAAGATTTCCAACTTAATTTTTATAGACACAGAAGGATCAGGTAGTTCAGATAAAGTTCCAGATTAATGCCAAAACTGTGCAATATTTATCTGAGTCAAAATTCTAACCTTCTGGAGAGACTGAACATATTTAAACAAGGTGGGTTTTCTGATCCTTTAAATGCTATTTTACAACTTTACTGAAACGATCTTCCACTAACAAATGAGGGAAAGACATAGCCACGGGATCAGAGTACTACCTCAGTCTTTAGAGGACCACCTGGTAGGGCACTATGGGGAACACAAGCATCTTTGCGGCTTACCTCCGTACAGAAGACACGGACCTTCTTGGCCCCAGAGAGGTTTGGTAAGGACTTGCTACACGGGGTGAAAACAGTTAAAACATCAGAAATGCTCTGACATTCCTGAAGTAGAATCTTTGTGACTTTTTGCTTCTAAGTTATACAATAGAAAACATGCTTCCAAGCTATAGAATTTCTTTTGATGTTTAATATATATTTCTGTATGCACGCTGCACAGGTGTTTCCCTAACAGATGCAAGGATTTGAGAGCAAAAGAAAGAAAGTTTAGTGGATTCCATGGCAAGCCTTTAAAAAAAAAAAGGAAATACAAACTGTAAGTTATAAAGATCATTTTGTTTCAAAGCAGAAAGCAATCCTAGCCCAGCTTCCTAAACTTCTCTGGGGGATGTGAGCATCATAACAAAAAACTAGCAGTGACAAAATGGAAGCACAAAATATTGCACAGAAGTTCAATGCTATAAAAAACAAATTATTTCTCAGTGTTGTCCTCTGGGCCCTGACTAGCAATGGTGCTCAGGGAAGTCATGACACAGTAGCACTGCCGCGCACGTTGTATTTCTGGGATGCCGTGACAGGCAACATCCTCCAAACACTCCCATTCTCGTCATGGACATGCTCACCCCCAAGCACCCGTTCATCCACCTTGGTCCCAAAAGATCCTGAAGCACTATTTCACTTTCATGATTTCTTTCTCCCTTAGAGCATGCTGAATTTAACTGCTGGTCATTCATTAAGCGCTGAAGCAAACCAAGAGACTTATTCTTTCGTTTCTCCTTTTCACAGGAATTTTCTCACCAGGCAACAGCATACCAACCAGCTGCTGAATCAACCGGCTTTTCAAAGGGAAATTCAAGCTGAGGGAAAAACCTGGCCAGAAGTCAAGGTGGATGGACATTTCTGGGATCTATAGGACTGAAAATAAGTAAAAAATACAGAATACATTCTGGAATCACCCCTTAAAAGTACTCCACAGCCAGGAGGAAATGCTGCTGTAGACACAGGATGAAACTAGCCTAAGCATTGAGGCAGTGGTTTTCTGCACTTGCTGAGGCCAGACAGGCCTACTTATGCATGAAATAAAACTGAAATACCACTCTAAAAAGATGCAAGGATCACAGTATTAAAAAGATGTCATATGTAAGGAAATACTTTTACAAATGAGTAAACATACATTTGTACTGCTGTTGTGCCACAATAATTTAGGGCATCCACAAAAGACCTGGATTTCAAAAGCTAGCAAGTGTGTGTGTGTGTGTGTGTGTGTGTGTGTGTGTGTGTGTGTGTGTGCACGCGCATGCGTGCGCACATACAAACTTCAGAAGACCTTGGAGCAATGCAAGGAATTAGAACTCACTAAGAACTAATTCTTTGATCCCTTAAAAAAATAAATGCACACAATTTAGTTATTTTTTACATAAAGATAATTCATATGATGATAAATGGTTCCACAAAAAAAAAATTTAAAATACTTCTCTCCCTTCCTTTTTCATATGTTTGCTCTGATGTTTTCTCCATTTTTATCTATTTTATGCTTCCTTATTTTCTTTCCATCCCTCCAAACTGGCATACGAATGAAAAAACATCTGTACTGGAGTCAAGTAGTGTAACTGAGCCCAAGATAAGTAACAGCGTCTGCTTTTCCAACAAAAAAAGATGCTTTTGTTTCTCCACTGTTAAGTGTTAAGGCCCCTTCTTCACCAATCTCTTCTTGCAACAGGCAATAAATATACAGGAGACAAACGTCCTGGGGCAAACGCCCAGGGCTGCCACCTAACAGCTTCGCTGTTGTAGGGCCCGGTGGTGACTGCAGGAGGCACCGGCTCGGCTCCGGGCTGTGAAGCCCGCGGGGCTCGGGCTCGCGCCAGCCCAGGCCCCCGCCGGGCCTTCGCTCCTCTGCAGCTCCCACAGCAGGGTGCTAGCGATGGAGGGGCTGTGCTCGACACAGGGGCTGCTCCTTCCAAAACAAAACCAGTCCATACATGCACACATCACACACGTGTTTTTAAAAGCAAGTTTAGACACAGGAAGGGCAAATTGTCCCATTCAGTAATCAGAGGCCCTCTCTTCTGGCGGCTCTGCAACTGATGTTTGTTCCTTTTCCGTTTTATAACGCTAGCTCAGGCTTCGACTCGCCGGGCTCAGGAGCAGAGCCACCACTGAGATACCAAACCGAAGCACGCCTGGGCGGCAGCCTCGCCGGCACCCAGCTCCCAAACAGACCGCTGGCTGGAGAAAACAGAGCAGGAAAGGGAAGGCATTAATGTGAGTGTAGCACTCCTAAGCTGCCCCCAAACACCAGAGGTTAGCTATTAGACCTGTACAATAAAGCACAGGACCTGATCGCTCCAAGGAGTGAAAAACCCTTCCGATTCGTCACTCACCGAAGCCCAGACCGCTCGCTGCCTCTCCCGCAGCCCCGAGCACATCATCGAACTTGACGCATTTCTCAGGGGCCATCACTGGGGTCTATCATTTCTTCTTCGGTGCCTTCCTCACCATGAGGCAGTGTTTGAACCCCTGACAGCCGCAGGCAGTGCAGAGAAACAGTGAAGACTTTGGGAAATAGAGGTTTCATAAAAGAAACTCTCCCTCTCTTTTCCCAGAGAAGAGCTTTCCAAAACAAGACTTAAAGCAGTTGAAATAATAGCTCACAACCAAGATATCATCTGATATTTCATTTTTCTCCAAACAGTATGAACCAACCATTTTCATAACCTAGACAGCCAGCCAGTTTGGGCTTGGCATTTACCCAGCATTGTACCTAAAAAAGCAGGAGCGAATCCAAGTTTTATTTGTTTTTTCTTTCTCCTGTTGAGGCTATGAATTACTGAACTTCCTTACTATGGTCCTATCATGGAAATTTGGAAGATACTTATCCATAATACTAGAAAAAATCTTTTATCATTAAGAAATAGACCTCCTAAATACATCTTTAAGATTAACTCAAGAAACTCTGAATGTGGAGGATATAACATGCAGTAAGCACACATATGACAAAAATCCTGTAACCTGATTCTTTACTGATTCTTTTTGCGTTACCTTGAAATAGATCATTACTAAACAAGGCAGAGATGCATTTTTCAAAGAGTGAAGCTTTGTTTAAACACAATTTTATATTTTAGACCTTGTAGGATTTTTTTTTTTTTTACTTCAAATCCTTCCCAGTGATGCAAAGAAAGAGCCTCTTCTTCCTCTTCGTGTCCCCTCCTACTCCTCCACTCTCCCCAGCCGTCACCCTCCTGACTATAACTCAGCTGTGATACCCTGCTTCTGGAGCTGTACGTTCCCAGGCCTTGAGCCAGTATGGATGAATAAAATTTTGGGAACAATATGCTCAGTGACTGTGAAAAAGGAATGACATGCCAACTACTTGTACCTCCTGCCAGCTGCTGCTTAGAGCATTAGTTGCCACCGGGTCTGGAAAAGTCTTTTTGCCCCAATTCTGCCAGTTCAGCAACAAAATCTTTGAGAAGCCATTCTTAAAAAAAAAAAAAAAAAAGTAGGGGGAAAGAGGCCAAAATGAGAAAGGGCCCTGCTGCTTGAGAGGCTGCCACAGACTAGCACAACTCAAACCAGCAGAAGGTTTAGTGAGCTGATGTTGTTGTTGTTGTTGTTGTTATTGTTATTATTATTACTATTATTAACACATTTCACAAAAAGATCCAATGTTTTTAAATTTTGATTCACCATCTAAGAAACATTCGGAACTATCTTCCCTATGAGGCCTGACTGAAGGTATCTGGAGCAACACCATCTCCAAGATCGTTTGCTTTTATATTTTGAATTTCAAAGCCAGCTTTCACCCTTAAAGCCCTGCTGTGCTCAACTTCCAGAAAAGAGGCTATGTTTGCTCTTTTCTTTTATTTGGTAACACAAAAAGGGGAAAGTGTTCTAAGAGACCTTACTGCAGTAACTGCTTTGTACCTTCTACTTCCTAAGCTGGAAGAAAACTGTGATATATATTTTCTATAATTTCTTGAACTACTTTATTATTAAATCAGCATCATGTCTCTTGGGTGGAGTTTTTTCCTAATTCTCCTTTTTTGCAACTGGCGAAGTTTAGTGTTACTTTCAGAGGAACGTGGCAACAGTTTCATTAATTCAATTCTAGCTGATTAACGCAACTATACAGAAAATACCCTCACACTGCAGAAGAGGGCAATTGCAGCACATGAACTAACAAAAGTGCAAATATCTAGTTTTTATTGTTTAAAATACGCTCACCAGCAGTAAGTTAGCCTTAGTATATCATTGTCTACCAATGAAATCACTAAAATACTCTACTGAATCTCCTGATCAGAAGTTATCCCCACACAAACAAATTAGAGTCAGTGGGCTCCTGTCACTGACAAAGATTTTTCTTGAGTATCTTCTTCATTTATTCATGCTGATCATAATAAATCCTTCTCATATAGGATGTCTGAAATCAGCTGTTAACATTACAGCCTGGAAGGAACAATAGCTTGGTCCTCGGTTTAAGACCCTCCCCTCAATATACTGTTCTCCCTGGGAATCTGCTGCTCTCTGCATCCGTATATCCTCAGTGCTCAACTGCTGACCTACAGCTTTAGTCGTGCCTTTAACCTTTTAGGTAAGTCATCCTTGTTTAGATTTCTATTTCCAAAAGGTCCAGCTTGGCAGGATATGCAGTAGCAAAGAAGAAGGAAAAAGAAATTTAGTAGCATTCAAAAACTGCAACTCATTCAAGCATTAGAGTTACCAAAAACAAAGTCCTAAATTGAAAATATAATCAAATTAGCTGGTTACCTCCCTAACATGTAAGCACGGTATGTGATTTCTAAAACTAGGGTTACGGTCTCAGACCATCACCCTACATGCAACATACTCCTATGGATACTCAATGAATCCCACAAAACCAGAGTGGAATTCCAAAAATGGGAAATAAACATAGAACAACTGGAGAGTGTTAGGTAAATGTAAATAATATTTGTTCTTCTGCACAGCATGCATATTACTAGTGAAAAAGCATTTTGCTTCATATATAATTAGCTAAATAATGATGCATCTTCTTCAATCATACAATAAAGCAGATGATACTTGTTTTTCCTAAGCCTTTGACAGGACTTAATGAAATGAACAAAGATGCTTTAAATTGGCTGTTGATCTGCATGCATGAAAACATTAAACAGATTTACTAGATTATTCATCAAACCATTGTGCCCATGTAATACTTGATCTTACTCAAAAAAAAAAGAGGAAAATGTATCTGTCATTGCTAAAAACTGAAATGAAAATATTGAAGAAGATGAATGAGTATCAGGCCTTGACAGACAGCATAGCCTCACCATCAGAGGAAAGGGTTGTTTCACAGACCTGATGCAAGCTAACAGCAGCACAACAGCGAGGACAAGAAAACAGCCACGGAAAGAGAGTAACAGCAGTTAGCACCTTTCAACCACAGCTCACACTGAGCCCAGCTTCCCAAAGAAACTCTTACAGCAGGTTGGTTCAGGAAGGATCAGCTAATATGGTCGTATCTGGCCCGGAGCTCAAAGGATCATGACCCAAGAGAGTTTCCTTTGTGCAAGAAAAACCACTCATGCTTTGGACTTCACGTTTCCAACTCCCCAGGTTATTGATGAGTAAAGGAGCCCACGGCTGGGAAGAATATGAAACTACAGCCTGTCCAGAGCAAGAGCATGCTTTGGAGACCTTCCTTGCCCTACAGCTTCACTACCAAAAGTAACGTGAGCATCCAAATCCTGCATCTTATTTCCTTTTAGTTGCAAACCGAATGCAACTAAAGGTAACCTACGGACAGACGCATCTTTTTGCTTTTCAGGAGAAGGACAACAGGACAACAGCTTTGTCATCCTGATCCATGTGGCTGAAAATTTGGAAATGTTTTTGTGAAATGGTTCTCCCAGGGTTATGACTTGTATACATAACATGAGTACTGAACTAGACAAATTAGAAGCATTTTTATTCATGAAGGAACAGAATTTTCCATGACGACTGGCAGGGTTATTTTGTTTTGCTGTTTGTTTGCTTAGATGCTTTTCTTTTTTGAGAGAGAGACAGAATGTGCTTCTTCAACTGACATTGCATTAATGAACTGCTAATTCTATCTATTCTGCTGCATTAGTGCCAGTATTTCGCACAACGGTAGTTTTCTGTCTTGGGATCCGGGTGTTACACAGATGGGAAAAGAAGATGCTAGCAAATTACTGGGCTCAGCAAATGCAGACTGCCGATGCACCCCTCAGCTACACGTTAAGCCAGGTAAAAATCTAGATCTGAACATATACATATGTATATATATGTGTGTGTGTGTAAGTTGAAAACGAACACTGGATTTTACTTTTAATCCTTTACTCATGAGGAAACACACTAGTCTTCCCATGTGTATCAGAGATGAAGATTGATCAGATCATTCCAATAAACTAAAAGAAATTCATATTTTTGCTGAGTCTAAAAAGTCAATAAACACATCTTACAATTGCAGTGGCAAGGGAAGGATAAATTGTGTGCTTCAAAAAATAATATATTCAAGCCAATTCAATACTTGAAAGATTTGATCTAGAAAGAGGGACACAGAGCTTTTACTTCATAGCTTTCTTTACATAGCAGAATTCATAAACTGAGAATTCATAAAACTAATAATTTTTTCATAAATAGAGTCACTGTCTAGGTATAGCAAGCAGCAGGTAAAATGTTACCTACCTCCATTTATGAGCAAATTAGCTATTATGCAGTAGGCTTAGAACACTATTCTCAGGTTAAAGCTGAATTAGATTGTCATAATAATATACGGAGCCTAAAATCCTCTTACTTTTGTGCTCCATTCTTGAGCTTGGTTTTGCTCAAGCATTACCATCCAAAGTCTCTTTCTGAGGTTCATTGCCCTCCACCAAGTTCCCGGTTTCTGAGCTCACATGCAGCGTCCTTCATACAATCCCACTTCTCTGGCATTGATCCCCAGCCCTGACAGCAAGGCACGCTGCAGCAGGTCTGAGGCCCAGCACCTATTTGCCATTGTTTTAGCCCTTCTCATTACAAGCATGCTCCAAAATCCTTTGCTCAAATTCACTGATTAATACAGTTTCTGTGGCCTGAAAGCAAAGATTACATTTCAGTATAAAATCCCAGTTTAGCTTTGATTTGTAGTGGAGATTCGGATTGCCATGTAAGAAAGAAACCCGTATTTTAGTGGTGAGGGAAGGGAAGCACAATGAACTTACCTGATTCACCTAGGCATGGAGAGGCTGGTCAGCTCCCAGACATTACTTAGCAGTGCTAAATGCTTGCACATACTTGCTTTTCTTACAGAATGTGTGACAAGAATAGTCCTAGGGAGTTATATAAGGACTATTTAAAGTTTATTCATTTTACTATAATTCTGACATTTCTAAATTACAAACAGCCTGTTTCTGGTTCTGGTGGTGTTGGAGAAGCTTGAAGAATCTCCAGCACAGGAACAGTATGCCCACTTCACAACTCCGCGGGTCTTGCATGGCGAAGGGGTTTTATTAACGCAATGCACTATGTTACAGCTTCTCCTATTAATGATTTCCATGCGCCTCATCCACTGGACACCGCAGAATCTCCTGCTGAAGTCTAATCTCACTGCCTTAATGCTCGTGAGCCCTATTCTTGTAGCCATACATATGTAATGAGAAAAAAAATGACAGAAGAAAGATAACTAATGCTGACTACTGAACACCTAATTTGACTCGAAAGTAGTGCATTATCCGTAGTAAGTGGTAGGGGTCTCTTTCAAAAGAGCTTTGAGTGCTTATGGGCCATCCCACTGAACCATGGTATTTTTAATGTAAGCATATCTAACCGACAACAGAAAACAATTCAGGATTCGCAGAAACTGGAGTTCAAACATTAATACTAGACTTCTCTGTTTCCATAGATTCCACACGAATTTTAGTTAATGGGAGGCCATTTGCTTTCACTTTTGTTTATCTGTCATTTTCATCACTTGCATTGAGGAAAAAAAGAGCTATTTAAGGATCACATAGTCATTGCAGATCCTGGCACTGCCTCTGGAGTGCTCTGCCCTGACACAAATGACCCTGCGACCACCTTGCCTGGAGCCAGGTGAGGCCCGGAGCCCCGCCGCTGCCCGGCGCGCTGCCCGGGCCAGGCAAGAAGCGCACGTCTTCTGCTGCTTCTCTGGTGATTTTCTGCAGCTCCAGAAGCAAAGGCTTAGAAATAAGAAAGGGGAAACAAAAACAAACAAACATAGAGTTGAAACAGCATACTTAAGGCAAGTTCTCTCCAAGGAGGACTCTGCAAGCCTCTCAAAAGTTTAGTCGCACTGTTTATGAAATACATGTGTGAAATATTAAAACCCATTTACTTAGCAGTACTAGGCATTTAAGAGAGCATATGAAGAATGCGATACATAAAGATGCCATTTTCATGGGAAAAAATTACTGTTCTACGACGTCATATAGCAGTCAACTCTTCATGTAAGTATGCACGTATTCCTATACGAAATCAGCACTGAGTTTCCTCTTGTGCCAATTCCATCCCTTTACTTCCTCTCACAAACCAGACAAAGAAATATATTACTGCATAGCACGTATTATGCAACATTTTAAATACAACTAATGAGTACCACATCAGAGGGATAATTTAAAAAGCCAAAAAAAAAGAAAAAAAGAGCAAAAAATCCTGGTTTGAATCTTGGTTGCTCTCATATGAACTACTTTGAGAAAATATTCCTATCAACTTGGATTAATGCAGATTAATTTTTATAGTTAGTCTAGTAGAGGTGACAAAAATGAAATCCTCACAAGCAGAAGTGACAAATTTCAGTTATTAGGTGATAAAAGCTGCCTAACTAATCTCATATTTCTAAACTTTCCAGGGAGACGTTTTAAAAAACATTGCACATCTCTTTTCTTCTAAAATATTACCAGGTTCTTCCTGATGCAAGTGGGAGCTGCAGAGGCACAGGCAAGACCTCTGTAGCATTTTGGCAATTTTACCTCACAGCTGAGGCAAACAATGGCATGATTTTATTAACTCAGTTTCATACCCTCTAGGACTAAATTCTGCCATCTTCTCCACCAGACCAAGTCGTATTTGTTCTCTGCAGAACATAAACACGTTTCCATGCACTCATGCAATGCAACAAGCCTTATCGCACCTTCCTTTGGAGCATCTGAAAATCATTGCTTAAAAGAGCATGATGGGATTAACAAAAAATATTATTCTCCTTCAAGGAAAAATATAGAGGCACTAAAATGAAAAACTACCAAGGTTATGTAGGGGAGAGAAAAACAAAACAAAACACCAACATAAGCCTTACTTGTGCAATGTGTGAGATGGCCGGTCATTTTTCTCCAGTTGTCCATAGCAGCTAGTCTTTGCTTCAGGAATGAAGGAGTATTTTTCCAACATGGCTGATGCAGCTGTGGCAATAATTCCAAGGCCATCCCGCACCCGAGCTTCTAAACTGTAGTCCCATTCATCATAAGATGCTGAAATGAGTCCTGAAGGAAATTCCTTGGGGATAATTTCGGTATTACCACTAACCAGGCTGGGAACTATCCAAAAGAAATCATAGCCAGTAAGGCCCAGCGAACGAGCCTCGTCCAGTATGTAGACAGCCTCATCCTTGGAACAGTATAGCAGGATGACAGATGAATGAATTTTCTTCAGCTGAATTTGGGTCTTGGCATCTCCAAAGGCAGTATCGAGTACAATGATGTTCTGCATGTCCCAGCCCACAAAACTATTTTCCACTGTGGTCTTAATGAAATTGATGAAGTCTCGATACCCAGGGAAGGTGGTGGTCACCAAAGAAAACACGTGCCAGTCATAATCCTGCATGATCTTCAGCATGACAATGGCTTCCTGCTGGATGGAAGCCCCAAACTGGAAGAACGTGGACATCACATCCTGGAATATCAAAGACAGTGAAATATTACTATTTCTGGACTAGTCTGAAAAGAGGATACTCTAATTCTTCTGCTCTCTTAGGTTCACTATGGTTACCAAACTTTCATTGCATCAAAGAACCTTCTTAGCCTCATTTTATTCATATCATGAATAAACAACACTGACCGTCAGTAAGTACCGCAGATAATTAAAATAGTTGCAAAATAAATGACAGATATTTATGTAGCAAACTTCTGACTGTTTGGTCACTCAAAGATGAAGGCAATAAGTCAAATCAGTACTTATTGATGAAGCACAAGTTCCTAGAGATAGCTGCTCACTGTTAAGCAACCCATCTCCAGCATGTAGTTTTATATTCATCAAATCTTTAGTGTGATCCAGTAAATTCCTAGCAATTTTTAAAGTCATAACAAAAATAAATTGAAATGCACATGCTGTGCATATAAATAAATAAATAAATAAGAAGCACTATATTCCAGACCTTATTTCAAAGAGGTATTTAGCTTCTGCTTGTTCATCTGACTTTAGTGGAAGCTGTCAGACTTTGGAAAATCAGATTTATTGTACCCATACATTGAGTTCACTACCATTCATGCAACATTCAGATCACAGTCCATCGAGGCTCAATTTAGAATTAACAGAATGATACTCCAGGGACCACTACCAAGCTGCTTGTGTCCTCATTAAAGGAGGTAAGTGGAAGTACGTTCAAACAATGGCCTTAAACTCCTTAACTGGTAGCTACATTGCCTTCCTGAGGGACATAGGCTTGTTTCTAATATTTGTCTTAGGCTTTTACCAAATTCCTAATAGTTCATATAGCATAAATGAGGTTGCCTATTATTTTAATAATCATCAAAAATAGGCAACGCATCAATATATTTTGTTGACACAAATAGAAGGTTTCTATAGGTTTATTTTTGCCGTGTGGCAGTACGAGCTAAATTTATTTTTGAATGTTATAGTCTAGATTTATTTGCATCACAATTTTTCAAGTATTAAGGTATGTACAGTCAGCTATATATTTCTTTATTTTCACTTTACTTCACTATTTATTCCTGACAAGTAGTGACAACAGAACTTATGCACATCATCTTCAGGCACAGAACGCATAAATTCCTGCTGAAAGAAAAGGTTGTGATTTTAAAAACAGGATACTGATCACGCAAGATTTCCTACATATT
This sequence comes from Struthio camelus, assembly GCF_040807025.1. NCBI lineage: Eukaryota > Metazoa > Chordata > Aves > Struthioniformes > Struthionidae > Struthio > Struthio camelus. Next base: position 13,815,108 of record NC_090956.1, on the reverse strand, counting down.
GTTTACAGGAATAATGAATATTTTCCTAAGTGCTCTTAATATAAAGAGTTTTATGAATGTAGTTATGAGCTACTATCCTATTTTACAGTTGAGGGGAACAGAAACAGATTAATTGACTTGGGGTTCATGGCTGGGTGGTATTAAACATACAATTATTACTGAGACTAGTAACTCAGCTCTCCAAGTTCTGTATTTTATCTACGGAAATCTACTCACAGAAAACTCAGAGCATCTCTATATTTTTCATAAAGAAGGTGAGGAGTGTTATTACTTTCAGAGCCTTAAGAACCCAGGATTTTCTACAGCTTAACAGTGATACCAGTCTTATGACTGGTGTCAAACCATGAAGACTGACATCTAAGGTAACAAAGTGCACGGCCCTGGTGCTAATGAAATCATCTGCTTTGGCATATTTGTCACATCAAAGAAAGCACTCTGAATGTCAGTGCCAGGTTTCCAACGTATTTGGGTTAAATCTACAGAGGTGAGTTATGGATATTATAAAACATATTTGGGAAGAAAACTGAAATAGCAAGATTTTAGTGCTGAATGTTTCTAGGAGCAACTTCTTGGGGGGGGGGGGGGGGGGGGGAGGCAACTTTCTTTTAGGGACACTTGCAGCTGCAGAAACCCAGCACACAGAACATCCACTCAGTCAGCGTTTAATGGTTTATTTACAAACTTACTATCATAAAGTAAAGTAGATATCAAGAGGCAATACCATGAGTCCAGCTTTGGTTTAGCTTCCCAGCTGACCACAGACAAATACTACCAAGCACAGTAAAATTTAAACACCTCAGTTTTCCTCTCCAGCTTTTATCTTATCCTTGCTTATACCTGTGATATACATACCCAGATTATGCTACAAACAGTCAAATAAGTAAAATCCTTTAGAATAAAGTAAATAATTGATTTCCATCATATCCTTTCACTCTACCCCATTTATATGTATGATTTATGGCTACTAATGCAGTGGAACAATTCTTTCAAAAAAAAAAAAAAGAAAAGAAAAGAAAAGACACACCATGGTCCTTGGACACACCATGGTCCTTGGACACACCATGGTCCTTGGACACACCGATCCTGCGGGCACCACAGGGAACTTCATGAACAAGGCAGCTGAAAAGGCAGTCTTTCAAAGCAAAACACAACACATGTAGACAGTACCAAGCGTGACCTTTCGAATCAGTAAGTACCGACACAAGACTTATTTATAGGCCTGATTTTTGACCTAGAGCAGTCCCTGTCATACATTTTTCCTTGGCAATGACTAAAGGTCTCACATACAATGGACTCTGTCAAAATTAAAGGAATCTGGCAAGATGAGTAAAACACTAAAAATAAAGCCTTTCCTTTTGTAATCTCTTTGCTAGAGAAGTAGCTTAAAACTAGAGCTTTGATTAAATATTTTTTAAAGTTCACACCCATATTTCGTGCAGCCTTGTTACATAATTGTGAACATGATTTTCAGCCAAAATCAGGCAATTAATATCAACATGTGGTCAGAATGATGAAAAATAGCAATTACATAGTGAAAACATGATTTGGGGTTCAGATACAGATATGACAAGTCAGATTCTCATCTGAAGAAAGTCCATAGCTGCACTGACTTCATGTGATGCTTTTATAACAGCTCAAGATCTGATTGTATGTGTTTACAATGATTTTGAAACAGATGGAAGATTACAAGCAAATTGTAGCCTTAGGAACTTTAGCAGATATTTAAATGTCTATCAGGAAAAGATACAAGGACATAGTATCCACTTCATTTAGCCAACAAAAGTAATTTTAGTGAAGAAAGAGCAAATAAATAACAAAACTTCAAAGAATTCAACTACTGGCTCCTTAAACCTCTAAAAAGTTGTTCATTTGGGGGTTTTTAAAGCTTCACACTCTTCCCAAAGAGCACTACTATTGTTTTACTTTATAAAGCTTAGAATGTTATTACACATACAGAATTTAAGTTCTAATTTTCTACTTTCAAAAGCAAATAGAAGTAATAAAAAAGATTTATCCAGTTATTTTCATTTAGATGGTATCATGTTATCTACCCAAGCCATTGCTGAATTAGGAATCTAGATGTCATACAGGAGGCGGTGTAAATGCACGTCAAGAATGTGTTCTTTTCTCAGGGCTCCCACTTTTTGACATTTTTTTTTGAGGATGTAAGGAAGCTATGTCACTTATCCAATACAAAAACTTTTATTCGAAGAAAATTCTATTCCACAGAAAAGTCTCAAAGCACGCAAATCCCAAGACATTACATTGAGCTGAGAAAAAAATCTAGTTAGAAGTAGATGTGGAAATGATGAAATAATTTTCTGCTCATATTCCAACTGTTTTGATTTTTCTGTTGTAGTTTCTTAGATGGATTCTAACACAGCCATCTAAACAATAACAAAAAAAGCAATGAAAAGAAAGAGGAAAGAACAAATTAAAACTTTTTGTTTCCTTGTCTCGCGCCTGAACCTACAGTTTATAGCAAAATATTTCCCAAGACGTTTCATGCCATATATGAATAACCCTTCATTTGCTTCTTGTTTAAACTTATTCTTAACTTTTATATATTTGAAGAATTTTGTATATTGTATATGAAAAATTTGGCCATTACAGGAGAACAGGACTTCAGCGTTCCCATGCTCACGTACAAAACAGTTCTCTCTAGTGCTTTCATTTCATGGATTAATGCCTTTTATTTAGTGTACTCAGTCTATAAATCTGTCACTATCGTCAGAACTGCACGTTTCACTTCCCCAATTCCAACAAATTGTAGAAATATTTATCTTTAAACCTCATCCTCAGCTATTTTCATGACATGTTAGTTTCCTATCTCCAGTTTTCCATTAGATCAGCGGGGCATAGTCACAGCTGCGGCACCAGCTGAGGGAGCCCTGACAGTAGCTGTTGCCTACTAGAGGGGAAAAAAACACAATAGTTAGTTATGGAAAAAAACACTCGTGATATAAAACAGTACCTTTTAAAAAAATTAAAATGCAAAGATAGGGATCAATATAAGATGAAATCAGACTTCCACTTGGTGGACTTTTCAACTACATTTGTTTAGATGGTAAGAGCACATTATCGCAGAAGGGAAGAAACGATATGAAATATGCTTTAAAAAGCAATCCAGAGGATCATTTTAATCAGTCAGTAAGGTTATGATGATGATACTATAAGTAGGACTTTGAAGTTATCTTAATTATTTCTTACTCTATTTTACATAGCAATCTTGCAAAAATAGTGATTTTTCTCCTATTTTATGCCACTGTAGCTTAGATATTACATTTTTATAACAGTTTTAAAGCATATGATGGTAGGTCTGTATTTGCAGTGCAAACTATTTCCTGTTCCTAGTGAATTGCAGTAGTTATTTGGCATTTTTATGAAGAATGAAAAACTGAGGACCAGAGATCAGTCATAAGTTTAAACTGAATAATTTAGCATCACATAAAAAATACAGAAGAAAATTATTTGTACTAATATCAAATATAAGTAAATAATGTATCTCACAGTATAAGCGTTACCCTAGGTACCATTTTTCTTGGATTACTTGAAATGTAAACAGTAATGATCCTCAGGTAAAAGTGGAGTAAGTCATGTTTCGCTGTCGTCAATATCTAGGCTTCAGGCGTATCGTTCTTCTGTTGTGGCACTACACAGACCCATGGAAAACCTTCCGTAAATGCAAACACTGAAGTGGAGGAGCTGAAAGGAAAACCTTTCTTCCCAAGACACCCTGCACATTTCTAAACTCTTAAGTTATTAAATTACTGCCTCTATTCATTTACATTATAGAACATGCTATTCCCAACGCAAACATCTCACAGAGGCGCCCAGGGAGAGCACTCCCCCGTCATCACCATGGGAGCAATTTGGGGGGAAATTATACAAAGTGATGTTCTTTCAGGCAAAGCAGAGCAACATGCAAGCACGGGAGTAATTTACTCATCTAATTGCCAAATACCAGAAGAAACTTACTCCTCTAGAACCTGTCAGCTCTCCAGCACTACATGTGGGAAAAGACCCCGGCCCGCAGGTGTCACCCACTTGTCCCCTGCCACCCCAACTGGCTCCCTGGCCTCCCCGGGGGGAGCTGGGCCCCGGCTCGCCCCCCGCAGCCATGCTGCGATGCCGGGGCCGCTGCTGCAGAGCCAGCGGCGGGGCAGGGCCCGAGGCGAGCGCGGGCAGCCTGTGAACGCAGCAGGCAGTCCTCACCGTCCTTCGGGACGGCATAGATTTTGTCATGCTCGCCAAATCTGCCCGCATATACCTTAAAGACTCTTTGTGCTTCACCCTTTGTTACCGAGAAGATCAAGGCCATCTAACATAGCTAGAAAGAAAGATGGAAAATTTCTTACTTTGAAATTTAACTGGTGCAAACATGGGGCCTACAAGATGCCTAAAGGTAAACAGAAAGGATGAAGGGAGAACTAACTTTTTATTTTTTAAATAACATTTGCAAAGTTTGAGGCAAACTCAGGTTAGAAGAGGGAAGTATTCAGGAAGGGAGTATATTGCAGCTTTCCAATATCTGACATGTCTCCTTTTATTATTTCAGACAACAGAGAAGCAGGATTTTGAAAGGTTAGCAGTAGCTTAATCAAGCATGTTCTCTCCCATTTCTAAAGGGAGCCTATAGGGATTGTTTTTGTAGCGGTTTCTGTACTTTCAGATCATGGTTTTGCCCTAAGAACTTTGCTAGTGAACAGATTTTTTTTATATATATATTTCATTTTATACCACCTTTTGGCACATCTGGCCTGCTATGACAGTTGAAGTTTGTCATTAGTTTTATCCTTACCAAAAGTGGTTTTTGATCCTTTACGTTCTTCAAATAACATAATGTCGTGCCTAATGAATCAAAGTAACACAACGTGTCACCACATTGAAACAATGTAATTCAATTAGGGAAGGAAACTAGTTTTGCATAGTGATCATGAAATCATTCCCTGAGCTGGAGCTCACCACCTGGGTTTTCCACACTGGAAAACTGGAGGCTCAGTCTGAGCTCCTGTTCAACCAGGACATATAAGTGAAAAATGCTTTGAAAAACTGGAATGACATCAACAAGCCTGTGTTTGAACCTGGTAAATAAGACACAAAGATTCACACAAACCCAGCAGGGATATTTGCGTGGCCATTCAATGAAAGGTTTATTCACAAGATGCGTCCTTTCTGGATAATTTTCAGCCTCCGCTGTTACAGATCAGTTGAACGCCTTTGCTTGGAACGTGCTACACACTGGCTTGGCTCATTTCCTCTCCAACTCCTAAGCACTGGGAATATCTCACTGAAGGAGAGCAAAACTGGCTCAAGCGGGCCTACGAAAAGGCCGCCTGCAGCTGGCTGCACCATAACAATGTGGATGAGCAAAGGCTACTGTACAGCCTGGGGGCTGAAAGTGAATCCCGGCATGTAAGAAGCCCCCAGAGCACTGATGCCTGCAGAGAAGACAGGAAAAACTAAAAAGGATTTTCAGGTAAATAATATTCGCTTTGTATGTTCACATAATTCAATCACCCTAACCTACACAGGACATGGTGCTGAACATCAGCGTAAACTGTTAGCACTACCCTAAAATATTTTTCTGTACAGAGAGGGAGAGTTTCCTGCAAGAGTTTCTCACTTCCTGTAAGTATTTCACCATGAAAGCAAATATTGAAAAATGCAGGTGACCTAGTGCATCAACTAGTTAGCAAGAAGGATAATTTTCATGCCATAGACAATAGCTTAATATTATTGTTCTTATGTTCTTTGTCACGACTGCAGAAAAAACGTTCCACGATATTCCTATTTAAATGTCTAATTTTCTCATGGTTTGTACAACCAATGTCCTTCTGCTTTTACGTAATTAGGTTAGCAGTAAAACGATGCAAGTAAATAGTCTTCTGAAGAGCCCAGAAAGAGCCAGTTTTCCATGGAAACTGACTTTAAATTAATCATTCAGTACATCTGACACCTCAGGGAACACCTGACTTCACTCAGAGCGCTCTTGAGGGTCTGTCCTGTCACTGAAAACTCTTCAAGCAGTTGTTATGAATGACTGGAAAGCAACCAGGAAAGCTGCTGACTTTGCAAAGACCAAGAAGGCAACAGTTATGCAGATACTCCAGCACTACTGGCAAAAGTAACTGGCTTCCTGCTGCATGGAAACTGTACTCTGCCAACAATTCACATTTGGTACATTACAACAAAGTCGTGGTGAGAGAATTAGAAGAAAATGGGTCCTGTCCCTGTTCTCAGCACAGAAACAGGAGAGAGTTTAGAACAAATTGATGATGACCTGTCCTGTAGAGGTTACTCACCTGGATAAGAAGAATAATTCGTAAAAAATGATGCTATAAAACGAGGTAGATAGAAACCTCAAACCAAAACTGGAAAGTTTTAAAGTGTTGTCAACTATTATAATTTATCACAATCCAGTTTATTTTTTGGAGGGCAGGAAGGGGACTAGAGGGCCCCCTCTGGAGTCACGTTATTATGAAAAATAAAAAACATAAGTATATAAGAATCATAAGTATAATCTTTAAAAGAAAAAAAAGTAACTTTCTAGTTCTCATGGTTGTAGGGAAAAAAAGCAAAGCATAACTCCAGAGAGCGCTGGGGTGTGACAAACTCAGCTGCAGAAAACTTCACTCTCGACTCCCTTTACTTTTCAGGCTCAGTTGATGATTTTTTACAATTGGCAATATGGCAGGTCAGAATTACACTGCTTCTACTTTTTTTTCTTAAAAAAAAAAAAAAAAGCCAAAACTTTTTTCCAGAAACGCAAAAACTAATTTTGGCAGAACCACAAAAAGCTTTTCACCTGGGAACAGAAATTAAAAACACTAAGAGAGGACCTCAGTGAGCCTGTGAATTAGCCTGGCAGAAGGCCAAGACACATGGAAATCCAGCAGGGACGGATTCAGGCATCTGAGGGAAGGGTATTCCAGAACTGCAAGGCACAAGAAGTGCACATTCCAGATAACCTTCCTCTCCTAGTACTCTTGGCTCCTGGGAACGCATAATTTACCTCCTAGAAATAGAACACCCTAATGACATAGGATGAATGAAAGATACCAGGCAACTGCGTCAGCTAGGTCTCTGAAGAGAAATAAAAATCTTAGGATATAGCCTATGCAGCTCCACCACCCTGCTCTCTCAGATTCATACTAGGGCATTATTTGCCATTGTTTACATTGTTTCTTATTAGTATTGAGAAATGCATATTTTACTACCAAAACAACATGCTGGGCTATGTGGATTTTCAAGCATTCCTCAAGAGCAATAAAGAATTATCTATCAAATGAATTCATGCGTTTAGTTTGAACCATGTCTCCTCCAATAAGGCCATCAGAGGTGAGCTGCTACTGATTCATGGCCAATTTGGGGAACTGTAATAGATATAAAATCAAAAGCATTTTACAGTTAATAGTTTACTTGTATTATTTTTTGGAGTAGCTTGTTAGGTCTAATTATAAATCTTTAAAGCAATCCTGCTATTAAAAGGCACGCTTACTGGAAGCAATGTTGTACATGGGGTTTAACTGTCTGGTTTCAAAAGGAAACGCTAACAGCTAAGTTTCAGCATAGACAGATACATCTCTGACACTAGGAAAGATTCCAAGTCTCTAAGGAACTTCAAAAACACAAACTAATGAAAAAGCAGTATTTTATTTTCCCTTTTCAATGAAAATTGAAGCATACTAATGTGTATTTTTTTAAATTTTCAACACATACAAATTCTTGCTAAGTGCTCAGCCTTATAGAAATTAATGCCCAAAAGGGTTATGTAGTAAGTCTTAAAAAAGTGCAATGGCCACATTTTGCCTGATTAAGAGCTTTTCACAGCACCAGCATTATTTTTTTTTCAAAATCAGTCACCCAAATCTATCTTGCTCTTCTCATCCATAACTTTATACATATGCACAGAAAATATCATGTGCCATGCACAGAACTCACTAGGATAGAATCCAATTCATTTGACATCATTTTAAGTACCTGCTAAATTCAAATAAGTAGATTTGGTACCATTTTCCATTTAATGGTAATATCTTAGCTAAGCGAGATTTCATGCATTTACATGACTATTGATGTGGAATCAAAAAATGTAAGTTGCTTGAATAGATTATGCAAATCTTTAACGATCAGTGTTTTGCAGTAATTCATTCCCAGGGACAATTGTTCTTTCTAGCTATTTGCTATCAAAGTCAGTACGCATTTCAGTGACCTATAAGGTGATATCGAATAGATTGATTTACATATGTATCTGATACCACCAGCCTACAGAAAGAGTAATTCTGAACAAGTAGTTTAGAATGGTTGAAGGCAAGTACAATTCTCTATTTGAATTTTACATCTCATCTAGTACAAGAACAGTGCAAGAAAATCCTGTATAACATACTGCTTACTCTCAGCTCATAAATCTGATACATTTACACTTTCTACCATTAGAGGTTTAAAATCAACACCATCCAAACTTTATTAGTCCTATAAACAGAATCAAAACTTTACTGACCCACGTTCACATTTAAATACGCTACAGCCAAGAACTCAGTATTATATCCAGAATATGTAACAATTTACCACTGATGTCAGTGGCAGCTGAATCAGGCCAAACAGTCCAGTTACTTCCAGTGTGTACAGGAAGAGTGCACAAATGCCATATACTACATAAAAAGATATGCAGCATTAAATATCAATAGCAATGCCTTAAGACATCATCTCCTTATCTGAAAACATTTGGTCTAAATTGAATGCTAAAATACTTCTCACTTGTGTTGGTATGAGATGCCAGAAAACCATTAATTAAAGACATTTCCATACATCTACACCTAACAAGTAAAAAGGAAGGCAACAAACAACCTCCCCCACCACCCCCTTTCACCAAATGGTGAATATAAAACATTAAGCAAATAAAAGGAATATAAAGCCAGTTTAACTTTTTATTGTCTTGTAACTGTGTGATTTCCTTTGAGAGCCCTGGCTCATAGATTGGCCACCTCTGTGCACCTTCTCTACTCCAGCGGCACTGCACTGAAGAGAGGAGTCCAGCAGCATGAGGCCAGCAAGGGAGGACCAACAGATAGACTGCTCCCATGGAAAAGACATCTTTTAAGAGAAAGGATAAATGGAGTTCAGGGAGCGTTCAGATCACCTTTCCATGGCAACAGAGATTTGTAGGAGATCTGCAAGTAACAGAGGAAGATGATGGTAAGACGTGTGAGAATAAGCGCCTTCAAAAAGAGATAAGCATCTTGATTCCCCAAGTAGCTTGGGTGCTAAACAAGATGAGGTGAGAACTTGACTCTCCTGCTTTTGGAAGGTAAAGTCATAAATGCATCACAACTTATCCAAAGCACGTATGCTGCTTTTAAATTCTTCTAGAAGGTAGTGCTTCAAAACAGTCAAGTGTGCTCTCCTGCTCTTACACGCAATGATCTGACCTGAAGAAGAGGGGGTACTCAAGGGAAATATCATATATAGTTGTCCTTTTTATATTCTCCTCCCTAGGCATCTTCTTTGGCTTCTGGAGGATACCACATTAGACAGCTCCTTTGCATGACACAGAATAGCCGCTCTTCTGTTATGTTATATAGAATATAAACTACATATATTTTCTGAAAGTGAGTGATCAGCCTATCAGTCTAGCAATGGATAGCCTTTTCCATTTTACAGGCAGTAAGAGCAGGTCAGAAGCAACTTCAGTTACAAAATTCCTGAGATGTATCGTATGTATCAGTACTTAGACATCACCCTAGCTCAAGCCAAGAGGGGAACCAACTCTTTTTCTTAGAATGAGTCTTACTGCTAACCAGAAGCACACCAGCAACAGATGATGTTTCACTCTGACGTCCACTGCGGAATCTGAATAATCATGGCCCAACCACAACTGCTAAAAGAACAAACAAAAAAAACCCCACACCTTGCATTAAAGTAGCTGGGAAGTGTCCACTACTCAGAGCTACCACAGCCACATCAGGAGGAACATGGGACGGTGAGGAAGGATGTGGAACTCAGCTGTAGGCAGATGCAACAGTTTTCTGATGTAAGTGTGTGAAACAGATAACGACATGAGCATTTTATATCGCATTCTGTGGTGGCTTGTAGGCAACATAACATAACATAGAGATACACAGACAAAAAAAAAGTGTTGTACCTACTTTTGACTCCCCCACATGGCCCCATAATTTGTTTCTGAATCTGCATTTTCAGTTTGGCTTTTTGCTTAAGGATGAATCAACTTACTTAGTTATGAGAATATTGCACATCAAGAGATTTGTCAAGCATTATTCCTACGAGCAAATAATTTTCTGGGCAGAAAAGCTTCACCTACACATAGCCAAGTTACTGAGCTTTTTATATGAGCAGTAAAACTATGAAATAGCCTAGCTCAAGTTACTGTTCCTTAGTTAAGTACAAAGCAAAAGCAAAGCAAATTTAAAGTATGGTTTGGATTTATAGTAAATATCGGAGGGAAAACATAACTTCAAGAGAAACATTCAAAATGCTAAGTTCAGGCCCTTACAGGGCATCATAATTCTCTCTAGAAGTGATTACAGATTTTGCAGTCATACTACACCCAGTAAATGCTGCACTGCTGTAGCAACGTGAGTATCTCATTTCCAGATGTAAAAAAGCAAAAATTTGTATGGTGTTTAATACAGTGGGAAGTAGAAGACGGAAGCCACCTTTCTGAACCCGCACCATACCTTTATACTTTGAAGTAAAAGGCATAGTAACCCTTGTACTGGTTATGAATAACTAACAAAATATATTATTCATGTTG